>NC_070633.1:21393032-21713674 GCF_947347685.1 Pleuronectes platessa
ACTCTACAATTCACAATTCAAAGCAACTTATGATTTAAGCAACTACACTTTCTTCAGAGTCAGATTAATAATACAAAATACGATCGTGGTGTATTATTGTGGTCTGAAATAAGACTTTATTGATCCCCAGAAGGAAATGCAAAAGCTACCATCCAGTATGTCCTGTAAGTCATTTGAAATGAATTCCACTTTTACTGAGCTGCAACGTTGTAAATTTGAATGCATTAATAATTCTACTTGATTCATATAATACCCGGTTACACAGTTCACCTGTGTCTCAGTTGTACAAAGACTCTTTCCTTATGTTAGAGGACTCTGATGGATGTAAATTTATATGCATTAATAATTGACTAATTGATTGATATAATAAACATTATTCTGAAATGGTGTATTTTGGATGATTAGCACTTCTGCTTTGGGCAGTTTATGTATATTTTCAAGTGTTAATATTGTGATGCGTTTAATGTTTGAACATTTTGAAGGTATCGATTCTTTTACCATAAGTGAAAGACCCACTCCTGTGCTTATAGACCACGCATACATGGACTATGAGCAGGGAAATGATTTCCCTCTGGTTACACAGTGTATCTGTGTCTCAGTTGTATAAAAACATATTTTTCACAATGTTCGAGGACTCTGATGGAAGCACCGTGCTTTAGTTCAATTTGAGAAGTTACCAGAATGTTCATATCTGTGAGCACAAATAAAAAAGAAAAAACCCACACAACTGTTTCCACAAATAAATTATGCACACTCCCCTTGGCTTCAGTCGATGTGCTCAGCTGCCCAGAGTCAATACATGTAGATGCCAGACGCTGCTCGGGATTAGCTGGTGAGTCAAGACGTGTCCCTCTGCATTGTGCTTTACACACATTCCCCCGGAAAAAGCCAAACAAGACGACGGCTGCCACGTTCACGCAGGATGTGAAATCCATATCTATCTGTCCACGGTGTCAGTCCTTCTGTTCACGTTCAGTGAAATCCCTCCATCGTTCTGCTGAGGCTACACACCTGAGTTTTACTGTCCTGCTGTGTCTGCGGGAGCCGTCTCCCCATCTGACTGACAGGTGATGCTTCTTTGAAGTGGCTCCGTCTCTCACTCACTGATGTGGAGGCCAGAGAACGAGCCTCCCCCTCAAGACCCCATTAAAGCAGGAGCCAGGGTCTGCAGGTTTGATATTCATCGCCCGGGCAACCTCTGCCATCAACACATTTTGTGCCACGTGAGAATGATCACAGCTTATTAAAGTGGAAATAATGACTGCTCTACCTCCGGCATGAAATATTTAACAAGGACAAAGGAGATGGCTCAAAGGTGATTCATATCTATGTTGAAAGGAGAGAACGTGGACACTACCGTCCACACAGGAAGTGCAGATGAACCCTGGTTAACCTGAGCTTAGGAGGGACTGCTGGCAGAAGTGGAAGAAGATTCTTCCCGAATTATTGTTTATCACCAATAACAGATAAACAAACAAAATTCTGCAAGCTGCATATCCGTCCTCGTGGCTTGTACGGCTCAGACAAAGCAGAATTATGCATTCGGGGGTTCAGAATGTATTTGCACGATTTTAACCATCACTTCCTTCGAGACATTCCCTCTGTGCACAGAACATATACACCATCCAGTTCTCTGAATGTGAAATTATTGATGCATTTTTCCTTCCAGCCTTGGTAAATTAGCTTTTTTGGCCTCTTGGGAAAATCGTGGGGGAAAGGAGCTGAGTGAAAATGCTCTCCATCAAATGTGATTGAATTGGATTTTACAAGATGAATTGCCAGGACAAGAGTTTATCCCAATTACACTGCCAAGAGGTTCCAGTCCTGCTGCAGCCACTCTGGTCAACAGCAATTAGGGTCAGCGTTTGAGTTATCAGGAGTCGTCATGGTGAGAAAATGTTTGCAATGTGAGCAGAAGGTAGATGTAGTGCAACAAGCCGACATTTGCAACCGTAGAAAAAGCGGTTTGTGGTTTTGTCCAAGAATTCGTGAAATTACAGATCTGACAGACAAAACATGAGCGGAGCGTAACACAGCTGTCTTTTCCTTGGCCCACATCTTCTAATCTTGCAGAATGCAATGCAGGCTGCACAGACTGCCTCTGGCTCTTTGTGTGGCCATCCGTTTTCCTTACCTGTGTATTTTCTTTCTTTGATGTAACTATTTTACGCTTATGTGGATGCTCAGAGTGTCCTTCGTCTGTCTCTCGTCAACACTACTTCTCCACGCACAGTGGCAATAAGTCTGTTGACTGGGAAACGGGGGGGCGAGGTGAAGTTTAGTCTTACCTTCCCCAGACTGGGGCTCCACAGATACCGCAGGCTGAACACAGAGAGAGCCAGAACAAGGAAGACCAGAACCAGAGAGAGAGCCACTCGCTGGTAGATATGGTACCTGGCCTTCTTCTCTTTCACTGCCTCAATCTGTAAAGAACAAAGGTTCAATATAAAAAAAACGATTCTCATACAAAACAAGATTATATTACCAAGACTAGCGCTGGAGGCTTCGACCAAGTGCTTTTTCACTTTGAATTGTAGAGATGCCAAGCGTTGGAGAAGTCGGATTGACTTCACGACTTGGACCTTTCGAGGAGCAGATGAAAGCAGATAGTTCAACTTTTCATCTGGGAACGGAAGCACCAGTCAATCAAATCGTGTTTCCTCAAAAACTCACAGTCAGGCGCTAGCTAATCCAACCACGTTCATGTGAAAGAGGCGAGAAAGACAACTGCCTTATCTAGAGTGTAGATTTTATTTCCAGTGTTGGGTGAGTTATGTGGGACACCTTAAGCTTCTTATTTCCTGTCTTAAAGACTTAAGGGGGGATGTCACAGAAAGAGGCGGGGAAGGTGTCAATCAGAAGCTCCCCCTTGGAATGGCAGGACAAGGTCAATGAGATGAATGTTAAAGGATATAAATCTGTCACCTATAAGACAATGTTCCTAGTTGTTATTAAATTATGTTTGTGATGTATCAAGCAACAAAATGTTAATGAAAATATGTTTTTTGTTTTATTTTTCTACATTTTTAAGTCACTTTATCAAACATGATTGATAATCTGGGACAGTCATCTAAGTTCTCTACACGGGGAAATATACATTCAGGCACTTCCTGAAGTAAAAAAAGAGATAAACTAAAGAGATGTAGCATATGTTCTCTTGTCAGGAGTTAATGGTGAATACATTCTTTCCCTGTCTGTTTGAACTGATAACTATCACATATCAGTTTGCTCTCTGTAGGACAAAGATGATCCAAAAAGCACAGAGGAGTCTGTCCCGTGGTCTGTCCTGTGGTCTGTCCTGTGGTCTGTCCTGTGGTCTGTCCTGTGGTCTGTCCTGTGGTCTGTCCTGTGGTCTGTCCTGCAGTGTGGAGCCACTGGGTTCAGCAGACATGTGGAGAAGACATCAGGGAAACCGATGATGAAGAGTCTCTCACCTGCGAGGACTGTTTGTTTCCAGAGTCCTCCCAATGAATGAATTGAATGAATAATCTGTTACTGTTACTTGTGCTTGACTGACTATAAAAAAAAATTATGAACGTTTAATATAATCTTTTAAATAAATGTTATAATTTATTTATTTAGGCTCTTTATGAAATATAGGGCTTTTAAATTTAAATATGAATCAATGACATTTCTAAACGAAATACATTTCATGAATAATAAACATATTCTTATTCAAACTCCTGTCCTTTATTCATAATGTTTAAAAAAATTGCTTTTGAGCTTGGCATTCTTGAATCAAGGTGAATTTGGCTTTTAACAAAAATGCATAATACAAGTGTCCCAGATGATAATAGAACACTAAAAGCTGTGTCATGTTTCCTATGAGTATAATATCTACATTATTTCAGCTGGTGGGGCTAGAAAATATGTTAAGGATTAGAAAAAGGTATAATATGTTGATCAAATGTATAAAAAGGCCCAGACTACCCCAATTCACCCTATTTCTCTTTATCGTTATATTGATCACACACGTTGCACATTGTTATGAAAACTAACAAAAAAATAGTTTGAAACTGTGAATATTGTCGTTATGTGATTGTTGTCGTTTAGAGACCAGCAACCAAGGTCACAAAACCCATCTACCAGCACACGTTGAACTACCGAGGTGCTGGTGGGAGGATGTTGAAACCTTCACACATTTATTTCCAGTCCAAGTGAAGCTAAATTTCCCCGTAGCTTCACTTCTAGCCTACAGACGTGAGTCATATCAATCTTCTCATGTAACTTCGGTCAAGAAAGTGAAAAAGTATATTTCCCCAACTATAAAAATGTTCCTCTAGGTAGAAAGTTACAACCAGAAGGTAATAAAGTCACAGTTTGGGGTTTTACGGGGGGGTTATATGAGGTAAGTTGTAATTTTCTTACAGAATTAGACGACTAGGAAGTGGGAATACGTGAACTCTGGTGGTGGTTGGCCGATTTTTCTGTCTCTTCAATCTTCTAAGCTTCACCAGCTGTTTCTTGGCAGCAGCTTTATATTCATCCTCCAGATGTGACTGTGGTATTGATCTTGTCATGTACCTATAAGCTCAGACCTGTGATAACCGTCTTTTAGTTTTTGGCCACGTGGAGGCGTAAAGAAGTTGTGAGCACAATCTTCACAAATCATATTGGTCACACAACCAGCTGTTATGGAGCAACAATATTATTCATTTGGAGTTTATATTCACTAAATGTACCTATTCACTCTCTTCTCGCTGTATAGTGTTTGGAGTACTCGGTATCTACAGACTCCTGCGGGGAATATCAGACTCTTTAGCTGCTAAATGCTTCTTTTATGTTCACCAGCTCTCTCACTGTGTCTGTGCTGAAAAGGCAGTGTGGGTAGGTACTTGTGTTTTTTATGTGTGTCCATGCTGCTGCTCAAACCTGTGTAATGAAGTGAGGAGAGTGAAAGTAAATTATAAAGTTTAGGACTGGGCAGCAAAACAGTGTGTTGAAACTCAAAAGCTCTGCAAACCTGAGGGGAGCTGCGTATTTAGATGACGATTCTCCACAGGCTCGTATCTGTGAGAGCACATTGTCAGTTGATAAATTAGATAAATATGTGTAATAGCCACCTGGAGCACAGTTTGCAGAATGTAAAGGTATTCCTTCGATTTATCATTTCAAAATTTAATTTATATTTCCCTCCTTTCTGTGTTCCTCTTTATCTGTATTAGATGCCATTTGATTCTGTCGCTGCAAAATGTATCGACCGGAGAGGCTGAATTATAACCCCCCCCTCGCAGCGAGCTCAGGGAGGAACACGCTGCTGCAAGTGCTCCAGAAAGGTTACATTTATTAAACTTTTCCTCAAATTAAAACTCTGCCTGCTGTAGTCGGTCACAAATTAATAAAGACAGGCTTTTGTTCCACCGCGGATTTGGCAGTGGAAAAAAAGAAAGAAAGGAAGGAAAGCTTCTCATTCATACTGGAGCACTTTTCAAGGTCTCAGAGGACAACAGCAGAGCAGATATGAACCAACTTCACTTAGCAAAAAACGGTCTTGCTTATCTTTGTGTCTTTAAAAACGATTAAGCGGCTGCTCCTCTCCATTGTGCCTGAGGTTGTTACAGTGGTTAAGCCGCGGCAGATTGAACAGCACTTATTAATATGCAGACTCCTTTGTAGAATATGTAGGAATTATGTTTGAATAATGGTTGCATGATTTTTTCGTGACCTTTAGACTTAGTATGCTGTTAAAATAATTACCCGAACTATAGTCCTGAAAACATAGCTGATGTCTTTCTTTCTCTTTTAGAAATGTAGTACGTAGGTGGCAGAAATATCATTTAGGAATAATGACATATAAATAGACTGTCTTTTTTTAATATGGATTCAATTTCGGGTTGGTAAGTGCAATAGCAGCATGGTGTTAGGGATGTGGAGAGGACTCATTATTCAAGATACCCCCCTAAAAGTTTTAACGACACCTTCGGCATTAATGAAATCTAAATTCTCACCATCCCTCAGTTGATATATGAGACACAGTATCTAGAGAAACCTGAGGCACATGAAAGTGTTTTACATTCCTGAGACATGATGAAAAACAGTTGGCCACAATCAAAGAGCCAGAAATTCCACACACTGTAAATTTTTCAGAGCGAAGGAAGAGAGAAGAAGAAGAAGAGAGAAAAAAAAAAAACGGTGGCTGAAATCCTCTGCTCTCCGATGGCAGGTTGCATAAGCAGTGGAAACTTAACTAGAGGACAAACCTCCCCCTGCCTGCACTTTGAATATCGAATACTCCGAAGGGAGGAGGTGGGATTGAGAGACAGAAATCAGGCAGAGGATGGAGGGCAGAGTGAGCAGTCTGAGTGTGCAAGCGCCCGCCAACTAGTGTTTAAAGGTTTAGGAGTTCAGAGTCAGCCTGGCATTTCCTCTTGAGCTTTGGGAGGAAGAGCGCCTGGAGCCCCCTGCTGTTATCATGCATGGAACCAATGCTTTCTCAAGAAAACGAAAGGAAAAAACAGAAGCAAAGCCAAAATAACCAACAAGCAGAGGCTGCAGTTTATCACTCTGGGTTGCATACTTAAAAAATGGTATAACTGTAAAAAAATTCAAATAATAATAATTCTCAAATAGGCACAAATAGATGATTTCTTGATTATATTCGTTCTCCATGCATGAGCCCCAATTCCATTTATCTACTAGAAAACTTTCTTTACTTTGACTTTTCAATATACGTATAAAAACACAGTATATAAAATAATGTCTGAAATATAATATAGTGTTTTAAATGGACCCATTTTCTATTGTTCACAAGTTCTGAAATATGAGAGAAAGAAAAAGAAGAAGGATTTCAGAGCCAAAGATCCGTGCTCCCCCCTCCCCTCAACAATAAAAGCTCCAATAAAGACACTTCTTGGTCTATATCTGAATGCTGCTTGTGTGTGGGGAGCAGGGATATAAAGATAAAAAGAAAATATAATGGTTCAGGTGAGACCGAATGTAAGAGTGGAAATAAAGGAAGAAAGGCTGAGGTGAAAAGCCAACAGGAATTAGATGGGAAAATTACTATACTGAGAAAAACTGAGATCACTCAGCGAGGTATCAAAAAGCACTTCTTTTCTGATTTCACAAAAGTCACACTTCTGGCACATTTTATAGAAGTCTCAGATATCACACACCTTTTCCCTCCTTTAACCCACTGCTGCTGCCACCTACACTAAAGTTATTAAGGTGTAGAATATAATGTATTTTATGTAGCATTTATAAAGACAGTATTCTATGGAATTTATTTTATATTGATATGCAATAAAGTCAAGTGCATTAAATCAAACAGAATAATAATGGACTCACATCTTTCCACAGAATCTGTTGACTGCTGGATTGACTGCAGGTCTCCATGATGCAAGCCCACAGGAGGAATCTTTCCGATACTCTAAAGCTGGGGGAAAACACTAGTGCTCTGCAAAGCAAGGTTTCATTCCTTTGCTGTAATTTGGGAGTGTGCTGAAGGGGAGGGAAGTTTCAGATGGAGTGGAATTACTGAAACATTTGTTATACCCATTAGAAGCAAGGCAGATGTCTCTCCTGCCGGTCTGCTCTCCTTTTCAAAGGTGGAAAAAAAACACAAACGGATTTGGACTGAAAGACAACGACTCTGTTGAATAAATTACATACTTTGCTTGAATCTAAAACACAGTAGTGGCTCACAACTTTCAAGAAAGTGCTGTTTGGAGGATTCAAAGTTTTGCATGTGAAATACAAAATATTCTGCAGGTATTCATCTTTTCAGTCCTGTTTTCTTTTTATTTCGGCATCAAAAATAGTTTAAAGCGGCTCCTTTAACTGTAGTTCCTCCTTTATTCAGTCCTCACACTTGACAATGAATCAGAATAGGAACCAAGAGCTGAGATGGTTGAATAGCAGCATAATGAAAGAAGCAGCCTCCTAAAATCAAGAGAACTTGAACTCGTGCACATAGACAGAAATAAATGAGACACGGGGGTGAAATAATAAAAGAGAAATTCACATTTGGCTTTATAAGAGTCTCCTGGAGCACTTCAGTGAGTCACGTGGGGGAGGGTCAGGCAGGAGACATTTCTTACTCACCTTTATAAAATAATAACTAAACTTTATAACTAAATATGAAAACTAAAATATTGTTTGTCATCTAAAGAAAAGAAAACTGTGACTAAATACAGACAATAAAACACCTGGAGATGATAAATGAATGACTTCCCTGACTCCCTAAAGTCTGTAAAGCAGTGGTCCAAAGGTTGTCGCAGCTTTTTACAACACGTGGCTACATTTTACTGCTAAGCGCCCTCTAGAGGCAGCAGTAAGTTAGGTAGTATGTTAAGTAAGTCCCTGATAGGAGGAGAACTTTTTCCACATTTAGCTTCTACAATATTAACTGTGTTGATTATTGTATTCGATGAATGTCTCTAATCGCATGGACGTAATCTACGATCTCTTACTAAACCTAAAAAATGTTGGGCTAACGGCAAAAATCAAAACTTGAATACTCCATCTTTGACAAAAATGTATGTCACGTGTACTTCTTTTTTCTCATCCACGTCCCATATGCTAACATGGATGAGGTTGGATTTTTTTTACTTGCACCGAGGCCAGTCACCAGGGGCTCTAGACAATTTGGCTTTACTTTTACTTTTAGGGACAAGCTGCTGATATGACTAGTTTGGAGGACTTATAGGAAATAAGAATTCCATTTTTAAAACGATCATTCTGCACAGTGACACTCACACATCCACGTGAAGTTAAATAAGAAGTAATATGTAAAACAGTTTTTGGAGTGAGGGAGACATTGATATTCCAAGAGAGGTCGTCTGCAGAAGCCAATCACAAACTGCTGTGTCTGCATCGAAAGCTGCTTCCATGGGGAACGGGGCCAACACAACATCAAGACGATCATTAAAACCTTGAATGTCCAAACCCTGCGCTACATGTTTTTCTTTGTTTATGTTCGCGTGGCTCCAGCTGAGACTTCCTCGTGGAAAGCCTCTCAGTTGTTTTTGTGAATGCAATTAGGATTGAACCAGTTTTAGGGGCCCACGAGGGAGGAGTTAAATAACACAGGCAGTAACTAAAGCTCCTCAAATATTGGCACCCAAAGAACTTTACACAGCTCTTGGCAACCGTAATAATGCCCTCCAATGGTAGCCGGTTATTTCTCTCATCTATGGTACACAGCGGCATTAATGTTTTTGGTGTGGTGAGAAACAGGCAGATCCCAGCAGTTTCTTCTCTTCCTTCACAGCTGGGGCGAGTTAAACATGTTTTTGTTTGTTTTGTTTATTCAGGTTGAGCGTCTTTAATATTAACTAGAACTATGACTCGTTAACAACCGTGGCTCCCAGAAGCTTGTCAGTCTGAGTCAAGGTTTCCAGCCTCTGCAGCTGATAACAGAAGAATATAGAGACCACTCTGCACTTTGTACTATGTTTAATTTGCAATAGTAATAAGCAAAGTCAGACAGAAAATACTGGATGTCAAAGATCACATGTAAAAATGGCCGCCCACTTTTAGAAGGGCTCTAGTTCCGGAAGTAAATTTCCCTTTTATTTTCTACTTCAATGTTTCAAATTGTTTTCATAAAAAGAGTTTGGAGCCAGGCCGATTAGATACGAAAAGAATAGTCACCATAAAACATTTGATTCAGATTGTACATAATGACCGTGTACATAATGGTTTTAAGAGTGAACGAACTACACTTCCCATAAACCATTGCAAATGATTCCTTCCTAATTACTTCCAGTGCGCGTCTTTTTGAATTTACCCTAAATTTGCTACATCGTCATCCTGCTATTTAAATCTTCTCCTCCGGTGTTAAAGACAGTGTTGTCGACAGAGACATAATGAAAGAACAACAAAGTTAGGGGTTATTTTTCCAACTCGTCTCTATTAAACGATTTTGCAGAACCCAGGATCACATTAGAATCTCAACTGTTAAAGGGTTAGGATTAGGGTTAGGATTATTTGCAGTCCAGGTTCTTGAAGTGACTTCAAACAGCAACACTTAAGGTTAAGGTCAAAGAAATAGTGAAGTTACAGTTAATAAAAAGGAAAACGTTAATGTCAGGTGATGGGATGAAAACCTTGGTATCTTCCATTAAAGGAGAACTAATCCACTTATCTGACTTCCCCACCTTTACACCAGCTTCACAGTAGATTGTGTGTTTAACCATTTCTATAACCTCCTGAATCAATGCAACACCTGTTACCTGTTATTCATTGGGTCACTTTTCATATGAAGAATTGAGTGCAACAATATTAACGTCTTCCTGGAGAGACCATCTGGGAACACACAGCGATATCTCCATATTTCGACAGTTTCACACCCCCCCCCTACGAAAACTTATCTCCACCTTCCAGTTTGGCCAATCAGATTGCGGCCTCCCATAAACTCTTTTGATTTTGTGGTCGGACGACATGTCTTCAGAAGTGGTTCTGTCCACAAACACATAAATTAGACCACAAACTGACCTTTATGTTCTGCCTGACTACACACAGGGCACACTTGCTCCTCCATCGGCACTGCACATAAATCGTGAGCTGCGGACTCATCCAATATGGAAGTAATTCACAGCATGCTGGGGTAATATCTCCCAAAAAGTTACTGCTGGTTATCTGATGTCAAGCCTTGTGAAAGCTTTGTGTTATTCTCTCATTACAGTCTCATTCCTGCGACTGTCATGCAATGTTAGATAGTTCTCTATGTTTAATTCTCAAATGGACCAAACTGAAGGAATAAACATCTACAAGTTGAAAGAAAACATGTCCGTTGTAAGCGAAGTCTCAATAAAACTTTTAAAAAAGTAACCTAATGGACCATTAACAATTTATTGTTGATTCACAATAAAGTGCGGTAGATAGTTCAGGCCAAGGTTTTTCAATCCGAGCTCAAAAGAAAATGAATGGATCCTGAAAGACAACCTGTTCTTTAGTCCAAACCCGACTCATGGATACAGTTAATATGAGCTGCATTTAGTTTGTGTTGCCTTTCCCTGACATGCATGGTCCTTGTTAATTCTTCCCCAGTTCCAAACATGTGCAGAGTAAAAAAAATCAGCCCAGTCAACATATATTATGTTAATAAAACATTCTGAAACATTTAAGAACAGACATTATTTTTGATAGACATATTATTGATGACTTATTTCCACTGACCTACATGGGAGTGTTTTATGGGAACTAGTGACGAGTTCCTCACTGACGAACCAAAATAGCAGGACTCACATTTAAAGAAGTTTTCACCGCCATATCATAAAAGATAAGGTTAGTAAGGTCATCTTGAAGTAAACAGGTCGAATACATAAATTAACCTTTGCTCGGTTCAGGTGGAATAAACTGTATCATTAAAGTTAACTATAGGAGGCTATATCCCATATTCCTGTGTGGAAATGTAATTTAACGTTGGTTTGATGCCCTCTTACACCCCTCCAGCACTTTACCCTTATCTTTCATTCGCAGCCTTGAAAGTATTCAGCTCTGTTGTCTAGTTGTATTTTTGCTTTTACTTTAATTGTCCTTTTGAGCCCAAGGAAAAAGAGGGTAAACTGTTCTCCATGGACCTTCCTGGAGTGTTTAAATAAATATTAAATGAACGGGTGAATGAAGGAGCAATTTGCCCCTCACAAAAATAGTACCTGATATCTAAGTAATAAAAAATTCATGAGAAGTCATTAATTCTGTGCCGCTTATCAGCTGATTGAGATTGAACTCATTAAGAAAGTGGTCAGTCCGTGGAACGACACATATCAAGGGACCGATCATTATATAATGTTTCATTAACACCGTATCACAGTCTGTTCTCAACTAACTTATCGTTATCAACTATGCAGAATAGATCCACCGTGTAAGATTTAAGATTCACATTATTGTCATTAAGACCAGAAACAAGACAATCGTCAGGAGAACAAAATGATGTAGCATCCACCTCAAAGATGCTTTGTGTTTCCTAAGTAGGTATAAAAAAAAGGTCTAAAGTTAAAAAAGAAAAGAAAAAGGAATACTAATGAGCCACATGTGTGATAAAGCAAATTCTGTTTCATTTGATGAAGATAAACCAGGTACGATAATTGCAAAGTTCCCTAACTTCACTCTGCACCACCAGTTTTTTCTATAAAGCTCTGCACAACTTCCAGCACGCACCAAAGGAAAGGTGTCAGTATATTACAGAACTGTTTGAGGTGGACTCAGTAATGAAAGGGAATGAGTAGGTCTGGAGCATAAAGCACTTGTTGAATGAGTCGATGAATAAGATGTAGACAGACGCTGAGAATCATTGCACATATTGGAGGAAATTGCACATCCTCATATATTGATAAATGTAGCAGACATGGTGCGTTGTAATGAAATGTAAACAGAGAATATATACACATTGATCCTGGATCACAGTAAGTGATGATGAAAAGTCCTCTCAGCTCAGTATTCAGTGTACCTTATGAGGAAAGTGTTACTCATTGTGTCATTATATCAGCGTTATTAGAACATCACTTTGTTCCCACGCTGCAGAGCCGACGCTGCCTTTATAGCACGCTGCCTATTCATCAAACATAACACACATTTCATATTTTATCTTGACACGGGCTGATCTTTGTGCCACAGAGTGAAGGACACAACGTTTCAAAGCCACCACCTTTGTTCAGCCCATTTCTTTCCGACCGCCACCTCTTTCACATCATCTCAGGTGGCACAAAAGGCAAAACCTTAATAGCTCGATAAGATGCTTTGAAGTGATTTCCTTTTCTTAATAAACCCACGATTTCACAACCTGAACATTTCCACTTCACACTCGGTTAACGGGTTTGGTCAATACCATGTGAGGTGGAACGCTCCGGGTAAAATTGGTCAACCTTCCCGCCTTTAGTGTGGCAGACAACATTTGAGCACATATTAAAGTCTGTCAGATCTGATAGCTGCGGGACCTCGTCAGCTCTTTCCCATTGATATAAATCTTTACAATTACCGTGACATTTTGCTTGGGTAAATCAAGCGACAGGTCTTTCAGAAATAGTGTTTGTGTCAGCAGCAGTGTTGAGCATCCTGGGACCCTCATTCCCCTGATAGCATTCAGGGCCAGGCTGGTGCTTTGACACCCACAGAATAGAATAAACAGCAATTTAGTCTGGAGTGCATACAAGATACTGGCAGATTAGAGCAGAGGTTGATGGGAGCAGCTGTAGCAAACCGGGAAGAGTCGCAGAATAAACATTTGCTCTATCATCTTCATGCTTCAGGTGCCGATATCTGTGATAGAAATTTTTTCCCTCTTTTGTATTTGTCATTTTTGCAAACACCGACTGAGGCCGACAGCGAGGCCCATTACAAATCCAATAGACTAAAGTTGGATCCTGTGTTGTTTTTTTATATGAAAAGAACAGTTTTCCATCAGACAACGATAGTTCTGCTCAAAATGACTTGATTGCTTTCCCAAACTTGCCGAGTATATATTGCTCTATTTTGCAGTGGCCATCTGGAAAAAAGCTGTTCCTTGTTTGCTCTTTTTTTTTTTTTTTTCTTAAGCCAGCCTCTAAAGCTTCGTCAAGCTTCTGTCACTCACAGAGGGAGCTGTGGTGGAAACCCACTCGTTTCCCACATCCACATCCACATTCATTAGCAGCCCCTTCCCACATGAAGGGAGACTGTCACAGCTAAAGCAAAAGAATATATGCACAAAGAATATGTGGCAGAGAGATAGAAATGCAGAAAAAATGGAAAAAATTGAGCAGGACTGAGAATTTATTTGTCTCTCCCCCTCCCACTGTCACACAGGCAGACAAAAAAACACCTCAGCAGATTGAATCCCACTTTTGAGAGCCGGAGCCGGGTCCATGCAGGTCAAACGCGACACCATCCTGTGTGATTTGATTATCCGCCTGCTGCCTCGATGCAGCTACACCACCTCAGTCTTTCATTACCGGGGGGAAGCAGAGAGTCGGAGGCGGCGACGTGCTCATCATGAGGCAGTCACGGATCTCGACTCGGTCTAGACGAGAGATCTGAGAGTCTCCATCCGTCATCTTTTCAGGATCCTCCTCATGCTCCGGTGACGGCGGGAAGTGTACCCCTGCACAGGAAGTGCACGCAGCCTCGTTTCCCAGGAGCCGCTCGGCTCATCAGCAGACTGTGGCGAAGTCCTGACACATACTGTTGATATACTGCTGCAAATTCCTGAGCGCAAAATACTGAGTGAGGCCCAGCGAAAGAAGCAGCACTCACAGCTGCTGCTCTTACCGCTTGTCAGAACATACAGTGACTTCAGATCAGCGTCACACAGTATTTATCGTTAATAATGATGCTTAGGTACTTTTAAATAAAATAAAAAGTCACATACACACATTATTCATGCTTTATGCCTCACCAATTTGTTGTAATTTGTCTACATCAGGAGATTGATCGCTTTGGTCGCCCGCAGGTAAGAAAAATAACACATTGATCCAAATGCATTGGATTTTAACAATAGATCAATTAATCCAGACGCTCATCTCTCAGAAAATGGGGTTATTTCATTGTACATGTAAATTTAGCTGCACTCTCGCACTGGTTCCAGCTGTCTGTGCCTGATGGTAGAGGAGGGGACTGTAAACAGTAGTTTTAGGGATAAGTATGCACCATCTCCAAGGAGTACTGGGGAGCAGATGAATAGGAATTTGGATTATGGCGCTGCAAATCTTCCCCAAGTTTATACATTCATTTCCCAAATCTCACCTTGAGAGTAAAGCTACTTGCCGGGGGGATTTTCTCAATTTCTTGCTTGATGGAACAGGTGTATTTACTTACATAATTGTATTCCTCATCCAATTTATAATGCGATTAAATATTAATACAATTCCGAGTTTGAGGAGAAGCAGATCTGTGAAAATTATCTAGACAGCAATATTGTGAAATTGTTCTTCTTGCTTTGCAACTTTTTCAATCAGCCATAAATGGAGCAGGAGCAGCGAAAAGAGAAAATATCTTTCCCCCGCATTGATAATGGTATTTCGCCAAATAAAGCAAGTCTGAATGGAAGATAAAAATAGGCACAGGTACTTTTTTTTCACCAGGACGATCAGGACTCATCTCGGCTGAGCTTTGTTTAGTTAGCGGCGGAACTCTCTGGAGAAACATCGGGTGGTGTAGTCCGAGTGGAACTTTCCCCGAATGAGCTTTGAGCCTCAAGTCCCCGGTTTCCCAGCGCGTGTGCAAGAGAGTCAGACAATAGAGCCAAACACCAGTCGTAGCCAAATCGTAATTACCTCTGCACCCAGCAGAAGCAGACCAATTGACTCCTGTAGATGAATGACAACAGGTAAAGGGCAGTGATTAGCCACCAGCCCCAGACGCTTTGTTTGGTGAAGAGGGAGAAGAAATTCTCTATATAGGGCAGAAGATATGCTTCACTCATTATGCTCTTATTATTCTTTGCAGTTATTATGGGCACAGTCAGTGCTGGAATCTTTGCTCACAGTCGTGCTGCATCCTTATCCCATTAGTTTCTGTTGTTCGTGGACAGCTGTAGCACTGTGATCCATTACTTAATGATTTATTATTGACTGAGAATACCTGTAATGTATTTATACTGAATAAGTCCCCGCAATATTTCATCTTCTGAGCTCATAGCTGGTCATTAAAAATGTAGGCAGTCACTCACGATGAATGATAATTAAACCCCAATGCACATTTGTTGGTATAAAAGAGAAGATTGAGGATATTCTGTGTGCAGGAAGTGACATGACAAACAATGTCTTACTGATTGTTATTCTGCTCAGTGTCTTGTTCAACAAACACAAACAAGTGCCTCTTGTAAAGACTCAGAAATTACACCGAAAAGTTGAATTAGTCTGTGAGACAATATCAAATCATAATCTTTCACTTCGACAAGTTTATTTAGTCAAATCTGACATTACAGATTTAATGCTGTAAAAACAAACACTCATTTACCGCAGTTTGATAAATTAGCGTGAGACAGCGTCCTAATTACAGGTGATGAAAAAAGCTCAAACTAATGACCTACGCTCATATACGACCTAGACTCATTACATTAGGAAATATTGATACTTATTCATAACAAAAGAGTAATCAATCTAACTAGTTATTAATAATTTACATGAAGTACAAGTTGAACCCTCTAAAACTTGCTTTAAAACCTTCCCCCTGCTTGTTGCTGTGCGAGAACCTTTTCTTGTCACTCATTAAATATTCATATATTAATTACTATCAATAGCGATGATTCATTCATTGCATGGAGCCATTAATTATGAATGTCGCTGCTTCATCTGCATCCGTCTGGGAATAAAATTATAGAAACAGAATGAATCCCTTCAGCAGCGATCGATACGAGATCAGTCAAAGTGAACCGCTCGTGGGTCGTTCTCAAAGTAGCTTTTTCCAATGCTGAAGCTGACTTTCCATAGGAATTTAACTCCAGTAGTTTTGCACTTGAACTTGGGGAAGATCACTATAGCAATTACAACCTATTGCAAGATTCGTTGTAATGGATTTCCCTCAGATTAACAGCGGTGCAAATCCTTAAAGCGCTTATAATTAATATTTTAGAATAACAGTGGATGGAATGACTTCTGTATGTGGAATGTTAAAAAGGTCTTTGATAGTGACTTATATCCCTGACTCTGCAACAGCATATCAGTGAGGGTTTCTCTTCCCAGGAGCAGGAGGAGACCAAAACCTAGAGCTAAAGGTGGAGTAAATATTGGACCTATATTTGACAAATAAATGATAATATTGAAGTGTTCGTGCAGGATGTGTAAATACAGAGTTTTTGTCACTGTGCTGCGGTAAACTCAGCACTGACTGGTTATTTCTTTGACAACCAAGTGATAAACTCCCTCACTGTTGTTAATGAAACGTTTACATGTTTTACTGCAACAGCGACTGTACCATGTTTACATTGCAGGTTAACATCACAATTTCCAGACTGTAGAAATTTGAATTCAATTGACGGTTTGTCGTGAATTTATTTTATGTAGACTAAGAGCAATACGTTATAAGAAACAATCCAGACACCTGAGTTAGTAACTTTAAAAGCTTCATGCAGTCATTGGAAGTGCAGCAGCTTTTGTCCGCTTTAAACTCTCACACGTGTGAGATGTGGTCAGAGCCATAAACCAATGTGACACAACTGGCACAAAAGGGGAAAGTGAGCACTGAGCTACTGAAGAGAACAAAGATGAAATGGTTTGAAGAGAAAAACCTCTGCTGTGATAAAAACTGTAATTTAAAGCGCTTTGAATTGTAATCAAGAATAGAACAGCGCCAAATAAAAAGAGACCATTTACCATTAATATATAACCGTTAAGCCCAGGTCATGCTTCTGTGTAGAAGCTAACACGTGTCGAACCGTGATCTAACACGTTGCATTAAAGCAATATGCAGTACTGGCTAATGAGATTTATCTCAGATCTAACTTGGTATTACACAGCTTGTTGGCAGTCTGTTGTCATTCGTTTTGAACAAAAGGCTCCACAGTGCGATAACACATGCACCGAGTGTGCACACATGATCTGACAACATGCATTAATTGGATTACGCACATGTATTGCAACCTGTATTCTTAATCCCCTGCAGAGGACCCATCTGGATCTCAAGCGCAAGTAAACAACTGCTAGCTAAATGATGCTAACAATCTCCCAGAAACAAAAGAATGAAAATAGTACAAGGTGAACAGAACATTAAAGCCTGCAGGGTTTAGGGAAAGCAGAATAAATAGCGGCTGTTCAGAGAGCTCCTGCAAAGGGGCACCACGGGAAGAGGGGAGTGGTTCCTAAGCAACTATTGCTCAGTCGCTGCAGGGATCTGCAGAGGTTGTATTGAAAATTGGCCTTTTACAAAAATTAACCCCCCTCATCTCCAAATGGCTTTCTGTCCTGGGCAGTAAATACATATTAACAAGCACATTGGCTGAATTACAGCATATTAGAATCAAGCGGTGTTATTCATTTAGTCCTTCAGCGTCTTGAATTTCCTCTAAAACTGGATGCAGCCAGTACACAGAAGAATAATTCAGCCTTTAGCAGCTGGAAAATGTTGCAAATGCCGAAGTAATACTGCAGCTTTCGATTGGGATATTGTCGAAGTGACAAACCCTTTAAATGGGTCTGTTTTTAATAGGTGAAGTTAAAGTCGGAGGTTGAGTCAGGTCCCTGGAGGTAAAGTGACGTAAGCGAGACGTGGAGGAGCAGCAAACAGCAGTGGCAGAGATGGATTTACGAGGCTGGCTCTGTTGATGAAGCTGAGATGTCTGCTACTGCAGAATTCAAGGGTAAACACACGAGGGGGAACAAACAACTAGGTTTAAATTCGACCTTATTTGACCTGTCTGATCACTCCACCACCTCAGTATCAAAGAATCAAAGAAACGAAAAGGAAGTAGGAGACATCTTATGTCACATGATGCTCATGTTCAGATTTATAATACAAATTTGGGTTATTGCTTAAAAAGGTTTACATGTTCCAAATCATCACTTTCCTCATACTGTCCATTGCTGCAGCTCCTCCTTTTAGCCTCTGTCTGAAACTCATGGTTTTAACTTCCGTCTCTTTAAGGCCCCCCTTCCCGATAAAGCCCAGTCTGCTCTGATTGGTCGGCTGGCCCGCTCTGTTCAACCACTTCCAACACATGTAGTAAATGTCGTTCTCTGTTGCTGCTTTACCTGGGGCACCTTCAGGCTTCAAACGTTTCCAGGTTGAAGGTTGCACACAATGGATTCCTAAGTTCCTTACTGATGTGGCAGCTGCTTCTCTGTGTTCGTGCCAACGGAAGATGAAAAAACAACATTCTAATCTCAACTTATTCTAAAGAGATTTCCACAAACTGCCATGTTTTTAAAGCATTTAAATAAAATGAAGCAGGACGGGTAGTCGAAGTATTTTGCTTCATTGATAAGAAAGTGTGCTGAACCTTCCCTTTAGATAAAAGGTGCCATCCGAACGTCCTTCTGAGCTTTGAGGAATGTTTTGCTACATTTGTTCTGGCCTTGTTGGGGGGTGTGCCTGACTAGCCGCTATGTATTTAGCAATCAGCCAGAGCACTGAGGAGCAATTTCAGGAACTTCAGTGTTGAAAGGGAGGAGGGAGGAGCTCTCTTTATTTCAGACCTTGGGCTTTTTAACTTTGCAGACCTTTTAAATGCAACTCATACAACCCACTAGAGGAAATGGAAAATGTGAAAAAGCATAGCATGTTTCCTTCAAAGACAAATTTTGAGTTCGTAAATTAGCTTTCCTTTAATTTTTATGTGAAATCTGTTGGTCCCAATGTATGGTGCCTATCAATCAATACAGTATAGCCCATATTCACAAATCAAAATGTGTCTCATAGGGCTTAACAAGGTGAAACATCCTCTGAACTTAACCCTCAACTAGAATAAGGAAAAACTACCAAAAAGACAGGGGGGTAAAATACGTAGAAACATCTGAACGAGACACATGTGAGGTGTTATAACCAAACAAGTTATTTTCCTTATGGATTCCTGGATACTGCACTTTTGTCCTGTGGACGCTGCGCTTTAGGCTCCGACTGTGGCCCAGCCCTTGGCAGCACACCATGAATTTTTTTTTCTCTACGGTTTATGAGAGCATCTGTTGAAGGATTCTCAGCGACTTTGAATGGAAGCATCAGCAGAAACTTTGATTTGTCCGGCAAAGAGCTTACACCTAAAGCTGCTTATACACACTCTTCCACCCTGATCTGCGGCTCGATCAGTACCACAGGTGGTGTTTCATCGGCACACCCTCTCTGACACCGCCAGAGAATGCAGTGTGGTCTCGGAGTGTAAATCTATATTTTTTAGATTCAAAGCAATGGTCATATTTCCTCTGAAATATAAAATATCATACTGTAACAGGGTCTGTGCTGCAGTCACCATGGAGTCACATTTTTAAAGACAACAATTTAACGTTTTTTTGGGGAATAAGGTCAATGGGGGAGACGCTTCTGTTAAAACCTCGGGACATGAAGTGGAAGAAACACCAAACAAACATTCATTATCTGCATTGGGAAAAAAAACATTCCTATTCATCAGTTACTGTTTTAATTATCATGGTTTGCTTCCACAGACAAGGTATTCTGGTGGTCTAGTGGCAGAAACTTGGACTATGGGCAGAGAAGGTCTCTGGTTCGACTCCACGGAGAGACAACAAAAGACGAACCTGGATTGATCTGTCCAAAAATCCAAGAGTCTCCCTACCACTGTCTAGTGCCCCTGAGCAAGGCACCTTACTCCCCCAACATCTGCTCCCCTAGCGCCGTATATGGCTGCTCACTGCTCTGTGTGTCCTGCACCAGATGGGTCAAAAGTAGAGATTAAATTTCCCTACCTGCATGAGTGTGCCTTTGCATGACTGTGTTTGGGAAGAATAAATGCATCTTATTAAATTAAAATTAGAAAGGACCTTTACTTTCTGAAAACCCTAATTCAAAGAATTATGTGAATGCAGTCTCTTTTCTCCCCCTTTCATCACACGAACACTGGGACATTATGCTATAACTACTTTTTTTAATTGAACATAATTCACTTCATCACTTTTGACTGGGCACGCAGCTTAAAATGGAATAATGGCTCCTCTCCTATTTATGCTCACTTATACTGGAAGAAGGAGATCGCACTTAAGGTTGAAGCAGGTGAAAACATCTCATCTAATGCTCGCGACAGACATTCAAGGTGTTTTTATTTGTTTTACTTGCACTCACTTGAAATCCCAACAAACATAAATAATTTGGCGCCTGCAAGTTTTGGAGACACACACAGATCTGAGCTCAACAGAAACAAATAGTCTGATACTTAATCGTGGATTCTTGTCCCCTCAAATATAAGCTAAATCCAAGAGTATCCAACTGTTACCTGAACTTGAATGCACACTGGCTATGAATATTTTATCAAAACGACCTTCCTCCAGCTATTACAAGAGGCTAATACAGTTCAGACGTATCTGTGATGGCACAAGGGCAGTAATAGTAGACGCTGGTGATGAAACAGCAACCAAAAATTCGGTGTTTCTCCAATATCTGAACTGATGCAACACTCTGAGGAAAGAAGAAGCAAGAAAAGACGGTTATTCACACTGATAAAAAAAGAAGAACATCATTATCTTAGAAACATGAAGTTCCAAGTGAAGATTAGGAGTGAAAAGTTTGGGCACCTACTAAATCAGTGCTGAGTAACAATGACCAACCAAGCCCCTATAGCCCGTTTGGCAGATATCACAGATTACGAATACTTTCTGTGGCCAGCAAATATTATTTCTCTTTATGATTGAATTCTGAATTTGTACCCTCTTTTCCTTAATACACCAGGTTTGGATGTTTAAAGGAAGAATTATTATATTAATATAATATAGAAACACTTGCTAGATTTTCCAGGGTTCATAAAATAATTAATAATTAAAATAATAATTCTCTTTCATGTTTGGAAGGGGACGGTGAGGTGAGGGGCATTCAGCTGCCACATGCAACTTCACCACTAGATGTCACTAAATTAGACACACTGAACCTTTAATATGAGGATTTAATCTTTGTCTCTGTTGGTTTTGTACGATTGTTTCGTGAATATATTTAACTTTTGAACTAGCTGATGCAATTTAACATTTTAGAGACACCCTGCTGCTCCCGGCAGACTTTTAATAGACAAAATGAGAAACTGAGAAAATGCTGTGCAGATTCAATCGTGAGACTTTGCAGAAATACTATATTTGTAAAACTGACTGAAACTAGGTCATGGTAATAGGGAAATCAAACATTTACTTGTAAATACTGTTGAATATACTTAAGCTGCAGTTCACAGCTTCTTGCCTCGAGGCAGGAAGTTTATTGCCAGTCTTGCCCTCCTCATCCTCCTCAATTGGTCAAGTGTCCAACTGACACTCATCACTCTTTTTAATGAAGGATCCGACCCTAGGCTTCAGCATCCTGCATCCCATCGAGCTGGGGGAAAAGAAGCAACAGCTAACACCACATTGCTGATGATGGCTATGCTTTTGAACGAGGTCGCTCATAATGCATGTGGAGCTCCGAAAATGTGTTTCTTCCTGCTCTCTGTCATTGTAGTTGTTTTGCTATGACTTCCCTGGCAGCTGGCTGACAGCTCACCGGGCCTGCAGCAGATTGTATAGACCCATAAACATTGCAGGACTCAATGAAAGCCACAAGGTGCTTACGCTTTTATGCACAGATTGATAATGTACAGCACATAAGACACCTGAAAGAAATCCAAACCTTGAAGTGCTGCTTGTGCCGAAGTAGCAGGTGTAACAGCTGCTCTGTAAGTGGTTAATTTCTTACAGCGGTGCAGCAGGAGCACAAAGACAGGGCGGGAACATGAGAGAAGTAACATGCTGCTAATTTATCAGGGAATTTAATCAATTGGAACTAAACTGATTAAACTATATTTTATGCAAAGGGACAAAGGATTTATTCTACAACATTTCCTCACTGAATCGCCTAATCTATAATTTTAATCAACTCATATGTATTTGCTCTTTTAAATGTGCTCATTCAGAAATAGTAATTGCTGTGTAATCACTCTATGATATAATTAGACCATGATTAGCAAGACACTGGCTTTATTTATTGGCGTTCTTCTTATTTTCTTCCTCCATTTTCTCAGATATTTTTTCACTCTGGCAAATAAAGCTGTGTGTCCCGAGAGTCCAAGCATCACAACTCTAGTAATTAAAGCTCAACCGCTCTAGACTTTTCTTAGTGTTATCTTGTCAATACTTGAACAGCTCGTAGGTTATTCGTTTGCCTAAAGCCGACCAGAGGTTTTTCTTTGGAGGTCGACATGACAGTGAGGCTCTTTAAGTGGCCAGTGACGTCTTCATGGGAACTGTCAGCAACTTCAGCACCATCCATCACATTGTCAAAAACTTAGTATTGAAATCGACTCACCTCGCGCCTCCCGATCCTTCCACGGTGCATCTGAAGTACTCTCCTGAGACCCAATTTTCCGACCGCATCCCTGCACCTTCTCGTTTGAGTTATTTCCTGTGTGAGCAACCCATCACACTGGACAATACCAAAGAAAGACATTCTTTAAATGATGAAACTCCAACACACAGGAAGGCGAGGGTGTTTGAAAGATTCCATCAAATTAATATTTTCCCTCTGCCTTCATGATCAATATCACCATGACATGATATATTCCCTGTAAGATTTGGCAGTAAAATCTGAGCAACTTTAAGGGAAATGGAATAAATATAGTAAGAAAGGAAAATAACATACAGTGATTGAAGTTTTTTGAGTTTTGAAGAGGCCGGAGATTTAGTTTTGCAAACACTTATTTGTGTTGAATTTTGCACATTCAACACAAGCCTACTTATTTTTCCCCTCTGAAGAAACTTGTAGATTTTTGCTGGGGTCATGTGTTAATGCCCTGACCAACAAAATAATGATGAAAATTTAGACGAATATTGAGCAGCAGAACATTTTCATTTTCCTGCAGATACCATCATTAGCTGCTGGACCCGCTGCTCTGTGTTTACCCTCTGAGGTGCAGCGGGAATGAGTTGCAGTAATTGATTGGACATGTGGAGGTGGATTGAGTGTGGAGTTGCACACATTTCTGACTGATGTCCTTGTTAGAATACGTCTCCCTCCTCCCTCTTGTCCAGAGCGTCTCTGTCTCGCAGCTTCGCGGAGGCGGCTCCTTAACGTATGACCATTGTCTAGAGGTCACTGGTGATGTCCGAGTCCTGCGGAGGGAGCTCGTCATGCAGAGCGCTGCAAGCTTCAGGGAGTAATCACAAGCCTCCAGCTTCCCCCATCAACATTCTTTGCTGCCCTCAGGCCAACAAACCAGATTTTTCATGTCAGCTGGCACACACCTTCAGCCCATAAGTAGCTGTTTGACTTTCACAAGTCTCGCATCTTCCAAGCATGCACCCTCCTAGGCAAGGTTGCCATATCCTTGGTCGATAATTATATGCCAGTTATAAGTGTCCACTTGCGCATGCAGATGGGCCGGGCTCTTTAAGAATCCAGGTAGCAGGTTGAACCTATCTACAAAGACTATTTATCATTCCCTAAGGGCGCAGCCCCCACATAGTAATAATAATTTCAAATATTTCTCATTAGTTTTGTTCTCCCCCCCCCCCCCCCAAACCCACACCCACACCCACACACTCACACACACATACAAGACCTGCAAACAACCAGAGGATAAATGTAAATACTGACAACTTTTTAAAATTAAATTTCCATTGCTTTATTCTGTGTTGAATGAAATCTGTTATTTGTTTTCAAGACGACGACCCTGCACAAAGAGAGGAAGTCAAATTGTTCTGCTTCTGTGAAATGTTTTTTAAATGACACACAGGCAGGTTTGCTTCCTGAATTCCTTTAGAAGACTTTTAGTTATTTAAACATTTTTATGATGACAAACATAAAACAAACATAACATACAGTAAGGAGTAACGCTGGATTCTGAATATAATTATCTGTACATTAACATTTGTACAGTTTTCTACATCTTTTCTTCCTGTGCAAGAGGCTAAATGGCCATTTGGAGATGAGAATCAAAGTAAATGATTCTTTAATGCTGCCTGATTGCACCAAATCCTGATTGTAGCTCATTACTGCTTAAGTACTTCATCTGAAGTGACAGTGATTGTCATTTGTCATAGATGACACGTGATTGACTTAGTAGTTGCAGGCATTTAAGGGCAGTAGCTACTGGCTGTGATGATGGTGGCAGACTAAGATGGAGGTGCTGGGGTTATGTGATGGCTTATGGTTATAAAACACATTTATCCATATGCAGAGTATGTGTCTTTTGAAATACTGAAAATTTCAGTACGTCTTGCATGTTGCAGCGTGCAGTGTGTTTGGTTTGAAACATGTCAATTTAAGACAATAGTTGTGAAAGGTGCCAGACTGCAGCTTGTAGTCCTCACCTCTGATTATATAATATTTAGCAAGGATTCTCATTTTGTTGGTCGTAATATCAAAGTGATATTACCGTAACAGCGAAATTAACAAAGTGAACCAGTTCATTCATTTCCTCTTTTCAATTGGAAAGACAATGTCAAAGCTAATGTCAGACGCACTTCCATCTCCAAACCAATCAATGTCAAGTGGAGGTAGATCAGCCCTCATAGATAATGACGACATGACGTACGTATGTCATATAAAAGTCTTTAGTCCGCTCCATAAATTACAACCTTTATCCAAAACTAGCAGGATCAAATTTAAACAGAATAAAGTGACATCACTTCGTGCCACTTTGCTGCTGAGCTCTGTTCTCCTGCTTCAGCTACAGACATGATGGTTCCTGAACCTTCTTCCTGTAGTTTATTTGTCCACCACACGGACCTCTTCATTCTCAGGTGATGAGCGGCAGTTTCAGATGCAGCAAATGCATGAACCAAGTCTTAATAGCTGTGAGGTTTTTGTTGATTGACTTTCTGTCTGATGAGGTTGTGAGAAGACGCAGAGGGAGTGTTGTCTCCCTTCATTACAACCACCAGGGCCCAGCTGCAGAGGCAGCTGCAGCGCGTGTCAACACCTGGTGGAGGAGGGATGGGACATATACATCACCAGGCTCCATCTCAGCTCTGAAACTTTATTTTGATAAGTGTTACAGGAGTGAAAAACATGTAAACACCTGCAAATGTCAACAGTTCACACCAATTATGTGTCTGTTAATTAAAAGATGCTGATTGTTGATTTTCACTCATTCTGGAGAATCTGATGACTAAACAAACGCATGGTTCAACACCACCTGGAACAACCACGCTTTCATGAAAATCCTAATTGAAACAACGCTCTGACAGGGGAGATTGGCAGCTCAGTGTATGAGTGGTGACACCAGTATTATGTCGGAGAAGACTGTGGGGCTATGAAGCAAAATGTGCACGGTGGAGAACCAGTCAGAGACTTCATCCAACGGCCAGAACACAACCATCACACTTGGAAGCCCCACGAAACAGTCATTACAAAGTTTAGCACAGTCAGCAGATCTCGACAGAACTTTGTAGCTCAGTGCTGGCAGCCGACCTGATACCAATATTCAGAGGAGGTTAACCATTGGCTTCCCTCGCTAACATAAAAATATAAAGAATTGTGACCTCCGCTGTTATGGATGTGAAATAAATGATCTTGTATGGGGCAATTATTAGCAATATAGTTTGGTTCTGACCCAGCTGAGTTAGAAGCTGATTATGTTTTAGAGTCAGTTGTTTCTTCTCCCAGGAGGAAAAGTCGGCTCCCTGTGATTAATGATAATAATACATACATACTACAACAACTACTACTGCCTGCTTGCACTTCCACTATTCTCACCAAATTACTGTTTCCACACTATATTTATGGGCCTTATTTCACTCTTATGGGTTGGTTTTCGGCAACAGAGACAGTGGATATATAGATAATGTTGATAGGAGGAGAAGAAAGGGGGAGGACATGCGTACGGCTCCCAGCTGTAATCAAACACAGGGCATTAAAGGGGTGTTTATCTTAAACAGCTACGTTAGGTTTCTTGGTTTTATTTATGTGGTACTCAGCTGTGGTTCCTACTGAAGATGCAGATCTTTAAAACCTGGTCACAGATATTAACTGTCGATTCAAAGACATGCAAAACAAAATCTTGAATAAACAGTTTTTGGGAAACATTGGATCTCTATGTCACAGAAGAATAAACTATATTAGGCTGTATGACTATAATTTTACATATTAGCAGGATACGTCGTTTGTATCATTCCATGCAGTTTGAGACGATGTGGAAAATACAGAAGATCCCTCTGAAAGTTCCCTGGAAGTGAAAGTTATTATCACCATGAGAAATGCAAAACATGAACTCGTTCTCCCACTGCTCAATTCCATCTCTATTAAGTGTCACAGTAATGCGGTGTGTATGAATGGGGGCAATTACACGTGGGTGCGCAAAAAAGCTCGGTGAATACGGAACAGGTGCAGGTGAACTCAATCACGGCCATCCATCTGCTTTTCTGGGTCATCGTGGGTGTGACGAGGAAAAGGAAAATGTTTCCCCCCCCTCCACCTGCAGCTGAGTTTTACTAGAAGGAGAAGCTGTGTAAACCGGAGTGGTGCAGACTTCAGCCTCCCCTTCACGAGCCTGTCACACAGGACACATCATCTGTGCTGCATCATTGCTGTGATCCTTCATGTAACATTGACCGTCTGAAGGGCAGTTTACAGCCCAGCGCTTGTAATCCTGAGAAGTTTCTTTCCAGTTGCATCACTCCTGGTCTCCCCTCTGAGCGCAGCCACAGGCCGCACTGTGTTTTGTGATACTTACAACCCACCTTTGATGCTGCGCACCTTTTTTCATCTCCCATTATGATTAGAAATAAAGCTTGGTATATTTGAAATGTGGATTTGTTCTCGGAAAGTAATTAGGAGGTGACGTCCGCAGAACTAATAAAAGGTATTGGCACAATGGTGGTAGCCATAGAAACCTTATGGCCGGAGTGGTCCTCTGGGAGACGTGCCTTAATAATATATTGGCCAAGCAGAGAAGGCAAATATAATCTCACTCTATAGAAATGCCAGTCAATGATTGGATATGACTGGATTCCTTTTGAGACGGAGGACGTATAACGGCACAGATGCTGGTAAAAATGAATTAACCACCGGAGATGGATGAAAAATACCCGCAGGTGAAAGTAATATCACCTCTCGAACATCAACTTTAAGATGGTATAAATATGTTCTACAGCCAATCTGTTCCAGAAATTAGGATTGAAATTTCAAATTAGAACTGGAAATAGCATGAAAGTGGTATATTCATTTTTTTGTGACTGAGAACACAACACTCTCTTTCTGTGGGCAGGAAAGACTGCAGCACTTGAAATTGCCTGGCAACCAGCAGTATGCATTGTGTTCCATGCTTTTTAAAACATCGCAAAATGGGCTTTAAAATCTAAATGACGAATTTAACATAATTTCTGCGTTTTTTTTAAGTGCGGTTTAGTTTCTCAGGCTGATACACTGCAGGGGAATTGACACGTGAGTGGGGGAGCTCAGGGTCAGATTTGAGTGAATCACATCGACAGGCCTCTATACAATTATAGATATGATTAGCCACCTTTAAAGCGAGCGCCATCATTGTTATTGGCTGGATTTGAAGCTGTCTATGAAAATGTGCAGATGAACCCTTATTCCGTTACTGTCTTTTTTCCATATTTTATATGACAGCACAAATCACTGTAAGGAATGGCAACACAGTTTTTACACACACTGCTGCAACTGTTGTGTTGCTAGTTTGTTATGTGGACTACACAGTAGTAATATGCAATCAGACCTGATTGGAAGCATGTGATATTGTGGCATAGATGGTAAATGAAGATGCATGAAGGTGCCTTGAATGACAGAAATCATTATTCAACCTGAACCTTTGAGTTAAGTCCATGTCCCATCCACTATCATGGAGGAGATAGTGTATATGATTTAAGTTTAAACAATTTCTACATCTTCCATTTATTAGTTAGTCAATAATCTCACATAGCTGATGTTGTATTTATACAGTAAATTGCAATTTCCTGTTTCATACTATTCCTGGTCACTGTATTTGAACCGGTGGATAATGGGCCAGTAACACTCCACTGAGGTTGTATTTACTTTTCCACTTACTTTGTGGCCTCGTGCCAGATAATTAATTTTCTTAACTTTCTTCCTCAAGCGACTTTTTACTTTAAAGTAAAGTTCCGTCCTTGCAAACAAATGTATGAGATCAGAGGCATGGCTGAAATGTACATGGCATTAAGGGTAATAACTGTTTCTGCTCTGTTCCTTTGTCTTTCTCAAGAATAAAGTGACAATGAATAATTAATTTGAAAGTGTGAAGTCACACTGAACAAACAATTGATCCTGATGAGAGATTCTTTTTTCAATATTTAATATGACAGCACAAATGACTGTAAGGAATGGCAACACAGTTTTTACACACACTGCTGCAACTGTTGTGTTGCACAACAAGTTGTTGATTTGCTCCATAGAACAGAGGATATACATGCTACTTCTTGTTATGTGGACTACACAGTAGTAATATGCAATCAGACCTGATTCGAAGCATGTGATATTGTGGCATAGATTGTAAATGAAGATGCATCTCCACTTCCTCCACTGCTAAAACATTAAGCTAAAATATCCCTGATACACTTGCAAATACATTGATGTGAATGGAGCTGCATTAAATGACAGAAATCATTATTCAACATAAGCCTTTTAGTTTGGTCCATGTCCACCATCATGGAGGAGATATGGTATATGATTAAGGTTTAAAGAATTTCTACATCTTCCATTTATTAGTTAGTCAATAATCTCACATAGCTGATGTTGTATTTATACAGTAAATTGTAATTTCCTGTTTCATACTATTCCTGGTCACTGTATTGGAATCGGTGGATAATGGACCAGTAACACTCCACTGAGGTTGAATTTACTTTTCCACTTATTCCTGTTTACTTTGTGGCCTCGTGCCAGATAATTCATTTTCTTGACTTTCTTCCTCAAGCGACTTTTTACTTTAAAGTAAAGTTGTGTCCTTGCAAACGAATGTAAGGAGATCTGAGGCATGGCTGAAATGTACATGGCATTACGGGTAATAACTGTTTCTGCTCTGTTCCTTTGTCTTTCTCAAGAATAAAGTGACAATGAAGAATTAATTTGAAAGTGTGAAGTCACACTGAACAAACAATTGATCCTGATGAGAGATTCTCATTTGCTAATGCAGTTTTGTAATAGAAGAGCATCAGAGGGGCTCGTGAGGATGTCATCTTCCACAGCTCACTCTGATTTGAATGTGTTACTTTTTTCGCTGTGGAATTGATTGTCATTATGTGTCTTTGTCCATTGTAACATTCAATTCTGTGCATAGCTCTCGGGTGCCGGCGCTCCGAGTTGTTACATAATTAGCCTTGGAGTAGTTCAATTTTAGCTTGACACCATAAGAAGCACTGAGCCGGGTGAAAGGACTCTGCAATTTGTCCAATTCCACACTCGTGTGAATTGGAATAATCATCCAGCCACACTTGCTGATTAGCTCTGAACTGGTATTGAACAGCAACACCAAGCAGAAGAGATGTGTTTTTTTTAAACGTCTCTTTATCCTTATTTAAGTCGGACGAGGAAATTGCATTGAAATCCAAGAACAAAGACCAGTGTTGGGAGAAGAGGAACCCAGACTCACTCAGAGGCAGCGGATCACTGGCATTAAAAGTTTAGGCTCAGACCGAACTGGCCGTCATTAGAGAGCATTAGTCTGAGAGAGCCCGGGAGATTTCCCCCACTGATCTGCTCAAATGAATCAAAACTGAAATGTTTTCTTAATTCTTAGATGTATAAGTAAACTGTCAGTTAGTTAGTTCGTTTAATTTCCTCTCTAAATAGAAATGAGATGTTCCTGCTTTTTCCCAAGAGCAGTTTATGATTATAGTAGCGTAAACTCAAAGAAAAGTTAAAAAACCTTCTTTGATTTCTATCACCGTGAAGCTGAGTAAATATTCTATATTTTTGAAGTTTTCTTCGGAGGACATGAATCTGTAATATAAAACTCGTCGACATGGAATAATACAAACATCAGAGACACATTTAGGGTAAGAGGGATACGAACAGAGCCATTTAATTTATGTGAATTAGTATTTTTAGCCTAATTAAATTGTTAAAAATGTATGCACTTTGTCCCACTGGCTGATAAAAAAGACATCAACAGTTTGCACATGGAGGTAGACATCTACTCATTGTGAATCCGGCTGGTTCTCTTTCAATGAATCAGTATCACTGCTTTGGCTGAGAGGCTGCCCAAGGTTAAAGACACTCGTCGGTAAATGAACACATCACTTCAGACATGTCTGGACAGTTTGACAGCACCAATACATGTGAGCTACATCAGATCTCATATTGAATCAACCCTTATCAAACACTTAGAGCTGGTGAGGGGGACTTTTAAATCCCATTTTCATGTAAATAGGTGATGAAGGTCAACAAGGGCCAAACAAGCAAAAGCCATTTTCCAACATGATCTGTGCAAAATGTTCCGTATGGTTCATGTCTGATTTTACGAATTGTAAGAACGAAGCAGGAGATTGTCTGCATCAGATGTGTTCACAACAACAGGGAATTATCCGGAACAGGCAGGTGAGGGGTGGTGCCTATAAGAGCATGTGGGAGGGAGGATGTGATCAATACATTCCGCTCCAGAAATGATGTGTTTTAGTTTACAGCACATCACACCAACGATCAGGTTGACATCCTCATTAACTTCTCTTTTTCATCCTGAGACATTTGTCATCTTTGTGTGGGGGGGTTGTTCCGGTTTTGCTCGGTTACATTTTGACGAGGGGGTTGGTAGGAAAAGTTCTGTAAAAAGTCTGTAACAACTGACTCTGACATTTGCATTCTCACATTCAACTCATCCGGAAATGTACTTGACTTGAGTTCAGTGCATGTCTGAAGGCAGCTATACGTACATAGGGGATGGTGTCTCTGTTTAAATTAGTTATAGAACATCTGTCATTGACAAGAATTAGCAGTGGCATAATTTCCTGATAGCCATAACTTCGTAACTTTCGGAAAATAAAAAATCATCAGCAGGTTTGAAGACAAACCCCTGGAGTCATATACTAAATGCCAATTTGAAGTATCTGGGGCTCAGCTGGTCCTTCAGTTAAATGGTCAACTTGTTATATTGAATTCTCAGATTGTGGTGGTTTTGATATTTCAAAAAACATGGTAGGTATGGAATTTGATTCATTTTAAAAATGTGTGTTTATAAAAAAAAAAAAAAGGAGAAAGAAGATTTCTTTGTTGCTGCAATTTATCCAAAACCAAGTTAACTAGCTGTGATATCACTGGCAGGGAACCAGCTAAATCCCTGAGGGTACAAAGCAATGGAACGTGTATTGTGAGGATACATTTGGGGATAGGGATGGGATTTGAATGCTTAACATAATTTAAATTAATAACTATATACAATTACATTGTTTTATGTCTTTCTCGGAACAAATTACACAGGATACCATTTCAGGAACCACAATATAAAGGACTGGGGAATTGTACTTTAGCCCACAGCGAGAGACGCACAGAGACAAAGATATTTGTTTTCAGTGATGAGGAGGAGATGCTGCACTGAGCTGTTACCCCGCGTCTGAGCAGAAACCAAATCCTGATGCACTTAATGCACCAGAGAGACAGAGCTATTAGATGCTCTCATTCTTTTTTGGCATTTAACATGAGTGAATGAGCGAGACTTTGATCCTTCAGTCGTCTCCAGCCTCATATAGAAATATCCAAATGAATACTCCACTTTGGATTCATCCCACTGGAGTGACCCCTTTGAAATTTAAAATCTTCCATCTCAGCACTTAAGACAGTACCTCCTTGTCTCGAGGCAAATCTCCCAAAACAGAACAGAGAGAGAAATGAGAAATGAAATAGTAAAAGAAGTGAGACTATATTCTCTTTCACACCAGACAGCGTGCAGCCCCAAGTTACACCCTCGGCCACCTGTACGCAGCTTTGCTTTCAATGCCAACACTAAACACCTTCTGTCAGAAAAGCGGCTGCTCATTAGTGAAGTCAGGTGGGGGTGGCATCGAGCTGGAATGAAAACCTGCAGCCCCCGGGGCCTCAACAGTACTCACACTAAAATCCACCGAGTGGTAGGATCTTGAAACGTGTTAAAGAAATAATTTGATCACGTGTAGAAAAAACCTAACAGAAACATACACTTCTGGTGACAGACGGAAACTGAGCGATAACACCAACGCATAGTCAAGGGACCGCTCTGTACCGCAGAGCTGATCTGATTGCATCAACTCTATCGTACAGAAAACCTCCTACATGATCACACTGGTGTTATTGGGTTTTAATCTTCTCAGCGACGGCAGGGATCACTTTACATTGGCCTCGACAACTTCGCTTCCTTCCTCCTTCCTCTTCAGAGTCAGAGTTGAAACTGACCATGACTCACGCCTCCCAATGGGCATCTGAATCACTCTCTGAAGATTCTTTATGTCTGCATCATTCATCAGTCTGAGAGTCAAGCTGTCAATTGTGAGACATTCTTGGAAATACGTTTTTTGAATTAGAATTCAGACATGAGAAATGCCCCCAAATACCGTGAGGAGTGGACCTTTTGAATTATATTTTATATGTCTGAACAAAAGGTGATTTAAAATCAATAATACAGGATTAGGTGATATTTTTTCTTTTTCTTTTTGCCAGATAAAATTCCATGAAAAGACCAATGTGCGAGTCAGTCTGTCGATACCTTTTGTTTGTGTTTCTGAGCCATGAGCTCGCTGGTTCCTTCTGGACACATAAATCTAAAACTGATCCACTGACATATTGTTTCTTTCAAAAACAAATCTCAGGATATATTTCACGAACTGAATTTAATAAGAAGATTTTTTGGGGTCTCTTTTCAGTAGTGGATTAATTCACATGATGTACTGGTGAGTGTTTTACAGCAGCAGGTTGGTGACTTTGCAAAAATCAAGTGTAATCACTGTGGCTCATTGACGTGATCTCGAGCTCAGACTCTGTACCAGGTATTGGCTGCAATAACATTTTCAAGGCAACACACAAGACTTGTCAACCATGACAAAAATAAAGAATAAAGATGGTGATCGACCTTTGTGTTTGATTCTTGATGTAAAAAACAAGTACATATTTTGCTGTTTTCCATTTATGCTCGCTGTAGAGTTCCTTTGACTTAAAGTTTCCTCTTTTTACAGGCTTGTGAATTCAAGGCGCTTTCACACCTACTTTGTGTGTTCAGCATCTTCCCACTTTGCGTATGAAGCAGGTGCGAAAGGTGCCAAATTTACAACACACCGACATCCTACGCACATCTTTCTGCAAACTAATGAATGTCAGGAATAGTTAGACACAACCTATTTTGTTATATTAACAGTTTTGGTTCCACACAAAAAATTTAGGAGCGCTCTCATAACCCAATCAAATGTATAAAATGAACCTTCATTCGAATTAGTTCAGATTTTCTGGTGTGAAAACGCCCTCAGGCAGACAGCTCCTTCCTGGACTCTGAGCTCAGGTACCTCAGTGAGGAAACCACTCTCACAAACATGATCCACCACAGAAAAGGTAAAGAAACCATCGAATGATACGTAATGAAGCTGGAAGACAAGTGTCTAAGGAAGGGAGTTTCCATACAGAACAGGACGTGCTCATCAGGAGACAGTTTGTGCTCGGGTTCGTCAAAAAGCGCTCCTACCTTTTCACTAAGAGCATTTGCAGTCTTTTGCTGCTGTGGAGGACAATCTGTGTATCTGTGACTAATACCATCAATGCAAGCAGTGACCTTTAAATGTCCAAAATGAATGTATATGTGTTTATAAATGGCATACTGATGAAGTGGTGATGACATCACTAATGCATTTAGCAGGAAAAAACTCCTTGAATTAATCTTAACTGTGTATCTGTCGTGGCCCTGATATGAAACATACAGAATGGGAGCATATGAAATAATAAACCCTGTTGCAGTCTCAAAGGTGATAGACGAGGTTGCAGTAATGGAATAAAATCAGGAGGTTAAATACAATAGCGACATATACTAGAACTGTGACAATGAAAAGCCAACAGCAAGAGTGAAACGTTGGCTATAAAAATAAACGTCAAAGTATCTCTTTAAGATTCAGGGTGAAAAGATATCATTTGTAGCAATTATTTATTCAAATGTCGAAAAAGAACTAGACCTATGACTTGTCTACTTACATTATCCAAACTGTCTCCAACAATGTTCAAACCCACAGAGAAGATCAGGAGAAAATCCTCAGTTTCTATTGGAAGATTCAATCTGGTTTGTCCTTAGTCGTGGAGACAACAACTCCCATGATCCCACGCCGCTTCACGACGTCATCACCCTACTCATCAACCTGTGATGTGTCTGCTTTGACAGATGCTATTCGGTCTGCATCTATTGTCGTGCATTTTTGTTCAATGTTGTATTTTTTTAAAGCCACAATTAGCTTGTAAATGCTTCCACTGTTAAGATGGCGACCTCTGTACATCTCTTACACTCTATCTGTTCATTATGGGCTATTATTACTATAACTGGCTAGACTTTTGTGGAGATGTGTTTATTAAGCTGGGTTTTGAGAGAGAGGGAGAGCGAGAGAAAGAGCGAGAAAGGGTGAGAGACCAGACCATCCATCTGAGTGGTCGTTAAAGGTTACCCCATAACATTTAGCGGCTCTGTGTAGAGAGCAGAGCGTCTGTGCTTCTTTTTTATTTTTTTATTTGGGCGATTGTGGTATCACAAATGGGTTTTCAAGAAACACACATAACAACAACTCTGTTAATGACACCGAGCACCGAGGTGGCTGTGTTGGTGCAAACATCTGAAACTGGGGGTTTTAGCAATCTCTGAAATGCAGTCCTCAGTCGTATGATTCATTTGTAGCCTTTCACTGGAGCGTGTGTACGGTATTTCACCCCCAGCCGGCATGTGCCCACACACACAAATACACAAATACACACATTTGCACCATGACTTTGGCTTCAAAAAACCCTAATGGTATAGATGTTTTTTGCATTCTTGAACCGTGCTTAATTCGCCTGGAATCAACGGTATGAACCAGACTTGTTCCTTCAAATACACAAGTCTGTGTTGATGAATCATGCCCTCACCCACCCGTGCCCACTCTTGCCAAGGTGACAGGGTGGTTGTTGGAGAGGCCTGTGTGCCCCTGACATATTCAGCTTAACTGCTTAGGGGCTGCAAATATGGAGCCTGTTCCAAAACTGATAAACTCTGTCCACTGGTAGTGTTTACACCGGACTTAAGCCTTGACATATGTTTTGGAAATGAACATCTGCTGAGGCTAGCGATAATCCTATATGCAGCGCATTAAACACCCGAGGTTCACAGATAAGATATATACAGTATCCCTATATTCCCGCTCAGCCCTATCATCTTGAAACTGATTTCCAATAACATGCATGGGTCTGAACTCTTAAGCTGTCCCTGGCTAATGCTACTTATCTGGTCTAAAACATTAAGCAAGGTCTTTGCAGAGGTTAAATGCTCACTCACTGCCCCAATGAAAGCTTAAATCATTTCACTTAGCGTCGGGGGCGGTTTCCCCCATTTATCTGCAAAATCCACTAGATTGAAATTGGGTGGGAACACCAACATCACACAGTGGGAAGAGTTTTTTAGTAAATCACTTATCTCATCTCTGGGTTTCACAGAATGATTATACCAGCCAGTGATTTTCATCCTGTCATATTTTATGTGCTCTTATACTGTAAAGCTGCCACCGGCTCAAAGATTATCATTTACTATGCGTGCCATAACAGTAAAGTGTTCTTGTGAATGACCTCCCATCATTTATATGTTGACATGAAGATACCTGCTGCTGAGAAAAATTGGACACAATTTACTTTTTAAAAATATTTCTAATCAAGTTCCTGAACTGCATTTCAAGATGAAGTATGTCGCCTCCATTAACAGTATGCTTCTTAAGGTTTTTCTGGTGCTAAAGCTTGAACATAAAATCACAATCCAAACCAAATCCAAGTCATTAAAGGGTCAATGTGTAGAATTTAGTGACCTCTAGTGGAGAAGTTTCATGTTGCAGCTGAATACCCCTCACCTCACCCTACACTTTCAAACGTTAAAGAGAAGCTCTGGAAACCGTCAGTAGTCATGAAAACTCAAAAGGTGTTAAGTTTGTCCAGTCCGGGCTACTGTAAACAACATGGCGGCCTTCGTAGAGAAGACCTGCTGGCGATGTAGATATAAAGAAGTTATATATAAAGGGCCCATTCTAGGGTAAAGTAAACAACAATTCGTACAATTTAGATGAAACATTTATTTTACATTCACTTTCTGGCAACAAATCCCTTTCACCTCAATCGTACACACTGAACCTTTAAGATGACAAATCGAAATTTGTGTTTTTAAAACTTTTAATGTCTCTCAAGGCACCAGCAGTGCCGCATAAAACACAAAACTCTTAGAATTATAACAAAGACTTTCTGAACTAAAGATAAACTGAGGAAAACCTTCACTATTAATGTCGTATTCAAGCTGAGAGATATTCTGAGTAACGATATTGTGCCTGCAGCACCCCCCTCCAGTGACAAGTGCACTGTAGGAGTGCTTCATGACTCTGACATTTCCATGTGGACTTGAGAGATGTTAAAACACGAACGCATACATGAACAAGATTATTAACCGTGGGTGGTAAAAAAGACCGATGACAGCAGCGAGGTGGCATTCGGTGACTTGGAGGCTCTTTATTTGCAGAAGACAAAAAATGTTGGGGGCTGTGCAGCGTTTATCAGTGTCTCCACCGCACCACGCAGCCGCCACTGAAATAACATGGAAACACAAGTGCATCCATTTCAAATAATAAGCCCGGCACCTCGGAAATAAGACACCGATTTGCATACAGCAACCAATCATCATCTGGCACTCAGGACAAACACATGAGTGGGGTTTGACGAATGAATTAATCTCAGGCAGATATATAAAACTGTGGCAGATCTGGATCGTGGGGGGGCCAAGGTATCCGGAGGCGGAACGTAACTAAGTACATTTACTCAAATGCTGCAGTTAAGTGGGCTACAAATTACAGGTCCCCTGTTAATACTTTACTGAAGAGTAGACAACTTCGCTTTTATGTTACTGTCTCATCCTGTACTTTATTTAATTGGCACATAACTCTCACTGTAAATGACAGCTTTACTTGCAGATTCCAATTATTAATACAAAATAGAATCCACAAATAAACTGTGATGTATTATCCAGCGTTATATAAAGCAATTAAAAGTAGTCTCTGCTTTGCAACAGCTGAAACATTAAACTGATGCTTAGAGAAAATGCATCAATAATTAACATTAAAAAAAATAGAATCGTTCATACAACTTTCAATGGACTACTTAAAGTCAGCTACTCTTATGCGAACAGACTAACAATTTACACGCTTCTTTTGTCGTGAATCTCAGCGTTGTGTGCGTTCTGACACGGAGTCGTGCTCTTATATTATGGTCTGTCATGTTGACTTTAGAAAAGGAAAGCCAGATAAAGTTGGTTAAAATGATTTTTAATTGTAAAGCCAGTCTTGTCTGACTCTGAGCAAATTCTACACACGAAAAACGTGAACATATGCGTTGGTTTTGTCAGTTGTTGCAACGACGAATAATCCTGTAAACAAACAACAGCAACAAGAGAATGGGGATGTATCATGGGAAAAATTGGGGGGATTCAAATGTATCAAAAATGTGGGATTTCCCAATTTGTCCTCATTGGTCTGTGATTTCTGGAGGAGTCTCTCTGTGAGTTGCTTGTGAGTGTTTCTTCATCCCTGTTTGTTTTTGAGGCTGTGTTGTATAACGAGGCCTTGAAGTGTGTTGTGTTGGTGCTGAGCATGTAGGGATAAAGCCGTGTAAGTCCTGTGTTTGATACGAGAATTGATTTTCTATGAAGTGAACATAAACTTCTAAATCTGTGTTTTTCAGTGATCTGGCTTTTTAGTATTCAGTGGCTGTGTTTCAAGAGAGGCTTGGTGGTGCCGTGTTTGTTTTTATTTGTACCATAAAATGATCATTAGGTGATGTTAACTGATGTGTGACTGGTTCTTCATCCTTCATCCTAAACATACTAAGTGAGAAGTTGTATACTTCTTCACTTATCATCAGCATTTAGGTTAATATGGCGAACCTGACTCAGAAAACACGTGTTTATCAGCACATTCTGTTACAGAACAACATTATCATTCATTTACAGTAGTGTTTTGGAGCCCCACCTGTCGGATGTAAGGCCAATATTGATTATTTTTTCAATATCTTTACGGTCTCTACAGACTCCTGAGGGAAATATCTGTCTCTTAACCTGCAAAATGCTTCGAAAGGTTCACTAGCTCGTTGCTAACTTTGTCTTTCTTTCAGAAGGTGTAGTCCACAAAGCTTTTTCGTGGTAAACAGCTGCCTGCGTATACGGCAACTGATAACAGCACAATGTGAGTGGTGGGAGTGAAACCGGCCTGCAGGGATACACCCATATGTATGTATATAGTGTAAATATACACATTTAAATAATGTCAATTTGGAACTTGAAATATAAACGAGTAAGCCGTTGATGAAATAGTAACATTTGGAAGAATTGACTGAAAAGGTAGAGATACATGAAGATCTGACAAATCTCACAAATATATATTCTTTATTCAGGGGTAAATAACCAGAAGACATCTTTTTTAGACATCTAATCTAAACTGTCACTGCCTTTACCGCTGATGTCTTTTCTCAATAGCAATGGATTTAAATTTGCTCTGTGAAATGTTTTGTCACCGGCTATTTTTCTGCCTCTGATACAAAGAAGCAGAGGATGAGTCTTTGAGGTTCATGACAGTGACACTTGTGTCTGAACATGAGAAACCAGTTTGTCCAGTTAATGGTATTGCATATTACCATATTAGCGTCCAATGTTGATCACATGCAGCACAAACATGCACACTGCATTATACATGAACCACGGGAAGATATGTAAAAATGTAAAACATCGTCATTGATTTAATCATTTCTATTACATAAAAGAATTGTAACTATTGCTGGTATAATAGCCCGTGTTTCTGGGACTCCATTATTCACAGCCCACTTCTCTGTAATTTACCATCTTGGAAATATATTCATACCTCCCTCATTTCGGTACTTTTTTATGACTTGAACAGAGTTGAGAGTCATGTTGAAATTTTCTATATTCATGAGACTAAAATAACCGTCTATTGCACATTGAGCCTGTGGGGGGAAATGGGAAAGAATAACATAACAAATCCAGACAGAGAGAGCTGCATACTGTAGCTGTGCCACCACCACTTCCAATCTGCAGCCGGAGATGAATATCAGTCCGGTCAAAGAGCCTTCCCGTGTGCCAGAGCCGTCCTTGGAACTATTTAATCACAACATTGAACACTATGGCAAATTGTCGCTTCCTGATTGGCTCACGTTTGACAGCCATGACCATATGGTGGGAAGTGATATACCTACCTGCTATCTCCCCGTGAGTGATGTCTCCAGTAAAAATGATTACTTCATTTAACCGCGTATTATTCGGTTGGCTCGGGGGTTGGAGCCGAATAAAAATGTATAAGGCCATCAGGTGGTGCAGCGCGGCGTGTCAGCTGAGCCGTTGGAGTGTCCGTGTGGGGTTGAATCAAATGGGAGTACTTCTCTTAAAATAAATACGTTATAAATCTGAATTTGCACAAGTTGTTTTATTTCAGGTAATCAGTCCTTTGAACAATACCACACATATATGTATCTGCAAAATCTTTCAGTAACAATTGTTCTAGTGTCTTTACTTTATAAATTCTTGTATATTTTGTTGGTGTAAAAGGATCTGATCCAACGTGAGGCCTCATGAGATAAGAAATTAATCCAAGGTGTCATTCACTGGTTAACAGGCACAGCAGATGGAAAAACAAAAGCGTAATTATTTGAGAGGTAAATCTCACAATTGACTCTTAAACCCACCTTATTCGCATTTACACAATATATTAATATTTGATGAATAGTAACGTAGCTGTAAACAGAATGACATGAAGTATTATTTATTAATATAATTGTCTACAAGTATAACGCCTCCTGTCTCAAGATAATGCAGTAAAACACAATAAATATGTTTTATTTATTAAAAAAACTAGTTATAACCATACATTTATGATACTATAAATACTCTAAACATGAATTAACTGACTGACCTGACTGGAAATCATAGACGTGGACAAACTGATGATTAGTCAGGAGGTAGAGTTGTGTTTTGCAGAAGAAACACCAGGGACCACTAATGCAGTTTTACCTTCAGTAATAAATGTTGTCTCAATGACGGCCATCAACACAATGCTTACTAATGGTCAATTTCACAATGACAATTGAAGAACCTGAGGAAAGTGTCCTGTTTAGTGATATTTGCCAGAAATCACATTAACATACGACATATCTCACGGACGAAGCCGTGAGATATGTGGCATTTAGGTAAATGTCACCCAAAGAAATCAACACGGTCCAAGGTTCATTTCCCATCCACGCACTGTTATTCATTAGAGCTGACGGGCACACACTGCAATTAGAACAATTAATATGTTTTAGCCCAACAAAGCCACATATAAATGCCAGTAAATGATCTCTGGTCCTGGGAATCTTGTGTTAAATGAGGAAAATACCGGATATAATTTAGCAATTACCATTACGCCTGCCACATGCGAATTTGAAAATACTACATGTCATTGCCTGGTTCAGCCATTAAACCAACAAATTTAATAACTTGCACATTACGTGTGTGTGTGTGTGTGTGTGTGTGTGTGCGTTTAATGTTTAAACGTCGGATTTTTATGAGGCCCTGTTGAGCATGAGCACAGACACAATATTAAGTTACGAAATTGAGTTATTGCCTCAGCTAAGTGATTTCCAAGGACTCTTATTACATTACCCAATGACATGCAGATATATACAGCAGTACACTGAATATTAAGAAGAGCATGTGATTGTATCAATCTGCTATGGTAATGACGGAGAGAAATAATTAAGGGCTTGCCAGGGCTCAACTGGGAGATCACGTGTGTATCCCATGTTTGCACGGGTCTTATTGTATGATTGTTAAGATGATTAAAATTGAATATTCAACACGGAGCACAGTGGATTCAGCTGCAGCACTGAGCCACTGTCCTCGGATTCATCGTTGTGTTGTGAGTAAACATCGAGTGTTATCTCAGTCCTTGACCTTGTTGGTGGAAATGACAGTTTGCTGTAGAAATTATAAAAATGCCACGGATCCGTCCTCGTCCTCTCTGTTCAAAGGTAACTTCAACAATCAGGTGTCTGTCACTGTCACTGTCAAGGCAGCCGGATAAGTGCCGAGGAGACCCGACATGTCAGAGAGGAACAACACAATGTGCGGCGTACGCTGGATTCTGCCCCCCCGCTCTCGATACCCCCTTATCACTCAGCTTTGGATCCGTCATAACCGACTGCTGGGCCATGACAGACAATGCTGCCGTGGACACCTTCATATATTTACCTCCCTTTGTTTACACTTGACACGCACACTTACTGTTTCATTCATTTCCACTTTACCTGCGACATCACTCAGAGGCACAGAGCTTCACTGAGACGGCACGCTTCCCTTTTCAAAGTGATTGAAGTCATCGTTTTGATTTTGTCGTTTAACATTCCTTTTTCCACAAGATCGGAAAATGTACCTTTAACTATGCGGCCTGCCGCTCGACAGAGGTGCCACTCAAAGGGTAAAATATAATATAAGAAATATTATGAGGATAACGTCGTAATTTACAGCTACTTGTCAGTTTTAAAGGGAAATATCAGAAGATCAACCTGTCGCTCGGTCACAATGAGGATTGTGAATCATCTTGTTACCTTATTCTTTATGATGAAGTTTCGCAGCTTACAACATTATCTAAGAACCCGTAACAGATTGTGTAATAACCAACATTTAAATGATTATAATTATAGAGTTCAGTTCACTGGCACCTCAACATCCCTCAGGGCTGATTTACTTGTTTCTAAAAGGTTGAACATTCTCAACCTGTTGCCAAATCAAAGCGTCCCCTCACCCCCTCCCGTTTGTTACCATCCATTACGAGGGATGATGACCCGTTCCGTCAGCTACAGATAAGACATTGCTCCCTGTCAAAGCCCATCAGCCAAACTGTAACAGGCAGATTACATGACATGAAATTCGCCTGATTCCATATTTGAATGATGTGACAAATATAGAGAAATCAGGCACATTTAGTCCGGTTCTAAATCCTGTGAGACACATCTTCATGACCCAGTGATTGAAATTGAGATTTCTGGGGCCCGCTGGAGCCCAAAGCACAGACGTGATTGGAAGGTTATTGGTTTTAAACCCCTGCAACATCTCGAAGGGGGGGGGGGAATGAACAAGTCACATGCTCACTTTCTCACCAGCAAATATTGAGGTGCCCTTGAGCAAGGCAATTAACCACCGTGTGCTGTGCTCGAGACGAAACGAGACGATGACATCAGTCTTAATGTGCAGCAAATATAATAGAAAAGACTTTAACCCTGAGAAGAACAGGACTAAACTGTGTTCATCAAGCTGCCTATAACAGGATGGGATGAGCCAACCTGTTCCTGGGGATTTCAGAGCTGATCCAGGCACTGACTGTACTCAGCCGGCTCGTGTTGCAGCGGAGCCGCTCTCCTGTGGGACGACCTCCTGTGCACACATGTCCCTGCAAACATGCTGCAAGTCCCTGTGAGTTCTGACACCAGTGGTGGCGAGACACGCAGCGAGCTCCGGTGTGCGAACCGATCGGGAATCAAAATGCTCAGTCTCCCCTCACTCTGCAGTATAAGCAGCGAGCAGAGCAGCATCAGACAGTTTGACTGTTGCTTTTAAAATGATAAATGTTGCCGCAGGCCGGTCACATCCACTGATGCTAATTAACGTTTACACCGTGAGTAGCTTGGCTGTCGTCTGTGCTTGTTGTTCACGACATCTGTGAGCGGACACTTGACGTTCCAATATATCGCATTGAACAGCTTCTCTATTGTGTTAATGTTTTAATGGATGTTTGTCAGTACATGTCTGTATCTTATTTTTGCCCTGAACCAAAGTAGCCCACGAGATTCATAAAGTTATTTTATTGTTGTAACAACTCCCACAGATTTTCTTTTCCTCAGTCAGTTTCATTCATTCATACAAATCAAGCTCATCAACTTCTTTTGGAGTCTGCAGCAGTCAATCCATATTTAGTAACATTCATGTTAATGTAAGTGTAGGGTTGCCAGGTTGGTATCAGTAGATATATATGATTGGGATGTGAGTCTACATTCAACCTGATTGGAACATCCTATTCAGTGACTGAGATGTTCCTGTTTAGGATTTGTCGTAAGTACTTCAACTCGTATAATTGTAGGACAGTTATTTGTATTTTTCTTCATGAGTATTTCTGCTTCACACTTTTACTTCATTACAATTCCAAAGAGAACCTTGTACTTTCATCGAAGCACCAAGCTTGTGTTTAACAGAAAGGCATTGAAATTTGTAAGATATTCATTATAATAAATGTAACTGTTAGTGCTTCTTTACTTTAACTCGTATAAGATTTAAAAAGCAGTACTTCTATTTGGGACGCCTAATCTAAACTGTGGTTTTGTGACTTCTAACACTGAATAATCTGATTCCTTCTTCCACCGCTGCCGTCGGGCCTTCACGTTGTCATCAATTCACATCAGTGGGTCTGAAGGATGTTTTCCCCGTCTGGCAGATGTTAATAGATGTTTGACTGCTTGGTCAGTTAATGCTCTTTGTAAGTGTATATGCATGTTTGTTTTCATTTCTCTTTGAGAAATGCCTGAGGAAGGCCACTTAAACAAGAGCCAGTGCATTAAAAGAATTACCCAGCGATATAAAATAAATAAAGTACGTACACGGCGACATCGCTCACATGCTTTAATACTAAAAAAAAATCTTTAAACACGGCTGAAAACAGAAATGAACCGGAGCTGCAAAGTGAGACGCTGATAGAATTAAATTGCAAACAGCTGCTACCCCCCCCCCCCCCCTCTTAAAAAACAAATAAATAAATAAAAATAATTTGCAATATGTCACACGGAGTTTAAATGCACTTCGGTCTGCGGAATTATTTGTATTCTGAACTGGGCAAAGTTTTTTATTTGTTTTTAGTCCTTTGGTTTAATAGGGCTGCTTTTATCAATTACAGTAAAGATCAAAGTGTGTTTGTGTGTGTGTGTGTGTGTGTGTGTGTGTGTGTGTGTGTGTCAGTGCACCCAGGAGAGAACAGAGGCAGGAAGAGCTCTAACCTCTAAACACAGCGTTTCTAATTGCTCCGACACCGCTCACGCCACCGGGCCTCATTTGTATGTCCAGGTGAAGGGCCAATTTGGTCTAATGCATTGACACAGATCATTTCCCTCCACCACTTCTCCCGCCGCTCACCTCACTCCATCAGGTGAAGGTGGACGGGCAGAGAGAGAGTAATATACTGAACCCATCTGTTCATCTGTCAGACCTTTTCTCCGCACAATTTATGGCACGTCTATTTGTTGGAGTGCCTTCCCTCCCACGGAGGCCCCGGGAGAAGCTCACACTGGTTTCCCAGCCTCTGAAGCTGATTTGACGACTTGAGCCGGATCATTTGTGATGGAGGCTTCAGATGCATTCTGGACTAATGGCAGTCAAGGCTACAAATTGCACCCACTTACACCCGTATCTCGGGGAGTCTACTGTCTGCGAGGAGTCCGACCGCCTCGGCTGAGACAGGTGCACTTTTGGCAGCTCCCTCTGAAGTATTGTCAGGAGCTCTTTTAGCGGTTCCACCCCTTTAAAAAGCAGCCAGAGGCAGCGGGGGTGAGGGCTCCTCCATCCCCTGAACCAGATGCTGCTTTTGATCCTCTCACTGGGTTCACTTGGTTTTGATTATGACGCCGTCTTTATGCTCACTCACATTAATCCAGCAGGAAGCCAGAATCTATGCCATCTGACATCTCTAAAACAACTGCTGATTAACAACAGAAGGCCAATCAATTCCCTCTGTGAGCACGCTCAGGATCCACCACTGCTCTTATGGCAGACATATGGTAATTTTTTTTTTTACTTTGCATAAATTACAGTCTGGTATACTTCTTTGCCTGTGCTGTGGATCTCTTACTTGTGTTGTCATTAATACATAACATCAAGTTTCAGACATTTATTTACTGAGCTGAGAAAAGGTGTCTTCACCATTATTTGTCTCAGACCAACATCAGCAATTATACTTGACCTGATAGATTCTTTTTTTAATGTGTTTCCTACCTGCAGCATGAATCACTTCTCACTGGAGTATTTGGTATTGGCTATTTTGATGACTCTAGTGGAGAATCCCACTGTAAATAAACTTCTCTTTTACACACACATTACCAGGTATTCACTGATTTTTAAAAGCAAATCAATCTACTATGAGAAGGCGATTTACTTTGATCACATTTCCAGTGAGAGGACTTTGCCTGATATCAACCTCTGAACTTTCTCTCCACCTTGAATAAGGGGAACTCTCTCACCTCGATGCCAGCACTGGATCGTGCACCACATGTAGGGAAGATTGCTGCTGCACATTGTTTCCCAGATGTAAAAAAAAAAAGAAGCTCAGAAGCTCGATTTAAATCGTAATGTCAATCTCAGCTTCCGACCAAATAAATAAAGAAATAGAGGAAAGTGGAGGATTGACCCAGATGTCATGTTTCCATCACTACTGGTTGGAGGCCCTGCCGATAGAAACCAGTGTGGAAGGAGGAGTCATTTACCGCGGGATTGAATCTGATCCATTCCCATTGCAGACGAAAGCCAGATGTTAGTGGGTTTTTTGACCAAAGCGCATCTGCAGCACATCCACACATCTTTCTGTATCTCCAGAATTCAACCTGTGATTGTCTGAACAGTTGCTGTAAGTGAAATTTCCAACTCCCTGTCTCTTCTCTGTTGCTGTTTCCATCTCTGGCCTTTTTCCAAATGAGACCCCCCCCCCGAACCTCACCGCAGAGCGCCACTCTGCGTGAAGTCACACTCACGGGGCGAGCGTATAAATAAACAGACTCTGGATCACAGTCGCCTCACAGCAAACGGCATCACGGGAGTTTTGTGGCGTGTGTGTGTGGAGGTCGCCTTCTCCATTCAAACTGTGTGCTCCCACCTCACGAGACATGTTGGGTATTTGGAATATGTCTGCGCTTGGTTCTCTGGTTGTTGAGCTGTGGCTCCGAAACAATAATTATTATTATTCTCAACGCAGTTAAGCAGGAATGTGGAACCGGTGTAACAACCACTTGTTTCAAAAATCATCAGCTTATTATACTGCAGAATATTTTATTTTTAAAGTCACAAAGATGGTTAACAATACAGGTATTTATATTTTTCATATTCTCTTTAGGGTTTAGTTTTTAAGACATTAAATATTAATCAAATTTAGCTCAGTACACATGACGCTCCAAATGAATAAATTAGACATAACAACAAAGTTTGACGCAACGGATACCTTTGCTCTTAAGTTTCAAAAACAAATGCAGCAAAATTGCAAAGCCAAACTATTTTTTAGACAATCTGACTTCATGATAAAAACCAGATTTGATTTGACTTTTTATTTATGAGCAATCTGTTCAGCATTTATCATTCAACGCTCAACTGATCCTTAACGTATTGCAGGTCACCCGTCCTGAAAGACTCCATCATTTGCTGCACAGATGTTTTAAAGCAGATGTTTGTGAAGTGTAGGCGATGAAGCAACAAGCACCTGAAACTGAACATGTGTAATAATTGCAACACATTTTCTTTCATTTCATAACAGGTGATGCACGGTAAGTTTATTGAAATATATATTTGCTTAAACGTCTCATCTTTTTTTTAAATAAAGTGGAGATTGACTTGAAGAATGTGCTGTTTATAGAGGATTTGTCGAATGTTTATCATTCAATTATTCATAACATAATAAACATGGAGATTTATTTATAATGCAAATATAGACCTTGTGTACAACCCAGCATCAGAAGTGTTTCCCACATTATTGGATCACTTATCTCTACTGTTAGTCATCATGTTCTCAGATGTTTTAAAGCTAGTTTGTGATATGAAATCATCTTCTAAACAGTATTCTGGGGTCACTATGGGTCAAACCACACTTTGGAGCTGCGCCATCATAGATTTTAATAAAATTCAACATGCTGATTGGGTCAAATATGAGTAAGCCATGGAATCTGAGTTTCATGTTTCTCTCCGAACACATGAAGGGAAATTTATTGAATAAATGATGTGATGCCGCTTCACCAACAAGTCAAAGACCAAACATCCTGGAGGTCGTTATTAGATTATCAACTAACTTAGAGTCAAAAATTCACCAATTAAATAAAAAGATCGCTTATTTTTGTTATAAATCAATCACAGTGCTGTTATTTTTTATATTTGGGATATAATACTGTTAAATAAAGTAAAAGTGGGATGAATGGACTTTTAATGACGCCATAATTGAAGGGGCAACAAAGAATATCTTATTACAGTTTAACGTTGCTTTAATGTGATTATTGAGGCTGAAAATGCCGCCAGTAAATTTTACCAGTTATCCTCAGGTGTGAAATCGTTAAAGCCGAATCAGTGTCACTATGTTTGTCTTGTTATTGACGCGTTTGCCGCTTCGCAAGTGAGGAGAAATCATCAGTGCAAACACGAGTCATAAATGATGAACTGACAGATGGTGACAGGCTTTAAAAATTCACGTCTGTTCAAATATTTTTTTATTTTCCAAACATGTTTTTAATCATTTAAATTTAGGCGGAAATGTATCAGATAAACTCTTACTGTGATTTAATGTTTTTCAACTTGGTGAGCTCCATCTCTAGTATACAGTGCCTTGAATAAGTATTCACCCCCCTTGGACTTTTTCCCATTATGTACTGTTACTAACTGGAATTCAAATAGACTTAAATAAACTTTTTCCCGTTTGATCGACAAAACATGCATAGTACTTTGGAGGTGCAAAATAAATTTTATTGTGACACAAACAATAATGAGAACAAAAAAGTTGACATCTGTTGGGTGCATAAGTATTCACCCCCCTGTGTCAATACTTGGTAGAACCCCCTTTCGCTGCAGTTACAGCTGCAAGTCTTTTGGGGTATGTCTCTACCAGCTTTGCACATCTAGAGATGGAAAGGTTTGTCCATTCTTCTTGGCAAAAAAGATGAAGCTCAGTCAGATTGGATGGAGACCGTCTGTGAACCGCAATCTTCAAGTCTTGCCATAGATTCTCTATTGGATTGAGGTCTGGGCTTTGACTGGGCCATTTTAAGACATTAACATTCTTTAATCCAAACCATTCCTTTGTAGCTCTGGCTGTATGTTTAGGGTCATTGTCCTGCTGGAAGATGAACCTCCGCCCCAGTCTCAAGTCTTTTGCAGACTGCATCAGATTTTCTTCAAGGATTTCCCTGTATTTGGCTCCATCCATCTTTCCCTCTATTCTGACCAGTTTCCCTGTACCTGCTGAAGAGAAGCATCCCCACAGCATGATGCTACCACCACCATGTTTCACTGTTGGGATGGTGTGCTCAGGGTGATGGGCAGTGTTGGGTTTTCGCCACACATAGCGTTTTGCATTGAGGCCAAAAAGTTCAATTTTGGTCTCATCTGACCAGAGCACCTTCTTCCACATGTTTGCTGTGTCTCCCACATGGCTTCTGGCAAACTCCAAACGGGATTTTTTATGGATCCCTTTCAACAATGGCTTTCTTCTTGCCACTCTTCCATAAAGGCCAGATTTGTGGAGTAGACGACTAATAGTTGTCCTGTGGACAGATTCTCCCACCTCAGCTGTGGATCTCTGCAACTCCTCCAGAGTAACCATGGGCCTCCTGGTTGCTTCTCTGATTAATTTTCTCCTTGTCCGACTCTGCAGTTTGGGTGGACGGCCTCCTCTTGGTAGGTTTGCGGTTGTGCCATATTCTTTCCATTTTCTTATGATGGATTTTATGGTGCTCAGAGAGATGTTCAAAGCTCTGGATATTTTTTTATAACCTAACCCTGCTTCATATTTCTCCACAACTTTATCCCTGACCTGTTTGGTGAGCTCCTTGGTCTTCATGATGCTGTTTGTTCAGTAATGATCTCCAACAAACTCTGAGTCCGTCACAGAACAGGTGTATTTATACTGAGATTAAATTGCAGACAGGTGGACCCTATTTACTAATTATGTGACTTGCAAATGTGACTTGTGAATGCAATTGGTCGCACCAGATCTTTGTTAGGGGTTTCACAGTAAAGGGGGTGAATACATATGCACTCAACACTTTTCAGATTTTTATTTGTAAATAATTGTGAAATCCATGTAATATTTCCCCCCACTTCCAAATGATGCACTATTTTGTGTTGGTCCATTACATAAACTCACGATGAAATACATTTTAATCTGTGGTTATACCATGACAAAATGTAGAAAAGTCCAAAGGGGGTGAATACTTATGCAAGGCACTGTAACTCTCTCTCTCTCTCTCTCTCTCTCTCTCTCTCTCTCTCTCTCTCTCTCTCTCTCTCTCTCTCTCTCTCTGCTGAACCGCCTGCCTCCCCACAGTGAGTGAACATGGTTTTTACAGATGTGGAGCCAAGCTGCAGCCTTCCATGGCACATCCGTTCGGAGTGACAGGCTGCCATCCTGATTTAAGCTAATAAAAAGTAACCTCCACTTTGCCTGCAGAGCTGACATATTGCATATGCGGATGCAGGAGGAGCAGCAATTTATTTCTTCACAAGGGGTCACTTGTATTTTTAATAATTCATCCGGCATATGTTGAGATGTCAGTTGCTGCGCTTTGATCAAAAAGCCAGCCTGTCTCTCGCTGAGCCATCAATTTCCAATAAAGGTATTCGGACTTGGGCACACACACACACACACACACACACACACACACACACACACACACACACACACACACACACACACACACACACACACACACACACACACACACACACCTGCCATGAATGTGGCACATTCCTTCCCCGTATTTCCTCGGTAAACGCTCGGAGTTGGTACGCTTTTTGAAAAATATTCTTCTGTGGTGTGTGGGAACAGAATGTTATCATTGGCTCCACATCGCTGTGGTAAGTAGATGGTGAACCAGTTGTTGAGCAGAGCAGAGAGCAGTCAAGCCTCAGAGAGGAGATGGCGTGGAGCTGCCTTCTGCTGCCCTCTTGGGACGTCTGTGTACCTCTGGCTTCCTGCCCCGAGTTTCTTCGTACTGACTGCCAATGAGCATCGATAGAAGAACCTTCTTTTTGCTGCTGCTGCTGCTGGGTCACATTGGGTCCATCACTTCACCTCCTCCATGTTTCTGAACATTTCGGATTTTTTAGCTATGCAGTGAATTCATGCTAACGTCTTTGCTTTAACTTTTGTTTAGTCCTTAGGGGCCACCGTACACTTTGGATATCAGTCTGTGTGTGTTTGCCTGATTTGGGAAGTTGTGTTTTGAGGCAGAAGCAAACACGAATGTGTGCAGTATATTTCTTTGCGCCGTATTGTGTAATTTTTTTTCACAGTTGGCCGCCGTGTTACGAAAACAAGCAGATGTGGCACTACACCAAAACTCAGCCTCTTCCGCGCGGTGAGAAAAACAAAGCTCAATCAAATTACAATTATAAGACAAGTCCGGTGGAGTAAAACCTAAATGATAGAGCCAGAAAAGGAGATGAATACACAAGTGTCTTTCTACACACACACACACACACCATTTCTCCGTAATGTATTTTGAAGTTTTCATATATGCTGTCTGACACCATTCAAGAGCCAACTTAGTATTCATACAAACATAATTAGAGTGTAAGTAGACAAAGATATATTTTCCACAAGGTAGTAAAGGGTAGTTGGATAATAAAGTTATGTTTCTATGGCAACTGACAGCGTGGATACAATATCAAGGAAAGAGCCGAGGAGGGGGATGGACGAAATCATAAGATACCGAGTCTATCTATCTATCTATCTATCTATCTATCTATCTATCTATCTATCTATCTATCTGATCTAATTGTAAGGAAAACCATTATTATCGGACATATACTGTCATGAATCTAGACTGTATTTTATCTCATTTGATAATTCCCCTAAAGTGAATCCAAAGCCTTTCCCAGTAAGTTTTGTTTTAATAAGTTATTTGATAGAACAGGGTGAAAGAAACAGCTAAGACTGATTCATGATCGGTTGAGCACTTTACTGGTAAGTCATCTTTCTTGGTCCCACAGACTGTAACTAAAGATGGACGACGTGGAGGCTCCCTAGAAGTGAAGCCAAAGCGTCTTGATCGCCACCTGGTGGCTGGCTGCGGTAACGGTCATGAATCCCACCTCCTTCATATTAGTGAATGGGACAAAAAGTCAAAGAACAATCTTTCAGTCATTTCTGGTACTCAAAACGGGGTGACATGTCTTGATTGACAGCTGAGACTGACTCAGGACAAGTGCTGTCCAAATAAAGTTATTATTAATATTATTAAATGTTACATAAGTGATATTTAATTTTAATACTCTAGTGTTGACAACTTGCAAAATCTTTACTCTGTCAATCTGATCCCAGTTTACCAGGAAACATAATATGTTTGTAGAAAATCCATGATTACATGTACAAGCCATTATTTTCATGGCTCATATGAGAGCCTCTGTCAGATCTGATTAATTATCAGGTTGTCCCACTTTTCACTGTAGAGCTTAATTAAACTTCCCATTCACTCCCCATCAGTGGACATTTGATTAATACAAGCTTCTGTGGATCATTTGGATGATACATCTGACGAAAACGGGAAATTACGAACTGTACATGATTCTGAATTATCTTTGCGCTGAGTCTGCAGGATTTCCAGCACGGTCTGATCGTCAGAACTCCAACGGGTCAATTAAGTTGCCAGGATCGGTGACGACTTGATCTAAATCAACCGGTGCAGAGGACGAAAATGCAGAGTTGAAGTTAATAAAACATGAACTGCAAAAAAAGGGGAAAATACTCACAGCACTGACGTCTGAGCCATTCTCACAGTGAAGTTTGACACTGTGTACAAAGAAGTAAATTACCTGCCAAACACCCTGACACCCCACCTTCTCTTTGCCACAGTACATGAGGTGCCCCGGCAAAGTGAGTTTACTTTCCCACTGTGTCTCTGAGTTATGAGCCCGTTTGGACGCAGGAAAGTGGAGAAACGCGGCGGCGACACAACAAGAGACCTGAGCTGTTGGTGGAAATGTTGTTGTCACAGAATTCTGCATTTTATTCCGTGGTGATTTTCTGGATGCCACAACCATTTATTTACTCGCAGTTTAATAAGCCGTGACCTCCTTAAGAGCAAACTAAGAACATTTGGTGTCAGTGTGGAACTCAATTTTCTACATGAGGCAAAGTCGCCATCTTGTCACTAAGCCTGTTCAGTCCGGTGGTGGCTGTAAGTCGCCACAAATGTCTCACTTATGCTAATTCTCAGCTCCTGTAATGTCAGTATTTGCTGCTTTTATTATTTTATTCCTTACATAATAGTAAAATTATATTTTGTGTTTCTTTCATACTTAACAAACATCATGAGGACATTACCTTGGATGGGAACATTTTAATTTTACCCATTTCCTGACACTTTTAATTAAACTGATTTAACAAATATTCAGCTGCATTTCTGTATCTGTTCACAAATAATGCTCATAACTGATTTGACCTGAATTAAAGCAGGACATAAATACATCACTTTAGTTTTATGTTTATAAGAATTAATTATAAGTGTGGTGTTTACAATGCACATTAAAACACAAAAAAAAAACACAAAAGTACAACTTTTATTTCTTTTCTTATTTCAAAAGTGACGTAACTGTGTTAAAACCCAGTAATGACACAACCACCTCTTTCAGCTATGAGCTCTGGGGAGACAAATTAACTAATTGTTGTAATACGAGCTGATAATGCAACAAATAAATATGCTTATCTTACAAAGGTTGCTCCATTATATCTAATTAGTGGACTGTCAGGAAGTAATCAAGCCGATGACGGTGCAGCTCGAGAAAACAGGGTGAGTGCTCTCTGGAAAGTGTCCGTGTGCCACCCTCACCCCTCTGCTGAGGATTAAAGCAATGTTAATATATGCATTTAACCAAAGGAGGTGATGCTGAGCCAGCGCCTGGCGAAAAAGCAGAGCATTACGAGAACAGGAGAAGGACTCGGGCTCCTTTTGATCGGATTACAGTATTTACCCAGCGAGTGTTTGTAACTCAGGTGCCTCAGCAGACGGGAGCACAGGCTATTATGTTCCCTGATTAGAACATTGTTAATTCGCCCTTTCAGCCAATCAAGACGCAGTCTGTGTGATAAAGTGAAGCGAAAACTTTTAAACTCTCGACTTCGTAATATAGCCAGATTAACGTTTCAAATTCTGCGAGACACGATCATTGTTCCAGGCAGCGCTCTCTGCAGCCCAAGCCTCACTTCAGAACCCCCCCCCCCACCCCACCCCACGTTTCAGAAATTTATTAGGGGATTTGTATTTCTAATGACACCTGCGCCCTGCCACCAGAGCAATGTAAATAATCCCATCACAGAGCCCCGACTCATCAGCGACAGGCTAATCCCTTGTTTAAGGCAGTTACAGCGACCCCACCCATTAATACTGCCTTCATAAAGACACAGCTTAGCATACATTATAGACTTTTAATGTGGCGAACGCTTACAGCCAACTTGAGCAATCTCCCTCTCGGCTCCAGGAAGAACATGTCACCTCTGCTGGTGTCAGAAAGGGCTCTGCCACGCCGCATCACAGCAGCGCCTTTTCAAATGCTGGGGGGGGGGGAAATAAAAAATAAAACTCTCATTTCGGTGATGTATTGGGACGGCGTTAGAGCAGTAATAAATTAGACCAAGCCAAAAGGATTTAGTCCTTGTAGGGAATTGGTGGGCGAAGTGGAGGAGTCAGGCACAAGAACTAAGATCTTGTGACGCCCCCCCCCCCCCTCCCCAAGTAGTTTCAGTACTTTTAAAACTTATGCAGCTTCACGGTGCGTGACTCAGTGAAGCGGCAGAGGAAAAGTCTTCCAGCACGTTCTCCTCTTGTTAGCTGTACGTATTTGCAAAATGAACTGTAATTTACATAGTCAAACTTGGAATTCTAATCTAATATTCCCCCCTAAAAACAAGGCAGGACAGTTTTTCTGCTGAACCTTCCCGCCAGAAAATACATGCAGACAGGATGGTAACGATGTAGCTGTATGGATAGAGGGATGCATTATGGTTAAACTGGGTTGTGACAAGCCCAAGGACTAATTCTTCAGATGCCACCTCGCTCTGAAGCCTTGTTATTGCAAACACACTGTGAAGGGGAGTTTGCAGACGCCTTAGTGTGCCGGCCTTATTGCTACAAAATAGATCCGCTGTTGATTATTATTGATCAGACAATAGACACTAAAAATTAATTATGCATTCAATTCGATACACAAAAGTGTTTGTTAAATGCAGAAAAACAATTTTACCATGTTGAGGCTATGAATATATTATTTGCGGTGCATTAAAATTGATTTGTAAAATGTTTGCTGTAGGCTAACTGTTTAAGAAATAAGGCATTAAAAAGAGGTTTAGATCATAGCACTATTAATAATTTACAACCAAAAAGTGCCCAGATTGTAGCCCGAGCCCATTTACGCCATTCGGCCGATATTAAGGCGCACAGCGCTGCAAGCAGGTGATTAAAGTCTATGACAGTTTCATTATCATTGTCATTATCCGAGTTGTGATTACTGTTCAATTTTGTTTTGTAACAGCCTGATAGCGAAAGAGATATCTCTTGAGTGTTTGTTGGCTGGGAGGGAATTAAAGTGGTCACACTTTACAGGGATGATAATAGTGAGAATAAGCACGGACCTCTGCAGGCTGCTTGATGTGAACACAAATACAGAGAATATCACGTCCCCCTGCTGTAACTTAAGACTTTGTGACAATAGATCTCTCATCATGCAGTCGTCTCAGAAGGTAAACAGACAAACACAGCATGTCAATTGTTTGATTATTTATTTATTTAAGCCTCGGAAAACACATTGAGAAATAAGACCCTCATTTACAATGGCGCCGAGGGTACAAGGAATAGTTAATAAATTGAGAAAATAGATAAGAATGAAATAAACATGCTTATATACATACAGCAACACAAGGGAAAAGGTCACAAACAATCAACACCTACACTTAATCTTAGTCCCACTGACAGAAAAATGACATTTTTAACATCAACAACATATAAGAGCACATTTTTGCAGCTAAGACAAGGCGGGTCACATAAACAGAAAAAAAAGTGTCTTAACAATATGAATCCGCAGTGAACAAAAGACTCTATTGGGTTAAAAACAAATATACAGGTGTGGGATGTACAAATTAGGTTTTCAATCCCTGCAGCGACGTGTTGGAGACGCTCGGGCGGTTTCACTCACTGCCAGGCCGCCGCCGCCGCACTCTCACTGCAGTGAAATCAGCCTTGAGTCTTATGGTGTTGAAAGGGTTTGTTTTAATAGCTTTTGGGGGTTTATCTGTCGGGAGTTTGCGTTGACCCTGTGAGGTGTGTATTGGAGCGCAGCCCTCTCTGCCGCTGAGTGCTATTGTACAGTGAAATAAAAACAAGCGTGGCAGCGAAAACTATGAAAATAAGCCAGAAGAGAACGAGACTTATCCTTTAAAACAAGAAGAAAGTGAGAAAAGAAAGAGCTCCGCTGCTCCGTGTGTTCTGCTTGATTTATTATTTTTTAGCATTTTGACACATTCCTACAGTACTTCTGTGTCTGCCCCCCAACTTTTATACTGTGGCACTTTAGCCTGCGAGCATTTCCATTACAGTGCTCAGCATTATTATTTAATGGGATATCATTCCACTGCATTACAGCGCTCCAATCCCTGACAACAATCTGTGTGCCACATATTCCTGAATACATATTTTAATGCTCTTTATACATGTCAATTGAGAGTATATGTAAAGTTTAATGTGTCTAGCGTGCCCCGCTCTGACCCCTGGAATCCTGACGCTGCCATCAAAGCTCTTAACGAGCTAAATAGGAGTATTTGCTTGCCTTTTATACTTTTATACTTAGACTTGCGGCATTATAAAACCTACACATTTTTTAGCAGTGAATCATAATGGTCTTTGAAGGCACAGATGAAAGACGCTGTGCAGCTGATAAAGGCATCTGATCAGAAATGCCTCTTGGTGTCATACTTAGAGAACACGGACAAATGCGCAGTGAAAGCTTTTTTTGATGGTCCCCTGCCCCAGTGATTCCATCTTCCTCACAATGGAAAGTCGCACAATGACGGATGGATCTGTTGTCAATGTGTTTGTGTGTGTGTGATGGAGCAAGGGTGAAGCAACGGTGCAAAATACCACTGTTATCAGGAATGACCACAGCAGGTGGAGAAGCTAGAAGGCCAGACTCAACAAAAACAACACAACACACAATATGTAGATCCTGTAGCCTTCATCGAGCTGCTGAGCAATGTAGCCTCACCATTTAATATTTAATTTACTAATGCATTGACTAAATGTATTAAATAACTAAATAACCATGAAATTGATGGCTTTCCATCCCCATCTTTTGGTGTCACAATTATATTATATATGAAATCCATGCCCATGCATGAGCCGTGATAGAGAGCTCATGTGGGCAGCTCAAGGGTCGCTGGACGTGCTTGGACACAGCAGGGGGCGAGCTCCTTTATACACCTGAGAAGATGTGCAGAATTATCCTGGCGTGTTGTGTCCTGCACAACCTATGGCTCATGGCATCCCCTTACTAACCCTTACTACAGGCAGGAAGACTCACAGTCAAATGTGAGGCTGCCAGGCTGCAGTGCTGCCTCGCTGCACCTTAATGCAGCGTCTGTAATGATGGTAAGTTCAAAGGCTTTGCTTCAAAATGTATACTGAATAAAGTTTTGAACCAATTCAATTCTCCTTATGGGTTTACCCTTTTTCTAAAGCAAATGACAAACACACATGCACCCACACACTCATCCATGCTAGCGTCCACATGCCTGTGCTGAATGTGGTAAACCATTGCTCTGGTGATGTGGTTAAATGCCACTGTATTTTGACACATCTTCTGTAAACTTATTTTCATTTTGCAGATCAAGAAACTGCCAACATGTTCTGTTTTTACAAGATGTCATCAGTCCCACATTCTACATTGCTGACTCACAACTGCTACGTCTTAGATGTAACAATTAACGCTGCATTGTAGATTAATATAGAAATAGGTTTGGTTTGGTTGGGGTAGCCACCAATAAAAATCTAACCTTACTAATATAATAGTTGTAATATACAGTCTCTTCAAAAAGTATTGAAAAGATGAATCGTGAAGACGTGAGTTTGGATCAAAAGATGAATATGTGATAATTACAGCAAGACGTGTTTAGCAACTTGGGACAGGTCATCATTTTTTAATCCCCCAGTTTTCAAGTAAGAAAAAATCCTAGGGCTATGATTGACAGGTGTTTCATATTGCCCAGGTGTTGCATTAGAAATTTATTGTTTAAACATTGAACAGCTCTGAACATCCACTCATTGTTTCAGCCTTCAGATTCGTCCATGAAGACTGCATTTGTTGTTAAAAAGGATAAACCAACTCAAAGACACCAGAGCTGTCTGTGGGGGAGAAGCAGGCCATTTTGAAGCAGAGGAAGAATCGATGGGGGCCGTTGCAGCTACATTGGCAGTAGACAATACAACAGATTTAAAATGTCCTGAAAAAGAAACTACTCGTGTACTGAGCACTAGACATGGAACGGGTCGGCCAAGGACAACAACAGCAGCAGGTGACAGAAACATTGTGGGAGCTGTGAAGAAAAAAGAACAAAACTACAGACAGAGACTTTGTCACTATCCTCCACAGGGCAGGGGTGAAGGCATCACTATCCAGCCTTTGAAGAAGACTACAGGATCATCAGCAGCAGGTATCTGAAGGCCACATCGGAATTCACAAAGCTCTGGAACAAGGTTTTTATGATGAGAGAAATAAACCACAGAGTGATAGAAAAGGCCAATATGGGTGAAAAAGAGAGGAAACGTGGTGGAGGCAGTGTCAAGGCTTGAAGTGCTACTGGAACAGGCTCGCTAATCTTTATTGATGGTTACTCATGATGAAAGAAGCAGAATGAATTCAGGAGTCCACAGAAACATTGCGTCAGCCAATTTGCAGGAAATATTCATCCCAATCAGGAGGAACTTCTTCCTGCAGCAAGACGATGGCGCAAAACACGCTGCCAACACACCAGTCACCAGGGAGAAGAAGTGCAAGGACTGGTCGAGTCAATCACGGGTCCTTCACCCAACAGCTACAGCATCTCAACGAAGGGTAGCATTGCAAATGAAGACTGCTCCAGTTTGAAAATGGGTTAGGAGTGAGTGAACTGCTGACTTCAGCCAACTGGTAAAATTAAAGTTTTTTTAAAGAAACAAAATGTGCATTTTAGCAGCTTCCATTGTTGGAGAGTTAAAACTCCAGAGACTCTTCCCTCGATGTAAGTCTGAAGAACTTAGTCTGAAGAACCCATTCATGACGGAAACTCGCTGTTTGTCTCCAGCATGCTTAAAGGAGTCACAGGGTTTTCTCTTCATCATATAAAAAACAAAAACCTCGCTGAAGGTTAGTATTGACTTCAGTCCCAGCCCCTTCCACTTAAGATTTAACAAAGAAACCACAATGGCCTTATCTTTCAACTGATTTTGGAAGAAAGCAACAGCTTCAGCTGCGAGCCAAAAAAAAGAACTGATGCAAATCTGCCGACAGCGACGTGGAACTAATCAGCTGACAAAAACAACTTGTTCTCCCAAGTTCAGTTAACTTGAATCAATTCGTTTGAGTTTCAGGTTTTTTCTAAATTCAATGTAACAGAGTTTGCATTGGTAAGATGAACAAAGTAAGGATCTCATCCGCGTTATCAGACAAAATGCATAGAATTCCAACAGACAATAAAACCATAAACAACACTGAAAAAGAGACATGCATAGAATAACAATTAGCTAAAGCCTTATCAACCAAAATGCATTTTTTTTAAATATTGTAAGACTCGTCACCAATTGCTTGCAGATATGCAGAACAAGCTTTAAGTGTTTAACATAAAGTTGATTTTCACTTATTTAATTGGTAATTACAAAGACAGCCAAACCATGGAATTCAAGTTCATTATAAGCAGGACATTCAAGCTACAACTCATTCATTCTTACACCAGGAATATTTAGTCTTCACCGCTGTGGTCAGTTCTTAACACTGCGTACTATTCATCGTCTGCCCTCCTGCAGGTCCAGAGTTTATTAAGGATCACGGGTGACCATGGATGACATCGTGCAGCCGAACCCTCCGGGGGTATCTCGCCTCTAGAACTCCCCCCATGCTGAAGTTAGTCCTCTTTGTTCCTTCAGTCCCTTTAAACATGATCTGGAGACATCAGGTCGAAGTTTGTGTATGCAGACCGAGCACGATGGCCTCTGTTTGCTGCTGCTGCTGTAAAAGCGTCTACAGGACACAACTGATTCTCTGGATTGTGGACATCTTTGTGCATCTCATGAATGTGTGAGTTACCTGGACCGTCTCACTCACCGGTCGGGGGCTGATTTTAAAAGCAATCAAAACAGAGATACATGATACGTCCTTGCATGCTGTTTGTGGTTGTTTGATGCATAATGTACTGTGGTGCAGCAGCTGAAGCACTTTGGTCCAAGAAAAATGTCCCAATGGGGACGATAGTATATTTGATTTGATTTGATTTGACAATAACAATCATTCAGGGACTCAGTACAAATTTTACATTTATAATCAAGAATGCAGAATTGCTATTATACCTCTGCTAACAGCCAAATGAGATCCTGCTAGTAATATGCCACAAAAGGCCACAGTGCTCTCTAACAGAGACTGACAACATTACAGATTGTTGCTGGCCAGAGATGATTTCCTATATTACATGTCCCTTTCCCCTCAGACCTGCTCCTGCACAGAGACAGCAACCTTTCATCCAGACCCAGACTCTCTGCGGATAGGCCTTTGGCCTGTAAAGAGCTGGACCTGCTCCTGAGAGTTTGATAATCATATTGCAGTTTCTGCACTCTCTGCTGGATGGTAATAGATCGGCCTCCCCCTCAAAGGTACATGTGACCACCATCATGGGCCACATGGTGGGGTGTGAAACCAAAGTGCAGGGTCTCCCAGACTTCTTATCTGTTTTCTAAAGGGGACTCAATGGTTGATGCCTTGTGAGTCCCACTGTGGGATTTGTACTGAAGCCAGGTTTTGAGTGCTATAAATGCTTTGTCTGCTCCCTTTTGAACCCAGGGGGAAGCCTTAGTCAAAGGGGCCGTCTGCCAAAATGGCCTTTCTTCTCCCTGAAAGCCTCAGCAAAGAATGTGGGTAAGCTCCACACCTTGTTCACGAGCCAAGTCTGCATGTGCAGGAGCTCCTCATTCCTCCCCAAAAGACGCTCTGCCCTCCATGCCAATCAGGCCAATGAGTTGGCAGAATATGACCTTGCTCATCAACAATGTGAGGAAGAAGAGCACAGATCAGAAATGGCAAACGTGCTTAGCTGAGAGCCATCCATGTATTAATGTCCCGGGCTCTGTATATGAATGAGCTGCTCACATCAGAGGAGCCGGAGGTTACCTGGAGGCAGGGCTGCCGGCAATGACCAGAAGAGACTTTGGAGGCGTTTGAAAACATTTAAATTGACATGGGCTTTAAATATCAATGATCAGCTCCACTAGCACCAGATGCATTCGCTCCATCTGTAATGCAACTTACAGTTCCACAGCTTAGTGGACTCCACAGCCATTAGAGCATAGATCACAAATCAAAAGAGTAAGTTATGATTAGATTTAGCAGACAGGCTGTTGTGTGTGTGTGTGTGTGTGTGTGTGTGTGTGTGTGTGTGTGTGGTGATGCTTCTCAGGCTTCACTCTGCACTGTTGACAGGTTCTTCACTATCAGTGCTGGTGCTCTGCATAGCATGTCAGAGTGAAGGGCCAGCAACGTCAGCCTGAACATGATTTCCTCTAACCCTGCTGATAGTGATCACTGCTTCTAGTGGTCAGGAAGGGATGAAATAGAATTTTATTCACCGCTGTGGCAAAGGAGTTTTAAAACTGCTCCGTGACTTTGGATGATTCTCACCCAAAAAATGTAATGTGTTGCAGGTGGGAGAAGAATCTCTCACAACAAAAAACACAGATTTAATGATGATTGGTTCACATAACCTTTGTGGAGGCAAATGGTGAAAACCAGTGATATTTGGAAATAAATTGGTTATTAGCAGGTTGTTTTGTTTGTTATGTAATTTTACAAAAAAAAAGTTCATAACTGCAGCAATATTTTTTGAACAATTTATTTCCATTACTTAAAATGATTGCTTTGGAATAAATGAGAGATTTAATGATTCAAAATTAGAAAGCATCTCATTTTGATGGCATTAAAACTTAATGTGATTATTGAGATTTTTCCAATGATAATTTGCGAGACTTTGTGCACTGTGTCAGTACAGTAATGCTTGTTCCACTAATTTCTGTTAAGGTTTGAGTTTCTATAAATACTTGTGGTTGTCTCTGAAGCAATTATTGTGGTTCAGGCTAATTCACTTCTTAAGACACTGCTGTTGTCAGTTCATTAATAATTATTTATCCCCTGCATACAGGACCATTGTGTTGTGACATAATGGACAGGAAAACACATTCCCTACTCCAAAAAAAAACAAGCTTACCAAAAAGCTTTGACATGAGCTGGTTTGCAACTTTGTTATATGAATCAGTAACATAGACTTCCACTCAGAAAAGGTAAGTGTTTTTCAGTAAAGATTAAGCTGGTAAGTTTGGACGACAAATAAGAAACCAGGGAGCAGACAATACAGGCTGGATTTGTGTTTCAGTGCGGAAACCTGACATTTCCTCCTTAACCAGCATTAGAAGATGCAAACAAACATGATTGGCTATGATTTGCAATAATTTTATCAACAGTTTTGCATTTAAAATTAATTTTTTTATTAGCCCCTTTTCACAAGAATTGCTAAGACCTCAGCTGCTAAGTATGTGTTATCAGGCATGCACATCAATAGGATTGTAATTTGTTAATTAGAAAAAACTGTTTTGTCTCACTACCTCACATAAATAACTCAAGATACATACTTGTGAGCATAATAACCAGTGTCTTTAAAAAACATGCAATGTTCTTTTGTTGTTGTAAAGCTTAATAGGAAATACACAGTTCAATTACGCTTCTATTCTCCACTATGTGAGATGGTGCAGACGTTTTCTATCTCAGAGCCTTGTCTCTAATTCCCTGTGATAATTACACAATTACTCAGTTATTTCCAGGAGAAAGCACTCGAACAGTATTAAGATACAATCAGACCTGTGACATGAAACATTTACTTATGTTCTCACCAGGTTGCCTCACCGAGCCACTATCATCTCTACAAATCTCAGCATGGTGGCGGTGGCATCCGACAACCAGATCAAAGAAACGGGGACAGAGAAGTGAAAAGAAATCCCTTTGATCTGCTGGAAAAGTTAACATCGTCTCACCCATAAAATAAATAGTTTATTTAAGAGCTGCTCTGAGCATGTGTATAAACTCTTAAATGAGGAAAAACATCAGGTGGCGTGTGTCACGGCTGACTTGAAAACAGCTTCGTACAGATGACTCTTTTGATCAAAATGGTTTTAAGTTGTCGCGGATAGCATGGCGTCACGTCAGTACAAAAGAAGCAACGATTTGAAGATCGGTTTATTTGAATGTTTGACAAGAAAATTACACGTTTCCTTTGTGGGAGGGAATAAGTATTCAAATGCAGCTTTGACTATAAAGCGGTTTACATCTGAAAAACTAAACTCTAAGAACATTTGTGAAGTTGGAGAAAATTATATTATCATAGGTGTGTGTTTAAATGTGGAAACATGTGTTGACCGAACTTGTGCCGCATGTGAAGAGTAAGTTTCAGTAATATTGCCTCATGTAATTGCTTAAGGCTAAGCAGTTATGGATTAGGTTACTTTACAGTTATCTATAAATTTCATAAACCATGCTGGATGTGTAATTACGTTGATATTATTGTCCCTATGGTCTCTCTTTCGCTCTCTGCTTAAATTCGGCCATTTTATTATTGTTGGTTGCTTCATAATCTCAGGCAAGGAGCCGATGCTGATTTGTTTGGGAGTGGTGAGTCAGATCAAAGTACTGGCAATACTGTCGTGAGGCGACTTCTTTGAAGCGCAATACAAAACACAGCATCAGTGACGGCTCATCGTGGAAGATGATTGATGAAATGAACTGATGAATTGACAGAGAGAATAGAAATGTCCATTTGTATTCAGTTTGTATTTGATCATGAATGATTCAGCTGGATCCCGCAGCATGTGGGCATATCAAAGAAAGATTTACAGGCAGTTTAGAGCATTCAGCCACTTTTTGGTTAAAGTGATTTTATTTTCAAGTCATTAAATATGACAAAAATTCTACTGCTAGAGGCAAGTATTGACCCAGAATCATCTGTTGCCTGAATCCTAAAAGAAAAAAGTACTTCAGGAACATTTACCGACTGGAGGACAGTCTCACATTTTAGCATTCATGAGTTCCTTATTCAAAACACTTTTCACTTCATGTGGTTCCAGTGGTATTACGGGGTTACTGCAATCATCCATTTATACCTCTCTCCCTCTGTATTAATGTGCACTTTTCATTCAAAACATTACAATTTAATTGTCGATTATCTCTGGAGATCCATGCCCTGCACCAATTGCTGTGGTTTCTTCAAAGAATTGCAAAAGATGGTATAAAAACCCACAAGGAACAATTTTGTGAAAACAGTGCGCCAGAGCAACGAGAGAGGAATCACAGAGTTACAGAATAAATTCTTGTATTGCTCCTCTGTGGTTTTTTTTTCTTTCAAACCACATTTACCCTGTGGTTCTGAGGATAGAACTGTCAGTCAGTCAGAATACCACTTAAGTCAAGACTAACATGTCAACAGCGACTGAATTGATAACCATTGAATTTAGTGCAGACATTCATGAATCGGACTTCCTTGATTCCTCTACGTTTTCTGTAGCACAACCAGGAGACAAACGTTTCAGACTGGATCCTGTTAAACATTTCGCCTTCCATACGATAGATTGCTACCAAACATCCCAGATTTCCAGACCATGTTCACGTAGCGTAACTATGGCGAGCGGATGTTCTGGTGCTGCAACGAACGTATGCAATATCGCAATGTACCCCCCAACCCGCCATCATCGATTACAAAATGCTAATTCGTCAAAAATATTGACATTCCCTCAAGAGTTGTCTACTGTTAAGTGCTGATTAGCAAATCACAGCATTCTATGTAAACAGGCTACAATAAAATGGTTAACCTAGAAAACGAATTAAGCAACTAAATATCAGCATGTTAGCATCGTCATCGTTAGCATGTTGAAATGCTAGCATTATCATTTAGCCCAAAGTTTGCTCATGGCTGTACCTCAATGGCGATTGTACAGCAGGTAATAACAGTAAAGCAGTTCAATTTTGCAAGGCTTACTATAACCTGGATGGTGTAGTTAACTTTCATGAAAGCTATAAAATACAAATATCCACATGGCTGGAAACTGAATAGCTTGCTTCGAACAAAGAGAGCAGCAGCATGATCGAGGGTCGCTGGTCTGGAAAGATGAACAAAGCTTAGAAGGCAAAGATTCATACTTCCAGAAAAGTTTCAATGATCCGAGACTTAGTGCTGCAGCAAAGGTAGAGTGAAGTTAATTTCATAGAGTGTCAGATAGAGTGTGGTGATATTTATCGTATGATTTGTATTATATGATATAATCTTTGTACAGGTTTTTCAAAGTTAAGGTTAAGCCTCTATAGTACTTTGAGCCACAGAATTGCTGTAAAAGCTGACATTTCTTATTGTTAGTTTGGGGTCATACAAGATTTCTCTTAATCCAGCTTTACAAATTTATTAATTCATCTTTTCTTCACCGACAAAATATAAGATGAATCAACCAAGAGTAAAGAACAGGTCACTGCAAATTCACCTGCTGTTGAGCCACATCTTTTAGTTGAAACTACTGAAAAAACACTTTATCAATATATATCCGTTCTTTACATGCTGCTTTCAGACAGACCGAGTATAAAGTACGCAGAAATATATATATATCTGAAAACAAACCTGTTACTTGTATGATCACTTGGAGTTCTGAATTTAGAGATTGCTGTTATCAGCAGTGGTGCAAATAGGTTCGACTTCTTTTTGTGTTACTTCTCACCGACCATGTGCGAGACGACTGACACATCCCCTCTGCTGGCTACTCCTTTGAGTACAGGACAAATATGAAGCTGCAACATAAAGTACCCTCTGTGATGACGCTCTGCAGTGGAGCCATGAATCACATGACGTTAACGACCATTGATTAGGCTCAGAGTGAAGAGTGGTGGAGCATCAAGAGCTCCATTTATAAAAATCAAAGCAAGTCGACATATAAAGGCCGTGTTGATTGTGTGAGTTTTGAATGACTGGTGCATGCATAATGAAATCACCGGAGACAGAAAATCTCTGCTGAATAAGAAAAATCTCGTCAAATAGTGAGTAATTATGTGGGCTGTAGAGAAACCTTTACAATTCCCTAAATTAATTTGTGAAATGTTGGCAACGTAGAGGAATACAGAAAGAGGTCAGGGTGAGCACATCCTTTTAAATTTATGGATAACCAAGTCCAGTTGAATATTTCAGCGGCAATGTTTAGAAAATATTCACATATTTTTTAAGATGAGTGGGTACATCTTCCTGATTCCTACCAGACGAGTGTAGATGGAGACGTTTGAGGCGGTTGATAATCAATAGGCACATCTTCCTGGCACCTAAAGCTAATAAAAATCTGTCAGGGGGAGCCAGACAGTTTGGCGCAGAGAATATTTACAGAGGAGATTCTCCACTAATTGTTAGAGTATGGTGGAGCCATTAGACAGACTGTTTGTGGTCATCCTCAGAGCCATGTCAATGCTATTCACTGATGCTTTTACAATGTAATTGGATTGATTGCTCATCCTCTCTGAAGGATGTCGAGATGACAGAAGTATAACAAATCAGGAAAAGATTGTTTACGTTACAGTGAATTAAAAGACCAGTATATACGAGTTGTATTTTCAAAAACAGCTGCCTCAGACTCCTCCCCTTTTTTGTGGTGCAGCTCTGTCTGTGAAAGCTACAGAAATTGTGAGTAAAAAACACAGATTGAGAAAAAAATCTGAACCGTGATGGGAAACCACTGCGGTGAACCATGTTCTGTATGTTTAAAAAAATCTCTCAACAGAACGCTCACAGCACTTGACCACGTTTAAACATGTTTAACAGTTTCTAGCAGCATTACATGCTGGCTCAAGCACCTCAAATACAACTGGGCCTCGCAAGTCTGCCCTCACCGTCAGTTGGATCACGCTAAAACTGCAAAGGCAGACATTTCACTTTCGAAAGGATTATTAGTGAAATCTTGCTCTTTACCCAGTGTTTCACTCTGACACTGGAAGAAGTTCTCTCTGCTCGGAGAGACTGGGAAAGTGGCTGAGTGGACTTGGGAGAGGGAGTTGGCTGTAATTGTAACAAGAGCTTGTGATTTAGATAGAACCGCCTCGGAATGCTTTGGTCAGACTTGAACTCTCTCAACGGTAATTTATGCCTGGTAGCTTTATTTTGACATGCTCATCATGAGATCATAGATGCTGGATATCACTTGAGAAATTTTAGCCACTTTTTTTTTTTTTTTTGCAAGACCCGTTATTTAAATTGTCAAATCCATGTCCTCATTCTCATGATTTGAAAAAAAACTGCCAACGTCCTCTGAAGACATAGATTCAAGGATGAAAGAAAACTGCATTGCACCAAAACACATCATTAAGATGATCACATATTCACATTTCAGTTTGTTCGCACATGCATGTGTAAACAATCATTTAAATCTGCTTTCATAGGCATTTTTCATCCATGTGCCCCCCTCCCCTCTTTTTGCATGCTCACTGGCAGATTGCATTTTGCTCCTTATTATATCACCAGCACATCTGTTTTTTTTCTCAGATGCCCTGCAGTACAAACGCTCACAGAGCAGAACATAGACCGTGGCTACAAAGGCGAATTTCTTAAGCCTTCGCCGGAGAGAAAGCATCAAAGTTAAACAATCCCAACATTTCCATAGCATGTGCATATAAATGCTTCACCATCTTTGAGCAAAGACTGACACACACACACACACACACACACACACACACACACAACCACATGTTCTTTCCTCCTAATGTGGTGACACTGCAGAATAGGGGCAAGAGGCATAGCCCACAATTCATCAGTCTGAACCCTGGACATCTGGTGCTGAGTACAACCTGAGAAAGGGGACGTCTTGGTGTAACCATCACAGCCCACGGATGTCTGTCTCTCCAGGCTCTCGAAGCAATTGACTCATTAGCTCACTGCCGACCGTCTGATTATGCATTATTCATGTTGTGGAAGGGTGGGGCAGGAAGATCGTGTGTGTGTTGTCTGTGTGTTTGTGTTTGTCTGTGTGTGTCTCTGTGTGTGTGTGTCACAGGTGGCCAGGGGTCTCCTGAGAGGTTGCTGCAGGATGGACAAGGGAGAAGAAGGTCTGCTCACCGAGACATCAGGCAGATGTTAGGTGGCTTAAGTGCAGGCACAGCTAGACACGCTTCTGTGTAAAAGCTTGTGTGTGGTTCAGCACACTAATGCCACGGCTGCTCCTTCAAGTCTCATGTACAAATATGCTCGGCCACGGCCAGAATAAGCAAATGTGATAAAGTAATTTAAGCTTTATGATTTGCTCTGTTTGTATTTTAACACATGAAGTTAAAATGATTAGTCCACATTTAGCTTTCTTGACCCGGGGGGGAATCCTCTTCTTTTGGAGGAATAGTTTATTTGGAATCAATACTGATCTATAATTGGTCACACTGGAAAAATCTGTGTGAAAAATGAGCACATCCATGTCCCATCAACTGACAAAGAGCAGATGGATTTTCTGCAGCCAGCCAGGGGATAGTTGAGACTCTTTGGTCTTCCAGATGTAGCAGTCATTTTTTTGGGGGCTGCCATGTTTGTCCATCGTCATGCACACACACACACACACACACACGCACACGCACACATACACACACACACACGCACACACCACCACTTTTTAATATTTGCTAATTAACATGTTTAATTTCTTTTGTTTATCGGACATCAAAGTAAAAAATAAACGAAAACACTTGGTGAAGTGTGCATTATAAATCTTTGGTCCAACGAAGGCTGTTTTTTGTGTTAAAGGGACAAACAGAAGCACTGGGATCTGTGGGTCCTTGGAAAAGTTTCAGTTTCGTGAGAAATGTGTGGCAGCATGACGGGGTAATCAGCCAGCCTGAAGTACAGGGGAAACAATGACAGATGATAATGCAACACTCTAGTGATTGAAGCAGGTATCAGAAACTGAACATAGCACTAAAATCTGAACAATATACACTTAAAAAGCATTTGTTCTGGGACAACATGTGCTTGGTGACTTGCCAGTGGGCTTTGGTAAGAGTGGAATTTATCACCTAGAGCCCCTCCAGTACAGGAAGAGATGGATGGCAGCACGCCGGTTGTTTCTCTCCGCGGCGCTGGGAGTCTGGGAGAGAGAGAAGACAATAGATGCTGTTTCCGTGTAGTTGGTAATCCTGAGGCAAGGTTTCTGAAAATATATGGCTTACATTTAGACACATACATGAGCATATGGTTTATAGTATTTGTAATAAGTAGGGAGTAGGTAAGTAACGGAGTCAAAGACATTTTTTTAAAGATAATTTTGAGCAGAGCAAGGACCCTCCTTTAAGGAGCACCACTCTGAAGAAGAACCTGTAAAATTTTGAATTATTGGTAAAATTAAGATAAATAAACACAGTCAAGAAAACTCACAAAATCACAGACCACATTGTGAATTCGAACCATTAACTGAAACCCCTGATCGATCAGGGGATCGGGGTGATGGAGCTGCTACTGCTACTGCAACTCCATCACCTGGCTGCTATGGCCTAGACGCTGGCTCCAAATACCCAATATGACAATGATCCTATCCTGGTTATCTTTACAGTCTACGATTCGAACAGGCACAAGTGGTTGTGTGTCTGCAGGTTGTAAGGATTCTGGTCTGATACTTGGTACCTGCAGGACGGGTGCTGTGCCCTCCTGGTGGAACCCACTGCTGGCAGAGGACCAGTTTTCACATCCATGTCTGGAGCCAGCTCAGGCCTGCTGACAAAGAGTGCATCGTAAAAAAGGAAGTAGGCACATTAAATCGGTACGACTTGTGGAAATATTCAAAATAAGTTTAAACTGTAAGACAGAATCATAGATACATGTTAAAAATATAGAATAAAATGTACCACTATCATGCAGGGTAATAATCTGTAAGAGCAGTTGATGAGTGGAGGATTATCTTCTGTTTTCATGTCCTTGTTCTTTAGCACTTTGGACATTTAATGCTCAGGTCTGCCGCCGTTGTATAACTGCTAATCAATGTATTGATTGATTCAATTTACAACGTCCCATTATAATTTCTAGACTGCCGAAATTTTATTTGCTTTGGGAAAGAAAGTGTACTGTGACCAATCTGCTTTTATAGCAGTGATAAAATCTGCCATGATATAGGAACTACGTCACAACAGTGAAGGCTTGGGAGTTCAATTTTGGTCTTCAATACCCAATGCATTTTAAAAATACAACTCTCTTGTGGGAGAAAGGCCAATTAAGGTACCCTGGCTGTGTACTGTGTGTGTGTTTGTGTGTGTGGGTGAGTATTTTACTGTGCATCGGTACAATAATGGTACCCTTGGGGGTCTGTCTTAATGACACGACAATGCAATCTCCATTGTAGATGCTCCCTGAATTACAATGGCTTTGTGTACGCATGTGTGTGTGTGTGTGTGTGTGTGTGTGTGTGTGCATTTCAGCACATGTAAACAAATCAATAAGATGAAGGTTTCAAAGAGCAAACATAATTACCAGTGTAATGAAGGCACTTGTGTCTGAGCAGTAATTACAAGCTCTAAAACTGTAAATCTGATACTTGTCAGATGATGCGCTAACAACAACGTACCTGCCAGTTGTTGAAACCCCCCCGTCTCCTATCACATGTGTGTGTTTCACGTAGAAAAGCAGCTGGTGGAGAGAGTTCCCTGATTAAACGCACCTCTCCTATTAGGGCTGTGGACTTTGAGTGGATGAGGAGACTATCTGCGTCCGACTATCTGCAGATGCTCGCTCAGACCCCAGGACTTCATATCAGCTGTCCCAGTATATGTCCAGCATATAACAACACCACACTGAGAGCCATGTTTTGGCCTCATGCAACCATAGCCAGTCTTTGACATTTGCAGCATCGATTAGACTCTCAGGGAGCCGCATTGTCTAACTTGACAGGGGCTGAACAGGCAAACAAAAGCTGATCGCAAAAAGCAAAGAAATGTTCTTCTCTCTTTCACCTCAGCGCCTCATCCTTCTGCTTGTGAATCGTATCCTTGACTTGTGCCGGCTGGCTCAACTTAGCTCTGGGGTTTTATTAGCTTCTAATAGGTATGTCATTTGAAAGTGACAAATCTGACAGCTCTTTTACCCTGGGTGCACGGGACTGCAGCTTTAATAGAGCCATCGGTCTGTTTCCTGCAGAAAAGACTGAAGGCACTGGAGGAGCCATGTCTTTTTGTTGTTTTTTTCCTGCCGACTAAATGTGAGCTGCAGCGCAACATCTTTGTTCCACCATGAAGGGGGAGATTGAGACGGATTCTGCAAGAGGGTATTGTAAGAAAACAGGGCTCGATACTTCAGTTGCAAATACCAAAGACACCCCCCCCTCTCCTGGATTCTCCCTGAAGTCACGTGTGATAGCTTGCATTGTGCTGGAGCTGGAGATATGCTGGAAATATCCTTCACATAAGACGTTCTTTAGGAAAAAAGGTGTGACTGAAAGCGTACAGCGCAAATTTATATTTGGAAATTGATATCTCTGTCTTGCTTTGGAAGTCTTTTTCAAATGAGGATGCATTAAATATACTGCACTTCTCCCTACTTGTTCTCCTGCAATGGGAATATGTAGCATTGTGTACTTGATCATCCACACCAGCCTGTAAACCTGTCAATGCAGAGAATTGTTATTCATTTACCACATTACACTGTGCAGTTTCAGCTGTGGGCGACTTGTTGAATTATACCCAATATTCCCTGTTGTATTATTATTAGCTATATCTTATTCCCCTCAGCTGCTACAACCCAGTTTCCCCACAGGGATCATTAAAGATTAATCTAAACTGAACTAAATAAATCTACAACTTGAAAATTATTCTGCCCCAATATAAGGCTGCATGGGGATGATGGTGAGTCGCTGTTGCAGCAACCTGCGTTTCGATGCTCATAAAATAATCATCATTTTGGTGTCATAAAGTCTGCCAGAGAATTTACATCCTGGGTGAGATACGCTTATAGCTGCAGCCGTCACTGCAGCATCATTTTAAATTCATACTTCTCTCTTGTGTTATTGTACAAATGTTCCATGCATGAGATGAACTGCTGCTGCTGCACGTGAAGCCTGAAGATTTAAGACAAGTTTGTATGAAAAGTCAGAAGAAATCCTCCTTTACCAAATCCTCTCAAACAGTGTGTCTTCGCAGTGCCTCTTTCAGTGTTGTCTGTCCACTGTGGTGCAGTGGAGTACATCTGCAATGCAGGGGGCTCGACAGACTGCCCTCTATTTCACATGTCATTGCCTAACACCTTTCCTTTTACTCTTACTCTAAGCATCTGTCACTGAGGTTTACCACATGGAGTCAACCACGTGTCTGGATGGTGGAAGAGATTATTCTGCGACTGCTCTCCCTGCTCTCCTCTTCAGCCATGATCCTCACACACAAGTGGAGCTTTGGTCGTGAGTGAAAATAACAGCAAACACTTTAGCATGAAAGAAGAGTGACCCCCACACTACACTGCCTCCTCTGAGTCGAAGCTACAGACCGAGACCTGATTCTCTGAGGCTGGTCTGCATAAACATAGTTCTATTTTACAGGAGTGCATGCACCTTAATCCATTTGTGGTTATGTGCGCGTGTGCGCTTCTATGTTTGCGTGTGTGCGCTGATGACCCTTTATTCCCATCTCCCCCACGAGTCCTCAATCTCTCATTCCCACCGCCTCCCTCCCATCCCTATCTGTGATGGATCCACATTAGAATTCATCCCTCATCACCCTGCCGAGTTATGACCCAGTAATAGTCAGCCCCTGTGGCCTCAGCAAATGAACAATAAAACCAGAGCCTTGCAACAGATCTCTGAAAAAAAAAAGGAGGAGAGCCAGGTGCCAAATCCTGACTCTCACCCGCTCTCACGCATTCCTGCAGAGTGAGAGGAAGACAAATCAAACAGATTCACAGAGGCCGCTTCACCTCGGCAATATTTTTAAGAAAAACCTTTAATCTAAACAATATGGAGATCCAGGGATTTACTCGAGCACCCTAACGTGCTCAGCTTGTGTCACTTATAGGCATGCTGTCTTTAGATACACAAACTCACGCATGAGTAGAGCCACACACACACAGGAATTACATGGCAATGCTGCATCTCGCTCACAGACAAGGGGAGGTGGCGCGTGAGTAACGCACACACAGTAAATGCAGGGGTGATGACCCGTCGGATCTAGTTTTCTGTTGTTGCTGTTTTTCCGCGGCAGAGCTGGATTATGATTGGCCAAGCTGCCGCCACACGGGGAGCTGTGTGTAAGGTGAGAGGAAAGTTGTTGTGGCGTCGGAACGGTCCGATCGCGGGCTGCCCGGGGACATCGCCGCGATCAATGCAGGCGGCGTGACAGCCCTGCACTTGATTAAAAGTGACTGCTACATCTGGAAGGCATGGCCATTACTTTCCCACTCAGAGTCCCGGGGGGGGTGAGGGAGCATGAAGTGACAGGCCTCAGTCCACTGTCCATTACCACCTCTCTGCTGCCCCTCAGGTAGCAACAGGCGAGGGCAAAAATAGGCTAACGGGCGACAGGGGGGAGATGAAAGAGAGAGGAAAATAAAGGTGCTGTTTGTCTGTTTTCCTGTGACTGTGGATGTAAGTGTGTCAGTTTGGGTCGGACTGTGTTATGTGAAGTGTTTTCGTTTTAAATCTACAAGTGGATGCAGGTAGGCAAGTGAAATGTTTGAGTGTAACACAGAGGGCAGTGGCAGGTGGAAGAGAGAAAAACAAGTAAATGTTTCAAAAGATCGTGAGGAAAGTTAAAGGCATCCGGAGTTAGAGACTGCTACTCTCCAACTTGAACTCTGCAATCTTTGAAAATCGTGACACCACTTTCAATTGAAGAAAAGATACTCTCAAAATCAGTCATTTAGAAGTAAAGCCTGCATCGTCACGTGATCCTGCTCTTCCTGGGGGATCCTGAGGTGTTTGCAGCCCGGCTGGGACATGTCAGCCTTCCAGCATGTTCTGGATCTATACCCAGGGGTCTAGATCTCCTCTCGAGATCGTGTTCTTTCGGTCACTACGCACAGCTTGTGACTACAGTTGAGGGTTTGGTACGTAGATCAACTGCTAAATCGTAAAGCTTTGCCTTTCAGCTATACCAGTCTTGTACAACATAACCCGCTGAAGCCGCATTGACTGCCCCACTCCATCTTCTCTTAGCTCCGGAACAAGACCCCAACTCCTTCACTCGGGGCAGCAGCTCACCGCCAACCTGGACGGAGCAATCCACAGGATACAGCGTAACTGTTGCCAGTATATTACTTTAATATGTTGTAAAGATTTTCCAATGTATATTTTGTATTTGTATATATAGCGTCACTGTGTAATTAGAGATAGACTTTTATTTTGAAGCCTCCGCTGAGCTGCTTGTTTGAGAAGAAACACGAAGAAGAAACACGAAGAAGAGACAGAGAAGCAGGCAGATGTAGTTACACACATGTCTAAGAGTTTGTTAATTAAGAGAAGATAAGAAGATTCCTTTTCAGAGCATGCAGCCAACGAGGTATTTTGTCTGTTATTTACTTTAACTTTGATTGTTATTATTGATACTGTGTTTGCTAACTAGCTAACGATATATGTTATGTCTTTGTTACCGTGTATAACTTAGTTTTCACGGTCTGATGTGGAGAACAAGACTTCATTTAAAACCCGTAGAGGAAACCATTTGCTGTCTGACTGTGCTTGGGAGGGAGTCACATACAGGATGGTATTTCTACTTATCTAGGATTTAAAATATTTCAGAAGAGTATTCTACGTTAACGCTTATCAGACAGCAGAGGGAAAGTTTCCCCACTCCTACAGCATTGTGTCAGAGCTATCAGTTGGACCTGAAGGGGTTATTTCGGTGCTGGCCTCACCCGTCACCCTCCCATCGAGGGTCAGACGGGGGGGGGGGGGGGGGGCTTCTTCGATGAACTGGCAACCTCGCTCCAGGGGTGACGGAGCAGTTTTTAAGGCTGATGATGATTATTGGGTGTGGATCAAACTATAAATACATTTATATGTGGTTTGGAGAAGGGTGGTTACTGATGTTGAATCGGACACTTTTATTATAAGAGGTGAAAAGGCCATTTGGCTCATCCGGAGAGTTCCTGCAGAGTTCTGTTAAAAGCCATAATTATTTCTTTGAAGAATTTAAACATAAGCTTACTTCACAGTATGTGGGCATTGGCAGGAATAATAAATGAATTCATGCTGTTAAGTACAAACGTAACAAACCAATAAATAGTTATTACGCTGTCATAGTCAAAAGACACGGTTACAAACATCAGGGGCATCACCCTCTTTTAAACAGTGTCATCCTACACTTACTTTGTGTAAGATCTAATCTCGATCGTGCCCAAGTGCAGGCGCAGAGTATCAAAGGGAGACGGACATTAAAAGAAGTCCCTGTGCTTGATGTTGTTAATCTCCCCACCAGAATACAAGATGCATATTTGCTCCGGAGCAGCACGACACCCATTGACACACACACACGCAGCTTTTAATAGAGCAATAATGGACAGGCCACATGCCACCAACCGAGGCTTTGAGTACAGATTGAGCTCATGTGGAGTTAAACAGCTAAAATCAGGGGTGGTGCCAGTGTGTGTGTGTGTGTGTGTGTGTGTGTGTGTGTGTGTGTGTGGTGAACTGATAATGTTTTGTTCTTGCGTTTAACACCATGACTGTTGTTAATGTTGATGAATTTCAAACATATAAATGCAGGAATTTGTCGATTGATGTCTTTGGTTTAGAAAAACAATAATTTCACAGAAGCTCTATGGCTGTAGTAGCATCAAATCAATGATTCTGATGACTCACTCTTTGCCCTAAACATGTGGAGATAGGGAGGAGAGATTTTACTGCGGCCTATTTGTTCTCTGTGGGAAGTCTGTGAATATAACAGATCAGAGCAAACCTAGTAATTGACTCTCAACTATCTTTTAATGATCTCTAAATAACAATGTCATTCTTGTTTCCCAAGTAACCTCCTTCCTCTAGAGGGCTGCCTAATACTGCCACCAACCACCCAGACAGTTTCTGAGATGCACTGTGTGTGTCCGTGTGTGTGTATGTGTGTGTGTATGTCTGTGTGTGTGTGTGTGTGTGTGTGTGTGTGTGTACCTGTGTGATAAGCCCTGAGTTCTGCTCAATCTCAGGCACATAATACGCTTTAAACCAGGCAGGACAACCTGCAGACTCAGCTGCGGTGGGTCATCAAAACGAGTCAAAGGGAGCAATCCCATTTAACCCTCACCTCAAAGCCGGTGTTCCAGAGACCCAGTTTCAAATCGGCCCCTTTCTTTCCAGTCCGTTACAATCAAAGAGCCCCGAGACGGGGACGACACGCGTTCATGTTTGTCTGTCTCCAGTCCTCTTGGGGGGGGGGGGGGGGGGGTTGCGTCCTGGAGCCGTCTACATGACACAAATGTGATGCCTCTCTCACACAGGCTTCTAATTACTCTTTGAATGACTCTTCTTTTGTTCGCCATTGCATTTGACACAAAAATACAGCGTGTCTGATTTTAATTTCCATGGGCGGAAGACAAGAATGAATTAATCATGGTATCTTTGAGGAGAGCCAGTGTTGTAGCTGTAGGTGTGCATTATCTCTCCCGCGTGTCCCCTCTCGCATTCAATCATGCAGGCATTAATTAACGGCGGGCTGATGAATATAGCTCTCAGCCCGGCGCTGATAGTCAGACAGCGTTGAATGAACCCTCCATGTTACCTGTGACAGGGTGTCTGCTCATTTGTGAACACGCCATGCAATATTGAGTCGATCAGGTCGCCCAAGACGAGGCTGAGAACTCCACGGCCTACTCTCTGTTCTCATTAGTGGTAAAACAGCGTATTTACACATGTCACAATAATGACACATGTCTCAATGGCATGTGCGTGTCGTGTGGGTGTGTTTTTTGTTCCTACTCTCTATCGTATTAACCCATACAGCACCCTGCCATTGAGGAGGGTGATGTATTCTCCTAATGATCTGCTAATTATAATTACTTTTATTGGTCACATTAAAGTACGTATACACATCAGCTTCAACCCGCTGTTGCTCAGGGGTTACAGAGCAGAATGTTAACTAATCAGAACACCGGTGGTTCAATGCCCAGCTCCTCGGGTCTGCAAGAAACTGAACCCCTAAATCCCGAAGGTTGATTGAGTGAGTGTGTGTGTGTATGGATGTGTGTGTGAAAGGTACGAAGTGTAAAGGGCTCTAAGTGATTGGATTAGATATATATAAGTGCAGAGCATTTACCACACAGTTTATTAAAAGTGGAAACTGATTTTAATGTAGTGGCTGATATATGTATATAATATCAGCGTGAAATATCTATCTATCTATCTATCTCTATCTATCTATCTATTTATCTATCTATCCCTCTATCTATTTATCTTCGCAATCTAATACAATGTCATTAAAACCATACATACCAGCCAAAATGATTTAAAAGTAGTCGCAAAGAAGACCATCAAAGATCAGAGGAAAACAGTCAAGTAAAAGCCACGAATGAATGTATTTATGTTTGTTGATATATAAATAATATATGTGTGTATATATACACTACGCATCACTACTTTCCACCACTGGGCTCTATGGGAACTGTGTGCTAGCAGCTGAGATCTTACCAGTTTATACAAATTAAAGCTTGCATTCCTCCACCACAATAATTCAGAAGTCAGATAGAAATAATGAATGAATGTTATGTGGTTGGCACCTGGTTGAGCCAGTTTTCTTGCCCTGCAGTGATCTGCTTCTGAGCCTAAGGGGACAACTTCCTGTCAAGTACCTTGTCACCCAGCCCTTAAATTCAGGTGATATGACTTTGCTCGTGGCAGTGCCTCGTGCTCGTCAACATCATATTTAAATCTGGATCCAAATCTGGTGCAGTCATTAGTCATTAGAACGGAAGTAAACACAAGTCTTTTTTATTAACGTTATTATCGAGAAGGAAGAGTTTTTAAAGTCTGAAACAGAATTCAACAAACTTGATCAAGTTGATTTTAGCAGCAGATTCTATATTTATATAAAAAGGTAAATTTGTAATGGAAAAATATATGAAAAGCCACGTCCAAACGACCTTCATCCGTGAGTCATTTATCTCAACGGAATTTAAAAGATGCAAACAACTGCATAATTTGGGATTTCAGCAGAGAGTAAAGCTTAAAACATCTTTAAAGTCAAAGATCTTTCAAATCTCAAATGCTCAGTTGATGATGTATTCATCATTTGCCCTCAGCCTGACATACAGCACAAATGCTCCACTTATGAATAAAGTGTTCATGTAATTTACAGAAGATTACAGAGAACAAGCACAGTCCCATTGAATATAAAAATAACCATCACACGTCACTGAAAGGTCATTTTATAACTGGTCCAAACCAGACTGGGAGCTTTAAATATATACATTCTTCCTCGAAAATCAATGTTTAAGATTAATACGCATTTAGAAAAGAGATTAAAATCTAGATGTAGATTTGTGGCGTAAAACTGAAGAATTCTTTACGATATTAAAATAATAATTGCCATGTGATATATTCCCCTTGGATGAACCACCTTTCTTATCAAACGGGGACTTTTATGTTTCTCTCCAGAAAGTTTTTGGAAGAAACCCAGAGATGTGCTTTGACTCGGTATTCCCCTTGACACGGCTGAATCAGTGTGGCACCATGTGTTCGTCTGGCTGAGACATCATTAGCACTCAGCATGAATTAAACAATAGAATTTTGAAATGAGTTAAACATTATATACCGCAATTCAGAGGGAAAAAAACTAGAGGGACTGTGTGTTTGTGTCAACAGCGTGTGTGTGTGTCAACTTGTGTCAAAGTGCATATTCAATTTACTTTCCCTTTCATTTGGGATGCACAATCAATATTTCCCAGCTCTGGAGATATTAAAACATCTAAAGTGAACCCTCTATGGCCTCGGGGACCTCAGTGAAGTGTGTTGCCCACTAAGACCTCCTGCCGTGTGGGCGTCGGAAACCGCCACACACTTCCAGTCCATCCCACCGGCGGAAACATGCCGGGTACTGCCAGATCCCTGTCACAGGGGCCAAGTCTCAATGTGTGTGTGGTGCTGATGGCATTACATTTTTTCCTAATAAACACCTTGAGGAGCTTGTGACAGCAGAAGGCATCCTACTTGACACGCTCCCTCCCCGGGCTCATACAAACAGCTGTTGGAATCACCCAGACGTGGGCTTTGAAGCCCTGCTGGCACGTCTACCCTCCGCAAATGCACCCAGCCGAGAATACACACTTTATTACATGCAAAGTCTCCTGTGGGTGCATAATACCTTTTAAACGTGTGATCGCTTAACAGGGGAATTGTAGATTCATTTTTTAATCTGCAGCTTTGGGCTAGGAGCACAAGTGAGAGTGTCTCAGTTGGATGAGACGAAGAGTAATTTATTAAAACCTCTGCAGAATGCCACACGCTGTATGTGAATGGCATGTTGGGTATGTAAGAACTACTGGAGCGTGCAGTGGTAACTGCAGAAGAATACAAAAAAACATGTTTATTGTTTTGTTTTGTCGATGGTTTTTGTTGGTTGCACCACAGAGAAAGCGTAATCATACAAGTCCTGTGTGATCCGACAGTCGAGGCTCTGTAATTGTTTTAGTGGCGACAAACCTTGAGGGGCCACTCTGCCTGTCAAGTAAATTAAGGATTCTATATGCTGGAGGTTGTCTGACTGCGGTGAACGGATGAATGGGTTGACACAGAGTGCAAGGAAGACGCTCGGCGCATGAATATGAACCGAGCCTCTCCGTTTGTGTTCACTAGGCTGGAATTAGTGCTTTTCATTACTGATGGCTTATAGGCCGACTGTTTGGCTGCCGGCTGGGGTCACAATAAAATGATGTGTTTGCCAAAGGCAGCGAGGCTGGGTCACCAGGGACTAAATGGCCCAGTTATGAAGAGCAGAGCTTATCTCGCTCTCTGAATCAAGCCCCTACCTCCAGCTAAACTAAACATACACCATGTCCTGTGGGGAGCAAAATATCTCCAAGAAAACTGGGGACAATAAAAGATCACTATCGCTCGCCCCTTTTATCATATTTGATCAAATGCGTTTTATACCATATATCCCCAACAAGACAGTATTGAGTCCAACTGATCCCAGCACATACCGGCTCATAAATAAGAAAATGATCAAAAGCTACAGTGTGACAGTGCCCGGTTCGGTTCCCAGGATGTCAACACGGGGAACACAGCGTCGACCCCGCTGCTAGTGAAAAGGCGCTGGTTTTGGATTTCGTACAAAGACACAGACTTGTACATCTGAAGAGCTGGTGCTTTATTGATTAGGACCCCCACTGGGATCACTAAGTATGATATAAAGCTATCACCATATGCCGGTGTTTAAAGTCCCCTCTCAGAGCATAAGCTTGAAATAAGCTCGGATTACGCTTACTGCGGGGAATCGTTACCACTGCTCTTGGCTGCTTTCAATCATACAATGAACAACACAGTGAATTATAACAGTGTTTTAGGTTGGAGAGTTGAAATAAACTGCGCCGGTATTAAGAGATTTTCTTGATTTGATTGAGTTTAAGCTGGATGTTCCCACATTATCCGCGTTTCCTTTTGATTCTACCAACATGTTTTGTTCTGAAAACATTTGGTTCCCCGACGCGTTAATTTTTGTTTCTTTGTTTAAAACATGTGTCCACTGAACAATAGTGTTATTGTCTGTCTGTAGGGATTTTATGTTTTTCAAGACTAATTTTCCATCGTCTTGTTGTTTTAACTCTATTTCTATTTCTATTAATAGAGAACTATAAAAGACCCATAAAGGGACAAACAAATTATCACAACAACCTTTAAATAAAGCGAATTGCAATAATCCACAGTGCAGAATGGGGCTGAACATAGCGCATAGCACCTCCGAGGACTGAAACAAAAAGTGAATTAAGTTTAAGTTTGAGTGGGATAATACACGTGTTGTGAGTGGCTCTGGCAGCAGATGGATCATGTTCTTGATGTTTGTGGGTTTTCTTGTTTCTTTGCTCAGGAAACTGGAAACTGTTTGTTGTTGTCTGACTGTTGCAGCCGACTGAAGAATTACAGTGATTTCATTCTTTGCTTTTTCTCAATGTTTCTCTGTGTTTTCATTGCAAATATAACAATTTTATTTTACATTTGCTGTTCTAAAACCCAGACAGACTTACTCGAAAACATTTGTGGACATTGTTTCTTTTTACTGCACAACTTGATTGGCTAATTTAGACTTGCGACTGAATGTGTGTTTCGTGCCGGTTTGGTTGCAAGTTTTTAGTTTTCTCATCAATTTCTTTCAACTGCTTTCAAGTTCCTCAAATTAAAGGAATAAATGGGTTGCTTTTATGGTTTGGTGGTGTAATTTGTCAGTGTCTTTCTGAATTTATTTCTAAATATTTTCACAAAATAAAAGCATTTTTATGTTACACTGGAACAGATAGAACATCTAACAGTTTCATCCATCAGAGACAAATTTATGTTTTCAATTCAAGCAGCTCGAGCTATTTTAGTGTCCATAATTTGCTGGTGCAAAGAATCATGAAATGGAAAAATAAAGATTCTTAAAGACAAGGTAAAAACATTTGATATTAAGATAAACAACATCAAAACAACCTGTTTTGATGTTTATTTATTCATATTCAACCATCCATCATTCACACCCATTATATACAGTATACAGCTAAATCCTGTAGGGTTATGGTTCTCACCTGGGGTCTGCTTCAATACATTATATACAATCAATTTAATGTCTAATATCTTTCTAAGACATTTCTCTTAATAACTCACTGGAAATGTCAAATTATTATTCCAAGGGACATACAAGAGGTGGTCCCCAGGTAGCCAGCATATAACACACAGAGACAAACAACCATTCACACTTACATTCATACCATCGTCTCCAATTAACCAAAACCCACACAGACAACATGAAGACACGCAAAGGCCTCGGTCAAACCAGGATTAGTAGCAAGAACCTTCTTGCTGTGAGGTGAACACAGAGATTTAAAACTTCCTTAATATTCACTCAATATGCCGTACTGATCATGACACATAATCATATTCATAAAACAGCATGACGCTAAAATATCTATTAAATCACAAGTGGTAGATATAATGAGAGACAACATAATATCAAATGCAAAGTGAGGGAGAATTGCCCTCAGCTTTTTAGGATCTGCCCACATGTTCTGTCTTCTCCCCACAGATTTATTAGAAATGGTTTAACTAACAGGAGGCTCAGGGAGCTCCTCCTTGCTGAGTTATAGAAATCATTTCCCATTAACCATTTTAATGGAGAGAAGAAATTCAAGGACACCCTCAATGATAAGATTATCACTTCAAAGACAAGCTGTTGACACTCTGGAAACTGTTAACGATGTAATGAATGAATCATGAGCAGCGATTTTGGTCAGAGGGCCGATCCGCGTCCCAGCGGTGAGGTCGGGCCCTCGTCTGTGTTGTGTTTGTGACGCCCTGCGGAAAGAGCCCCTGCCTGACTTTCACTCTGTGTCACTCTGACAGGTGGGAACGGCAGCGAGCGGGGGGGCGGTTGTTGTTTTTTTGAGACGGTGAGCTACCAAAGGGACTTTTGTCGGTCACCTCTGGGTCTTGATCATGTGCTGTCGTGCCGGAATAACAAGACAATTAAGGGAGGACAAACGACGCGTTGATCTGTGTCTTCTGATCGGTGCTGCAGATCAGCGAGATCCCTCATTATCTTTAAGTAATTCTGCAGAGCATGTCTCGGTCAGGCTGCTCATATCTTGGGGCACGATCATTCTACTGATTTCTTACCATAACATCAAAACAGTGTGATCAATTTAACCGTTTCATTAACAACGCCACTGAGCTCATGGGGAATTTCAGTCTATAGCATGATAAAGAGCAGAGTACATCGATTCCTTTGAAAACTAAAACATTGATTTGGTAGTTTTTGATTGTTTGAAGCTCTAATATTTCTAGATACAACTTTTTCAGTGCGTTCACAGCCTTATCTTCATCGGACGTCAGCAGAAGAAAAGCTACGGCACAAACATATCGAGCTGCATACAGTTTGTCAGATTTGTTTTCCTCCTCCCTTGTTTATCCTGCCTCGTGTCGACGGTGGAGGACTCACCTTTTGTTGTCAGGTTCTGTCTGCAGAGCAGTAGGTGGTTCTTTATGGATTTACTGTTGCTCTCCTATTGAAAACAATGAATGTCAGGTTTTCTGTCCACCACATGCCAGTGCAACAAGAATGCAACATTTCTTAGGTATTTGGTTCTATTTTTGGAATCGATGTGCGCTACGTTGGTGATCACTGCACAGGGCTGCGGTCACGGCCATAGACAAGTCAGAGAAAGTTTTGAAGCCAAACAGAACTTTTTTTCTGCGCAGCGCGAATCTGGTTTTTATGTGTTTTTCTTGCTTTAATAGGCTTTCATATATGGTGGTCACATAAAACAGGGGCTTTAGAGCAAATCACAGAGGTCACACAAAAAACTGCTGGTGTTGTGAGAGGATTAATAGGAAATTAAAAATATTGTGCTAAACAAGGATATATCCATAGTCTAACTTTATTTAAAGCAGCTATAACGATTTTGATAGTAAAAACAGATTATATGACTCAGTAGGAGAATTGTCAGCCATAGCAGATCTACAGAGCATCATTACAGCATCTCTCAGCTTACTGATTTAATTTTTTTTTTAAACTAAACTTGTATTGACTCTCTGCTGCTCTCTCAGTGTTTCTTCAGTAGCAGGCAGTTGTTTATAGTCAAACATCTCTCCAAACCCTCTGTAGGCTACAGTCAGGTGAGAGATGAGAGGAACAATTAACATACAGACTCTGACTAAGATGATTTCCTATCAAAAGCTGAACATAGTGATTCAGTGCGCCTTCATTCATTGCCTTCGCCAACTGGAGATTAGGTTTTTGCCCCTGACCATTGGTTTGTTTGTTAGTCAGCAGAAGGATGGAGAATCTACTGAATGGATTTCCATGATATGAGCCAAGACAGAACACATTCAGGGTTTGGTTTGGATCCGAACAAGAGAGCAGATAAGGAAGAAACTGTAGAGTTTTACATTTATTCATTTGTTGCACAGTTTGCAGTTATTGTACAACCACTCTCTTATGCCAGTGATTTCTATTCCTTATGGACATGTTTGAAACAGCAAACGTCGAAGGAAGGAACAAATGCTAATTTGCCAGAGGAAAAAAAGATCCTTGTTGTGTGTGTGTTGTGAAAAGCTCAAAGCCCTGATGAGATGGAATCACTGTGAAGGAGGCACTCTGTTTGACTCGACCTGATCGGCAGCATTTAATGAGAACAGAACTCTCTGGTGATCGATACGTTCTATCAATTCAAACTTTAAATGGAGTCTGCTCACCAGGCTCCCATTCCATAAGTGCACACATGGATTCAAAGGACTGGTTTCGAAGGAGAAGCAATGTAGCGCCGGACACTAGTGAAGTGGGGGGATTTTCTCTGTGAGCCTCTCCAGCCTAGGCTCCTCTAAATGGAAAAACATTTTATTGCAAAGTGTGTAAAAAGTATTATCTACATGAAAAAAAACAAATGAGTTTCAAATTAACTGTGAATTACCCTCGCTCTCATTCAGCGTGTTGGTGAAGATAATTCAACAGAAGGAGTTGGAGAGCGAGAGAGCAGCCGCTCTGAGAGCTGTCCGTCAGGCCTGTCAGAGATGGTGAGGACTCGGATGGAGGGAGCGCACTGCTGTGTGGTGAGTGCAGCTCAGAGTCTAAGGTCAAAAATGAACTCCCAGCTCCCCCCTCCCATTTTCCATGAGAGCTCCCCACGCAAGCCGGCGGGCCAGCGATGTCCCCACTGACCGCTGTGATCTGTGGCCAAGTGGCGTCTCCCTCTGCCCGATCAGACCCAGCACCTCTTGTTCCCGGGCCAACTGGCCTCCTTCCCTGCGAGCCGGAGCCAGGGCTCCTCCTGGTTCCGTATGTTCTGAGCTTTTTTTAGGACTGTGATGGATGCCAGTCGTCCCTGGGCGCCCTCCGAAGCTGCACCAGAGAGGGGGATTAAACAGATTTCTCTTTTTTTTTCGGGAAAAGGGGATGGATGAGTGTAATCACCTATAATCTCAAATTCTAGGCCTCTTGATAATGAACTCTGGGCGGTTTTTGGCCATTTGGATCAGCTCCCTGCAGTCACCTACTTAAACTGGGAAAAGGACCTGTCATATCCCACTGTAACTTGTGGAGAGTAAACAGGGTTCAGGTAGACGGGAGCAGTTCATCTCTAAACTCTATTTTCTGCTCATGTGGGCTGCACTGGCAAACTATGGCTCACTCACAAGACTGAACACAGGGGCCAGAGTCACTTTGGCCAATGAGCACTTTGCTATTGATCGTGGCTAAAATGGAAAACCTTAGGAAGTTATGAAGCTATGGAGGATGAGACGACAGACTAGGACATGAAGTCTTTGTTGTTTAATTTACTGTGCTGAGAAAGTTATTTTATATATCGATATTTATTTTACATCAATACTGTAGTTATTCTCTATTTTATACATATGCTATATTTGTATTGGTCTCCAATTTATGCCGTGCATTATGCAGTTATGTTTTTATATGTGTAATACTTTCTTACTTCATCTATCTATCTATCTATCTTTATATCTATATATATATGTATCTATCTTTATATCTATCTATCTATCTATCACATACAGTAAAGGTTTCTAATATATAAGCATTTTGATGAGACTTAAGTGAGATGTTGTCATAGTGTAAAAATAAATGTAATACTTTCAAACAAATAGAAGACGAAGGATACGTTTATGTCCCTGTAGAACAGCGATTAATGGGTGATTGTCTCGTTGTATTATTAATTTAATGCACACTGAGACAGAGGGTGATGTAAGATGTCCTCTAAGATGATGCACTGTAGCTGTGTGCAGGTGACATTCTATTTTAAAGATGACTTACGTTTCATCATAATACATTTGCAAGTGGAAGAGAGACAAAGATAGTGGGAGTGTTCATTTGAGTTAAAGACTCCCATACTGTCAGAGACATCGATACTGCCAGTCAGTCAATGCACCGGGGGGTGTCCTCGGAAATACAATTCGTGGAAGAAAGAATAGCAGAGTGAGGAGGTGGGAAAATTAAATGTCATTTCTTGACAGGGACGTCTAAGAATTAAGCTGGCAGTGAGGTGTGACAAAGTTGTTGGGTGACAAGGCAGGGGAAGACAATTGTCAACACTCCTCTCCTTCCAACAAGTGCTGGCACCCAAGAAGTGGGTGCACGGATTAGAGATGTGACAGAAAGAGAGAGAGAGAGAGAGGGGGGAGAGAGAAAGAGAGAGAGAGAGAGAGAGAGAGAGAGAGAGAGAGAGAGAGAGAGAGAGAGAGAGAGAGAGAGAGAGAGAGAGAGAGAGAGAGAGAGAGAGAGAGGTAAATGTGCGGCAGCGGCATGATGTTTGTCATTGTAAAGAAAATATATGAATGACGTTTGGCATTTACAGTTTGTGTAATGTTTTTCTATGATTCCTCCCAAAGTTGAGATAAGATTTAAATCAAATGTTGGCACAAATTGTTACTGTAGCATATAATGTAAGCCATCTCTATGGAACCAATAACGTTTTAGCCTTTTTTCATCCCCGATTTTGATGCCAATTTGAAACAGTTTAATCAAAATGACATTCTCATTTGAAATCCGTGTGACAGCTCAAGCAGCAGAACGATGTGTGGCACCACTGAAGAGCGTGTAGTGAACAAAGCAGAGTCTGTTCTGATGAATTCTTATGATTGTTCCTGAAAGAAAACAACGAACATCAGCTTTGTTCATTTGTTGAAATACTTCAAGAGATTCCACTTGTTCACTACATGTCTACCAGCACATTAGCTTAGCTTAGCATAGGTCAGTCCGAAGCCAAATCATCTTGTCACCCCCCCTGGTGGCTGGTTGCAGTAAAAGTCACAAACCCTGCCTCCTCAATGAATTACCTCAGAGGTACTATCATTTTAGATTGTTCTTATCACACAGATTTCTTTCTCAAGTGGTTATTTTTCCTTTAAATTTGGTTTTAATTACTTGTTTGAAGTTTTTTAAATGGGATGAAACACCATGAGTCACAGCTGGGATTGACTTGCAATTGGTCGAGCATGTGTATCAACGGGACCCGGACACCGCGGCTCCACACCAGGATCACTACTGTGCTCAGGAACTTGTTTCCATATATTATGAATAAAATAGATATTTTTGGCTTCAATTTTGTACAACAGGAGGATGTGAAGACACATTGTCCATCTTTATCTACAGTCTATGGTACAGACAGAGGGAGAGAGTGGATTGGTGTTGGATTTTTAGAAGTTCTTTTTTTATATTCAACAATTTATATATATACATATTTCATATTGTAATGCAAATATAACAGAACAGTCAGGGTTGACTTCTTTCTCATAAGCATTAAAACCCTCTCTTCTTAACCAAGCAGTTTTAATCGTGTAAATGTTAACATGCCTTCACCCCAGCAGTAGAAGTTCAAATAGAGCTCATAGCCAGTTCTCATACGGGTCGTGCATTCCAAGACGATAATTTGCAAGAATGCATTTTGCAAAAAAAGAAAAAAGGAAAACCCGACAGTGACGAAGAGGATTACCAGAGCATTATGAAAGTGAGGAGCTGAGTTCTGTGTCTCTTTTTGCCCCCTCGTTTCTGGCTCTTCTTTAATTACATTCCCTAATGCGATCAGGACCTTTTTACAACTTCCAAGTGGAAGTGTCTGCTTTTGGAAGAACTTCACCGGTTTTATGACCTTGTGTACCAGCCTGCTCTCCCCCTCTTTCAAAGACATGCTAATCCAGACCTCCGTCCAAAGGCTTGATGTCAGTCAGTCGGTGCCATCTCTCCACATCTGATGCATCTCATGATCATACCCCGAGTCCCTCTTTGATCAAAGTCCCCTGTAAGCACCTAGTTTCCCCATAATGGCCTCATTTGATTACAACGTGTAACGTACTCCATTAGTTTCTCTGTTCATGAATCATTAAATGCTGGTTATGATCAGCCGGCTTCATGATGAACGGCAGATTGAGGAAATGGAAACTTCAGGAGCAGCCTCAGGTTACAGGTAGATAGAAAATTCTCAAAGGCTAAATGATCATTCGCATATTAAGGTTGCCTTTGAGCTCGGGCTGTGTGGGGAGTCTGCAGAAGTGCACAGAGATATTTCATATCAAAACAAAGCAGTTGGAGGCAGTTTATTTCCTTGTAGATGAAGGAAAGCTGTTGAGGAAAGGGATGAACACAGGAAAACAAATTAACTTGGTCAAAACGCTCTCTATCGGCCTATTGTCTTGCTTTCAAATGCTTATGGGGAGAGAGAAACTCAGGGTTACATTTCAAACCTTTCATTATTCAACAAAAAACGCTTCAACAATAAAAACTATTTTATTAGACACACATGTTTCTCTAACAACATTTGCTAGATGAATAGGTTTTGATGTGACCTGCATGCAGCCGTGAAGCCCGGGTCACTGGAACGTCTTGCTTTTCATTTTGATGCCTATGTTGTCAGGTTAGAGGAGCCACACATGTGAGCTGTGCTGCTCTTATAGAGGGTCTGGGTCTCGGCCATTTTTCTCCCTGTACCTCACAGCAAAAAGGACAATGAAAATGATCTTTCACCACAGCTTCAACATCTGTATCTGTCTCATATGTCACTATATATATATATAACAGCAACACTTCCTGTACTTGTTTCAAAGTAAGACCAGTCTAGAGTGTCTATTTACTAAATCCATTCATTTGTTTAATAGAATTGTTATTGTTATTGCAGGACCAGAAGATGCACGGCTTCATACAGTTTTATGCTGTGGTCTGAACTGTGATTACAACAAAACTGCTTGAAATACAATATGCTGACTCACATATTCTACCGTTACTGGAAAAAACTCCTCCATTTCGATTGTCATTGCTGCTCTCTTCATTTCTATCAGACATTTTCTTAAGTGTAAATCCTTTAAACATTGAAACACCTTTAAATTAAGCTAACAACGGTTTATTTTAATCAATGTTGTAAATACTGTTACTTAACTGATCTATTGCACTTCTGTTCTTCCTGGGAGAGGGACCCCTCACATGTGGCTCTGTCTGAGGGGATGTCGCACCTCGTTAAGCCCTATGAGACAAATTAAGATTTGTAAATACACATTGATTGATTGAGAGAAGAAGAAAAGAAGGGGAGAGGCAGAGTAACAAAGTGGCGTGGGTGACAAAGTTGGACTCAGATGTTCAAAGTGGGTTACGGGGCGACAAAAAAGTCTGGAGGAGAGGTGAAGATGGTGAAAGATGGTGGCAGGCGAAGTGCGTCGGGAGGATTAGACAGCGACTGTTCTCTAAGAGCCACGCACGGGGCTGGGGAGAGTGAAATTGATGAGTTCATCTTCCTCTCATTAATTGTCATGATTGATCAGATTGCTGACTTCCCTCAAAGGCGGCCTAATGACTCGTTGACGCAAATGTGAATGACTGACTTCACCGGTGGCGGCCATTAGTGCGCCACACAAAGCTCTCAGATGTGCTTAAACAAAATTGATAATTACCAAGCGCTTTCATCATTGTAATGGATGGCATCAACAAAGGGACAATTCATATTGCATTTAATGCCTTCGGTCCTTCCATTGAGGATGGCCGCGCCATTAAGAGGTCCAGGGATGGTTTTTAACAGTCATCTATCATCCCTTTGTTTTGATGCAGCAATGAATTATAATATAAAAAAAAAAACCTTACAGAAGAAGCTGTAGAAACAGAAGTAGAAAGAGGGGAGGCTTTAGTGAACCGACTGTATCTCTGGCTCCGTCTTCCAGCTACACTCGGAGTTCATGCAATTCACACTGTTCTAACAAGGTGGCAATATTCCCATAATTACAGCTCCTTCTCTCTTGTCCAGCTCTCTTCTAAAACCACCCCCACCACTCCCCCCCCCCCACCCCCCACCCACCCACTCGCCCTCATCTGGTTTGTGTTGTTTCTTACCGTTGTTAATGCTCAGCCTCTAATGGCCGTGGCGTCTTATCTGACAAGGCTTAAAAACATTTGTCTGCCTCCTCCATCCCATTACTTATTTAATAATGAGACCACAAAGACATTGTCTCTATTCATAATGGGGCAGCCTTGGAGCCATCTCGGTCGGCATACAAATCACGACGGACTGAAGCGATACAGCAGGAGAGATCTAATTGAGAGATGAATAAGACCTCTGCTACTGATTGATTCAAGAATCAGTATAATGTCGTCACTGTCAATACAGAAACCCAGACTCTGTGAGTGTGTTGACAGTCGGCCGCCTCCTCCCGCGCTCCACACACCACGCACGTATCTAAATATGGACATCTGAAGGCCCTGGTGTGTTTGTGCCGATGTTGTTTCAGAATCCTGATGGTTGTCGGTGGCTGTGACAAGCACGCTTCAGTGTTTATTCCTCTCTATTTGCACCGGAGAGTTCCGGATCCCATGCCACCCTGTCTCATCTAAAAGAAAACAACAAATCATTTCTCCCAGTTTGAAACAACAAACCAACAAAGGGGTGGGTGAGGCGGGGGGGGATATTGGCTCAAATATGGTTCTAGCATGGTCGACTGAGAGTCACTCCGTTTCCCCCGTGTGATTCAAACTGCACACACCAAGATAAACACACTCTTATCAAACCACTTTCTAATTCAAATGACTTGTCTTGACTTTCTTCAGCATTTTCAGTCGAAGACAAAACGCCCATTTATTCCCATTTTTCATTTCCAGCAAATCCTTTTTCATATCGTGGTCTCAATTACAGGGACAGGATTGCAAAGGTTTACCCACTTTACATTACAGCCAAATAGGAGCCCTTCATATTTCACCCTCTGGTTGTTTTGTTTTTTAAGATACATTTATTTATCCCAAACACATGCACAGACATGCACAGGCACACTCATGCAATTGTAGGGAAATTTAACCTCTGCTTTTAACCCATCTGGTGAAGGACACACAGAGCAGTGAGCAACCATGTAGGGCGCCCGGGGAGCAGATGTTGGGGGAGTAAGGTGCCTTGCTCAGGGGCACTAGACAGGGCAGGGAGAATCCTCTTGGATTTTGGGACAGATCAATCCAGGTTCGTCTTTTTGTTTTTTCTCCGTGGAGTCGAACCAGAGACGAACCAGAAACCTTCTCTGCCCATAGTCCATCTGCCACAAGTCCAGGAACAGAATTGCAAAGGTTTACCCTCTTTACATTACAGTCAAATAGGAGCCCTTCATATTTCTCCCTCGGGTTGCCAGAGTGTCACACATTCATAATGACGATGCAGGCGCAGGCGAAGCTGGGGAAACAGGGACAACACTTAGTACGCAGGTGCATGTATGAGCTTAACAAAAAGCCAAGGAAGGCCAGCGACTGTCTGTGGGGGATTTAACCATGTTGCAGGTTTGATGCATTTGAAATTGACCTCGAGAATGCTTTGGAGACACGGAGGCGAGGGCAGAAACACACACAAAGCAGATGATCAATTACTATTCTATAATTGGACAGGGCTTTAATGAGGCTGGCGGATGCAGCCTTGTGCACCTTTGTCAGCCGGAGTCACTGACGTGGGTGGACCAATCAAAGCATGTCCTCATTAGCATATCTCCACAACGTGCATCACTAGCCCACATTCAACAGCACTTCATATAGAAGAGTTTCTTACAGGGTCCAATTTCCCACTGCTGACTGACTCCTTCCCATTTCTGTCTGGTATAAGTCACAACCGACACAGAGGGACATCACAGTAGAACTGCCTGTAATAATTAAATCTCTGAATCATGGCTTTTTTTTAAAGAGTAGACCGGGACGGAGATGTGATGATTTGCTGCATTAATATAAAAAAAAAAAAAGTATGTGTTCCATTTTTGTCTTTGAAACATTCGCTTAACGCAGGCAACGGGAGGGTGGAGGAAGCAGCAAGTGTTTTTGGTCTGATCCTTCTGCTCCGGTGACCCACTAATGCTCGACGTCAGGAATTAGAGCTGAGTCAGAGACGCAGAGGACACTGCAGTGCTGAACCAAAACAACAAGGTTTAGGCAATTCTTTGTTCCCATTCATGTGTTAAACAGCTGGCACCTGAGCCGCACTGTCTGATGTCGGCATTTGGTAATACTGTCTCATATGTTCCACTGGCACACATTCATTTATTCATATAATTTTGGTTTTGGTTTGCACTACTGCTTTATCTGTGTGTGTGTGTGTGGTATGTGTGTGTGTGTGTGTGGGGGGGGGGGGGGGGTAAACTGGTGCAGTTGTGTTTCTTTCCTCTGTGTGTGTCTGTGTGTTAAGAGACATGTAGGAGCTCTGTCATCTCTGGATGATGTATTGTTTTTTGCTGTTTTGTGTACTATTAGCTGTCTTTGTGTATTTACTGTTTGCACCACTGACCAATTGAATTTCCTACACGCATAACAAAGTTAATTTGGTTTAGACTTGAGTGGGCTATATACAATCAAATAACAATAGCTCTCACCCACACAAACACACACACACACACACACACACACACACACACACACACACACACACAGTTACTTGTGATAAATTATACTATATGACGTTGGCTGAACCTTTGGGCACAAAATCTAAATGGAGGACATCAGGAATAAATACCTTCCTGTCGGACGCACACAAATGGTTTTGATTGAACACTGTAATTACATGGAAATGATGTAGATTGGTGCAAAGGAAATATTCTACCACCGTTTGATCATTGTATAAACATAAATTCTACCACCTGCACTCGTGGTCTTAGCACCTTCTCACTTGATGTATTGTTACTCTTAAAGCATAAACGATCTCACAATATGAACACCAGTCAAGCTGCCGGTGAATCCATGAGTCGGTTTAGCCAGAGAAACAATAATCAACCAACTTAAAGACAGAAACATAAATTAAGTTCATGATGAGTCGTATTCAGTGTGAATACATACACTGTTATTAGAGTCCTTCTTCCAAATGTACACATTGATCACATGTATATGGTTCTGTATAATTAGGGGAGGTTTGGGGTTCAGACAGGATGAGACAAGGATCAGAAAACCAACCCGGTGATTAATGGTTTCGATGTCACACAGTTATAAAAAGTGCAATAGAATTATACTGGTCGGGCTAAAGTAAATACATCTGGTAGTTTTGAATGAGCAACAATGAAAACAGGACCTAGGTAAAATGGAAAAATTCTCCTGATTCAAAAGATTTAAGATTTCGATTAATAAGAATGACATAGTCTGTGTAGCTGCTGTTGTGATTAAAAAGGGCCAAGGTTGCATTTGCTGCGAGTCTACCTCATTTACTAAATCTACCCTATTGTGTCCTAACAATGCTCCACTTACATACACTCCTAACAGGAACATGTCTTTAATGAAAAATACCACAAACTGCAGGTAACGGGACAGACTCTGGATTCACTGTATGATCATCGTCGTGCTGTCTGGAGACGCAGCTGCTTCTCCTGCTCTCCATCAATACAGAGCAACATGGAGTGACTGCTCCATGTTTTTACAATCAAAGTCAACATCCTGTGTTTTGTCTGTACAGCTGACGCCTCATTATGGTTAGATCACTTAAACCATAATGTTGTTTCCAGGAAGCAGCCAAGTGTGTGTGTTTGTGCAGCCTGAAACATAAAAATTGACATTTCAAACTTTCCTGTCTCAAAAGTTGGGGGGGGGGGGGGGCAGAATTTGGCAGCAGCTAATGGTCACGTGGGGGAGTATTAGTATTAACTGTAGGATGGATATCTGAGTCTCTTCACTGCCGTTTTTTCAAAGCCTGTCATTTAGTTCCATATGTAAAACAAGCCAAACTCATAGAAAGAGGTCAAATCAAATAAATCATTATGATATTCTCATATAATATGTTCGGATATGTACGTTTTTATTTTTAGGACAGGGCTGAGGAGAAATGAAAGATGGTAAAAGTGCTTCGTAACTTTTTTCTTCATGTTGTCACAAGTTTTGTGTAAACCCTGATCAGGACAAAGAAGCCATTCTATAATTTGTCAAAGTCTTATTTTACTTGTCTACCTTTTTCACGACTATAAATGCAGCTCAGTCAGTATTAAGCAGAACAGGACATACATCATAAAATGATGTTGAGCATGCCCAAGCTTTCGGAATCAGCCGCTGTCACTTAGAAACAAACTATATGTGCTGCACTCACATAAAATCCCCCCCTCCTTGCTTCTGTCAGGCACTAATGGGGATGGACAAATGTATTCACAAATTAAACCGTACAACATGGAGACTGGAGAAGAGAAACAGGGTGAAGAAGTGCAAATCTCCCTCTCGGTTAGCCCAACTAGACAAATCCAAGCCCTTACAAACCTTAACCCAATGTTCCGTAGAAAAAAAGAGGTAATCCTTTATTTATTAATAAAATCAAATTGAGCAAATGAGACTTTTGGTTGCTGTCTTGTCTATTACGCTGAAACTTGAACCCTTGCAATTCCTTTCAGACAAATTGAAACCATGTCTCCATGCAAGCCAGGCATTTTATGGTAGGTTTAGCAAGGAAATCTCAGAGGCTCATTAGCCATCTTCCTGCTGTGCATGGCAGCTAAAGGGTATCTGCAATTCCTATCTGAAGTGGCAGGCTCCACTCAAATAAGACGAGTGCTATTATGAAACTAGGCCTCGCAAAACTTTAACAGACGCAGCACCCAAAGGAAGAGTAATGTTTAATGTTTCTGGCATTTTGGGGGGACAGAGGTTCCCAGAGATGGGGTTCCTTCAGCCCTGGAGTGTTGTAGCCCAGTCTCCGGTTAAACTGATACGCCACATCATTACCAGGCTTCCACTGCGCTGTGGCTAGAGGGACAGGGAGATACCGTCGGGGAGGAAAGGAAAGAGCGGAGCCTGGGATCAGCTCAGAGTAGGTGCCGGCGCTCGGCTGCCCACATATGCAATTCAAATGCAGAGGCTGGTGCTCTGTGACAGGGCTGTGCCGGACCGGGTACATCTGTATCTCTTCCAGCTCCATGTGGAGGAGGTGGTGAGTGACAGCAGGTGGGGATGCAGCCCAATTAGAGCAGGGCTGTTGGAGGATGATGAATGGGGCTGGCTTAGAGAGCCGAGGAGAAACACAGGCATAGGCAGGCTCAAGATGCCCACAGCTGTCTCATTGAATGAGTATAAACATGCTGAGGGGCTCCTCCATGCAGGATTCTGCAGCCAGTATTTGCAGGCTTGTGGGTGCTCCCCTGTCCCTTTCCATCTCTCTTTCACGGGCGCTGACAGTTATGAGCTCACCTCCTTGACTGGCACGGCCTTGAACTAAATTTAGAGAATCATGCTGCTTGACACTCAACCCCCTGTGGATGCATAAAGAGGCGAAAGTATACACTGTGCACTGTAACAAAATGCAGCTTTGTGAGGGTGATGGTTATCATTTTGTGGAGAGGACATTATCGTATGGAGGGAGCATAGCCCCATCACTTGTTGCTAAGGGTTATAATCAGGCTGCACTGCCATGGCAAGCTATCACAATATAAAATGGAGGTTAAGGCAGGGCAGACAAAACTGCTTTATAATGTGCAATAAAATGCACAAATTCTACTTTTTAATGTTGATTGAACCTTTTCCTCCTTAAACCATTAAGTCGTGTGTCAAAACCAAGAGGATTTAGACACGTAGACATAGAAAACTGCAGAAACAAAAAATCCCAGATGAATCACTGTGTTTGCAGCAGGAGGCACTGCACTGTTGTCGGTAGCTAGTCAGACGTTATGAGTTGTGCTGATTGGACGGCTCCGCCAGCCAGACCTGCAGATGGGGAAATATCTTCCCAACCTTTGTGATAGGGATTAGTCGAGGTTTATAATTCAATTTCATTACTGTATGAAATAGGTGCAGACTTCTTGCAGACCACCTGTCTGCTCCTGTCTTTCTATGTCATTACCTTAATCCCCTGCAGTAAGGGGGAAAGGCGCTTAGCTCCCCCTTTTCCTCTATAATGTAGGGTTGGTTCAACAATGTCTTTGAAAGTTAATTATATAAACTTCTTGTTTGCCCACTGTGAGAACGACACCGGACGGGTTCGTGCATGGAGCGGCGCTATGCGGCACAGTGGTGCTTGAGATAAAGAGAATACATCTCACATGTTAATACCCTCATGAGTTACCTCCCCTTGCATCAGGTAGAGGGTTAGGGGGAATGTGAAGGAAGATCGAGGATCAGGTACAATAGATTAAAAACGATAAACGACAGTGGAAGACTGTAAGACGGGGAAGAAGCCAGGAAGGAAAGGATGGGACAGGGTGAGAGCAAATAACTGAAAGAAGAAAACAGAGCGATGATAAGTGAATACATTGGTATTATTGCACCATCTGCCACAGGAACCCTTTTAGTAATTGGTGGAAATCCATGAGTTGAATGGAACAGAGACTACAGTCATTACCACACTGTACTTGGATGGCCTCCACTGTATAGCTTGTGCTATTAAAGTAATGCGAAGAAACGAGTGAGGGTGTTAAATCTACACTGCCCACATTCACCAAATGGCAAAAAATGACACCATGCAGAGGAAGTGCAAACTCAATAGTTCCTCAGTTTCTCAAGAAGAAGAAAAAAACAACCTCTCTAGTTTAACACTGATATGTTCCATGAAAGAAAACCAGACAGAGAGCAGAATAGACAGAAGCGGCACAGTCAGACTCACTGTAGATAAACACACAAGGGTTTGAAAACAGATGTAACAAATAACATTAATAACAATAAAATAACAATAACATCATGTGAAACATCCAGCAAACAACAAATCTGTGCGATAAGAGAACAGTTGGGACTTTTGCTTGATTATTGTTTCTAATTAATTTTAACTGGCTAATGGTTTGAATATGTAATCACTACTTAACAAAACGTCTCAACAGGCATAATGGGGCTTGGAATACATTCTTTTCAGTGATGGTAATGTGTTGGTTTAAACAAATGGAAAGAAAGGTTTTAGTTTTCAGGGCTCATTTTGTAACATGATCGTAATGTTGTGTGATTTCCTTATACAGCTGGAAAGTGACTATATAAGAGCTCTGCTTTTAATCTATCCATCTGAAGACATGAGCAGAATCTCTATTTCCACCTTTTGCTTCAGTCAGGATTTTAACCTTGTGGGGGTGAAGGTTGTGGTCTTCTCTGGGCTGACAGGGATAATCCCCCCCCTCCAAAACGTTTGTGTTCAAACACTAATCACCGCCCCCGGCATAATTGACTGATCCAAGTTTGGCTCAGGTTAATTTATGTGTGCAACACCAGGAAAGCTTAAAGACAATCCTGGGGTGTCATCTACGTGATGCATCTCTCCCCCTCGCGCCCTTGTCGCTGTGTGAAGTCTCATATGTTTACATTTCCGGATTTGACAGGTTTGGTGTTAAAATGCAGGCTTCCAGGCAGTTTCCATCAGATGCTCCCACCCACGCCGCAAAGAGCTGAACATACATGTTTTCGAATATCAAGACGGAAATTATGCTGTCGTCGGCCAACATCTGGGATATATATTATATATATATATATTGTTTACATGTTTATAGTATAGATCAGGTCCGTTCATTAAATGGCGACATTTACTTTTATGAACAGGGGATAAATGAATAAAATGCACAGCTTCTGCTTTAGGACTCGTGTCTTGCTTCTTCTAAAACACGTAAATGATGAATATGCATTAGAGCTGAGAGTGTGGAAGTGGAATATGTAAATTATATATTAAAGTCGCTCATGCTGCAACGGCTTCATTCAACCACATAGACGTTTTATATCATGTTGCTTTCATTATAAATTTAACAACTTTATAAGAGGTAAACAAAGGTCTATGATCAGGAATTAAAGTTATGGTGCTGATGATGATGACGACAATAAATTGAAGTAGTTTTATGTCCTCCGTTATGGACTCAGTCATTGTCTGTCCCCCCCATAAACCTTGTTCAAAAGGATGGTGAATAAAACCAGGGTCCAACTATGGGCCATTATACAGTATGATGATCATTACATGTCTATAATACCAAACTTCTGCCAAAAGCACTCCAACAGGACCTGGGCCTGAAAGTCAATACTGCTCGACAGCTTGTGTAGAATATAGGCAGTGTTAGGTTTTTATGTCTTAACATTATCAGATTTTTTTATTTCTTATCCGCCACATCAGCATATTATTTAAAGAGTAAGGCTGGTGTATAATCTGCATTGTTTTTATCAGCAATAGTTGTTTGCTGGTCCATATTTGTTCCTATTGAAAGCAATCTAAAGTTAATGCTACAATATATTTGAATTAGACACAGACATACATAGACAGTGATACATAGGGTTAGTACTTATAAGTACGTACTGCAGCAGGAAGGTGTACTTGGGATGAACTCAAAATAAAGTACACCACATATGATCATAGTAATAAGGAACCAGTCACCCCACACAACAGTGTGGCTCACTGATATATTCTTTAATACTTTATGGACAACAGTGGAAGTCTAAGGCAGAGTGGACTATGAGGCTTTGTCTACATGGACACAACCAGTTCCTTCAATCAATTCAATGTTGGGTTTGGCCTGTCCATAGGTTTCATGGATCAGTGAGACAACTACAGAATACCATCACAGCTATCCTTTAAATGTGAGTCATATCTGATTCAAAACAACATGCATATGAATATATTTCTGATATACGCCTACCATATGTGCACAGCCGAATTGCCATCTGTAGTGGCTGCAAACAAGATGGAGAGAATAATCCAAGCTGGAGGGTCAGCTGGCTTTGTGTAGGGACTTGGAGATGAGGTCTTAGTTTGAAGGGGTCATCTGGAGAAGACACTAAGCCCAATAAACATTGAGCACTAAGCACTCGTCTACCTCCTTGAAATTTGAAATCACAAATGAGAGAAAATCAACCTTTCTCCTCCTTAAACAACCCGTTCAGGTAGTAGTCATTCTGTGTATACACTCCTAACTTGCACATTGCAAATACAAGGTAGCTGAAATGTAATGCTTTTAATCCACATTATGTGGAAACTTTTTTTTAAAGATTATAATTAGACTTTATTGCCCGTTTTTATTGGATAATTATAGGAAACAAGGGAGAAGAGGGTGCCACAAATCCTCAGCTGGACTCTGTGGGGACATTACAGTTCACTGCCGGCATCTTCACACCGAGAAAGACTGTCCTTTAAAAAACGAGCCCTCAGGTCATCTGCGAATGGAGGCCACTGCAATCCATATCCACGTTTTATGGTTGGGGGACCTCTAGGCGTAGTAGTAATTATGACAGGAGCAAAGGTAAGTCAGGTGACATATTATACTTAGTAACAAAGTCAGTGTGAGGACGAGGGTGGGGGTGCGTGGGTCGACAGACCACAGGACTTTCACACGAGAGACCGCTGTTTATTTCCCACATGAACCAAGAGTCATAATATCTGCCCTGGAAATACAAAACCGTATCATACTGAAGATTTTGTTGATCTACCAAAAACACACAACTGAAACCTAAACCAGCCATTTCCACTTTTTTTCACAAATTAACAGAATTAAGACACCAATTGTGCTTCCCATCTTTTCTAGGACACCATGTTGCCCTGTAGTTTCACAATGTGGTGGAAAATGTTGATTTTCTTTTCTCATGTTTCCTTTCAAAGAGACAAACCCCTGCATTGAGACGTAATATTATTGATCTTCATACATTATTTATACAACTAGAGCCAACATGAGCACTCACTCATATGAATGTATCGGATCTACGTGTGACCAAGGACAAAAAAATGGTTATTGCCCCATTGGGTGCAGACGTGTGGCTGTGGGATACAGTGTCTGCTCACTGTTGGTTCAGGAGTAGTAGCTGCTTTTGATACAAAGAGGACTGTGTGAAATTGTCTGCATTAACTATCAGCTGTAACCAGTGGCCACGGGCTCAGCTCCTTGGTCCGAGAGTGTAAAAAAAACAAAACAATTACATCAACAACTACTTTGAAAAATTCAAACCCTGAGCACAGCACTGACCTGCTAGAAAATTGTTGTTTGGAGAATTAAATGAATTATGAAAGTGCAGAAAAACAATTTAGTCTTGCATATCCAGCTGCCGTTCTAATAAATCACTGCCACCCAAAAAGAACTAATTTGTGTTGTTGCACCGTGAGCATGATTGATGAGCATGCTCTGGGTTGCAGTAAAGGAGACACAGTTCAACAATGCTGCAGTATATCTTTAAAAGACTGAGAAAAAAAGTGGTCCTTAATCTCTTCAACTGCATTCATTATTGATATTAATGTACCTGTTTTTACATGTGTACAGAAGTTCTTCCAAGGAAAAGGCTAAAGAAATATCTCATTTGTTTTTTTCTTGGCCGATGCCATTGAAAAAAATCATTTGATAAATGCTGCCTTTCGAAATCATGTGTAGTTGCTGTCGCTTGTGACTTTACAGTCTGAATTTATTCCAGTCAAGCAGCGTGTCTATTGCCACCCTGCTGATTCTTCATTGTTGTTGACTACAATGAAAGCTTAACTATTTCTCATTCACATGAGTGAAGGGCAGCTGTTGTTTTTATATAATACCTGCCAGGAGAGCGCCACCTGCTGGGATCAGGTACTAATGATGCTGAGCACAAAGTGTATTAGCTTATGGTGTCACACTATGATATTATCTACCCCCCCCCCCCCTCCTCTAAAATAAATAAATAATAAACAATTGAAAGATGCAACCTTGATACAGAAAAACATGTACATACAACCTAGTTCATCATAAATGCGAATTGTTCAGATAATTATCGTGGGAGTTGAATTAAGTTTGGGCCAAAGTGTTCATCATGCAGAAAGTTTTCTTCCACAGCAAAGACAATATTCCAGAAAGACAATATTCTCAAAGGTGCAGGCAGCAAACATGGAGGCGCATGAGAAACATCTGAATTCTCTTTGCCACAGCGGACATGGCCTGCCCTCGGTCATGGCAGGCCGGTTCAACAAGGCCAAATGTCAAATGTTTTGCAGGATTACGGTGCAAGAAAATTCAACAGTGCCATATCTGGAGTTGGCGAGGAAAGCTGCTGCTTTTTGGCAACAACAGCAGACTTGAGAAAGAAGTTGATAGTTAAAAGAGAGAGAGAGATGTTCTGAAAACAAGAGCAGGATAAAGTTTGGCAGAGGAGGCTTTTCGAGTTGTCAGCGGCTGCATATCAGATGGAACGAGTAAAGGAGAAGAAGTAGAGAAAGACAGAGACAGATAGAGAAGGAGAGAGATCAACCCAGGCAGTTTAATGAAGTGTATGCACAGGGGCGAGGGAATCAGGCAGGACAAAAGGCTGAGTCACAGAGAGCCTCTTTAAAGCATCGACTGGACGACATCGGCAGTAAGAAAGTCGACAGAGAAAGGGAAGCACAGAAACTGAATATGTTGGAGGATGAAAGAAAACCGTTCAGTCCGAACAAAAAGGGATTCTGCGGCAAAGAGAATATGACCGGGCATAAAAGTCCAGAAGACGGCAGGTCCCCATCCAAATTGTGACGGACAAATTGGCAGCCACAGCCACTGCACTTCTAAGAGATGGAGCAAGACTTTCCCAGAGAGTGGCTGAGAAAGCAGATAAAATCGCACAGTGGCAGAAAGAGGAGGAGAAAGTCGCTTAGCTCAAGTCTTCTGATGCTGCAAACATATGGCCACATTGGGCTTGTGCAAGAACATTTTCATATTCTTCTCTTAAATTCCTCTTTTTCGTTTAATAAGCTATATCTAGTAAATGATAGGAAAACAGTTTGCACGTTGACATTTCAAGCCAGACATCTAAACACGTGTCATGCACAAGACGCCTCCTGCGTCATTTCTGTCGGATCCCCTGGCCATTGCACCACAACATTTAAGTAGAAGTATAATTTTTGAATTATTCTACAGCTCAAATCTGTAGAGTTGTAATATAATTCATGGTGACATTACTATCCATGAGTGACCAACTGGAATAACACCAGACAAATTGAATGGGCCTTGTATGTGAGGTCTGGATCACTCGTAAATTGTGGTCGTATTTGAAAAATAAATTCAAAATACTATCTAGCAAGCTCTCCTAAATCACATTTACCAAAAATTGTTCGTATGAGTAGTTTCCTACATGAGGCCCATTGCCAGAGACAGACACTGGTCGCCATATTGTTGAGTATGGGGCAGATCTGACACCGCAGTCATACAATTGATATTAATGTCTATGTGAAGCCTTTACCTTTTGAGTTATCGCTCTGGCGGTCAAATGCCTTCCAGGGGCGAGGCACAGCTGAGAACATGAATGTTTAACAAGACTGCTGCATAGTTCACCTCAATGCAAGCCTGCAGCTCCGAGCTGAATTATTAACCACTGCAAGCCTGGTCTAAATTCCCACTGAGATTGCATTTATATGTCTACACTCGGCAAAGTGCTGAGAAACAACAGAAATTGAAATTCAAGAAATCCCTGATGTAATTAGACCACCCACAAGTGATAGTGATGACAGATTCATTTGCCAGACGCATGTGGAACACAGTACACTGGTGGTGATCCACACTCTGGCTCAATGATTCCGGTTGGTTGATTGACGTGGAAAAAGCACAAATAGGAAAATATTTATGGTCAAACAACATTTCATGTGTGTTTTTCAATTAGTGCTTACACTCTGTGCTCAGCGTCAGTGACTCGTCAGCAGAAGAAAGTTGAGTTGCAACGAGCAGCGATGGAATCTAACGATAGCCGGTTGAAGCCGATGTGCTCACCTTTTATTCTTTCGCCGGTCGAACCTCTTTTGACTTTTCTCCCTATACTGCACTGTTCCTGTCAGTTTCCCCAATGTAAGAAAAGCTCATGTAGTCATAGCTTTTCTCCGTAAAGAAGATATCCCCTGGGTCATAGGAATCCTTGCTGAGCGTTCTTAGAAATGATTCAATTACTTAATGAATATATTAGCAAAGAAATTTGGCGTATGTAAATATAGCCAACAGAAGATAATTGAGTTTATGATAATGTTGGCAGCCTGGATTTCTTAATAATCCTTGAAACAGTGAATCCCGCACTTCATCGAAAGCTTCTCATTACTAGCTAATGATTGTGGATTTGAATTAGCTAATCGCCAAATATATTTGCTCATATTTGCAGACATAACAACCTTGAAATCTAAATAATCAGCCAAGCCAAAATGTGTCGAAAGGATCAGGGAAACTTTAAAGTAATGTTGGAGCTGAAGTTAGTGTGTGTGTTATTTAACGTTACGGTACCGAATAACGTTGATTGACGTTACTTAGCTGTTAGCTTTGATTACGTTAAAATAAAGTAATAACAGACTTTGATTCGAGTCAGCAGATCAGCAGGGGAAATGTATCTCAACTGTCATATTCTTTAAATGAATGAGCGTTAGTACAACTGTTTGAAAGTCCTATTCATTTTGTTGTTGATGGCTTGAACACTGGCCTCAGTAAACCATGTTGACTGGTTGATTGTAAATTGCAGGCAACACTAGTTAAACACCTAAAATTATTACATTTTTGATCTGTTGTTGGATAGAAACGCGGAGAGTCTTTATAATGCAGCCTATTTATCAATGTTTTCATCAAGCAAATCTGGAATGAATTGTAACAGCAGCAACATGCACAGTATTTGATCATTATAAGAATACAATGATGGAGGTTTCGCCAGAACTTGTTATTCTTTCTAAGGCTGTATTTTAGCTTTAATCAACAACATGAATAGTAGAAATGTTGATTAAACGTTAATGTCTTTGAACATCGACAATGAAGGATTCAGAAGATTGTTTTGTCTCGTGTGCGAATCAGTTCTAACGAGACTGAAGACGGTATATCATCAAAGTGTCCTGTTTGTTTTATTATGAGGCCAAATGTCAGTTTGAAAAAAAGAGGTGTCTAACTTTTATATTGTAATTATGATGACTTATTTATTTTTGTATTTTTTGTAACCCTCTGTCCTTCTCTTTTTCTCTGACACACACACATACACACACACACCTGTTATCATGTGCATAGACAAGACAAAAGCAGTCTTGTCACATTCACACTTTACGTGCACATCACAAGAATTGCATTACGAGTGGGAGAGTGAAGCCGACGCCACATGTAATGAACAGAACTTGCACTGTAGGTAGCAGATATGAAGTCCACAGCCTGATTGTTAGCTGCATTGATAAACAGCTCTCTAATGGGCTGTGGACAGTAACATCCCATCCATGACTGGCTCTGACAGCTACCCTGCTTTGCTCCAAAGCAACACGTCCACTCTCCCCAGCACCAGGCCTCATTTTCTCCCACTGCCTCAGAGGGAAGACATGGATGGCAGCCATCACAGCCTCAAAACCAACCGTGACACCCACCCACTCTCTGCAGTACACACACTGTAGTAACACTGTACTCTGTTAACACAATGAGTTACCCTCACGACATAATTGCTTCGTCTGCCTCAGAAGCAATAATAATGAATGCAGCACGTAACCTCTGTTGACTCGGAGAAGCTCGGGTGGAGTAGCTTCTTTTGTGAGTGTGAGAGAGGGCAGCGAGGTGATGTGGAGTGAGAGGCCAGTGCTGTGCGGTAGGAAATCAAATACAGAGACATGTTGTTCATAAACCACACAGGCTCGGCTCGGTGCACTGCTGGAAGCCCTTGTAGTGCAGCCTGAAATACCGTCAGATTCCCCAGGCGCTGGTACAAGTGAGCTATGTTAGTGGCTGGACTTCTCCATCAAACAGCAGCGTATACAGTACTGCACAGTACACCCATGTGCTGTGTTATATGTTGCCAAAAGGGATTTCACTGTTTAAGAAATATTCACTGTATAGAGAGAGATACATACATTTCAGAATGTGTTATTCTCTTCACGGTCGCTGATGCATATAGGGCCTCAAGGTTTGAATCACAGCACTGTGTGATGGCTTGTATTAAGGTCAATATGTATGAATGTATATTTATTATACATAGGAAAGCGATAACTTCCTTTCACTTCATCATGTTCAAATCCTTTCGATAATTATCTTTGCCTCTGAGGATTAACTGCTGCTGCATATGCTGCAAATGACCCTAATGGAAGCAATGTATTATTAAGCGGTAAAATACTGTGTTTCTACCATTTTCTTTCCTGCTCATTATTAGACCGAGGGAGCTGGAGAAGTCGGCAGTGTCTCTGGAGTTGAGTCCATATGTTGGTGTGCAGTGGAAGACAGCACAGGCATTTAGGATGGATAGAAATAAAAACATATTTTTGGAAGTCAAGACAACACTCGTCTCTGAAAACCTGATTCATAGTTCTTAGTAACAGAGAAAAGAGTGTTTCAATTTGTATTGTTCAGTAGAAATGTTTTCCACCAATACCAAACTATATCAATTATAGGAATCCGATTTCTCTTTTATACGAGTCTGAGTTCTTTGATTCGATCGAGGGCCAGATAAAGTTAATACTCTTTCTACACGCTTTCACAAGACGGCATTCTGACCCAGTCAATGTGAGCAAACAGCTAAAAAGCTGAAAGCTCATTCTCAAAGAGAATTTCCAGCCAGTGTGTTGTTGGTTAGACGTTGCAAGAACCAGACAAAGACAAGTTATTTTCTCAAGTGTTTTAGCCGGTGAGCAAAACACTTCCAATGAAACAACAAGTTAACCAAACACAGACCTACTAGTCATTTCTGTGATGACCGTCAAGTTTGACACAAGTAATGATTTGTTGTCCTTGCAAGTCATGCATGGTAATACCAAAGGGAGGAATCGTTTATTATCGGCTCTTGTTTTGGGGGAGAGTGTCAGTGAGCATCATACTGGTTTGTTCAGAATCATCATATTAGCAACTTCCAAATATGTAAACCACTAATTAGGTTAGCAGAAAGTGTAATATGGCCACAATGGAGTTTCCTTCAAAATGCCATTGCTTTTGCATTTCATTTGCACAACGATGTAGTATCAATGACACGTTGCATTGGAAGAGACGAGGGATACAACCTGCAGTCTTTGTATGGTGAAACAAGTTATCCCAAATTCAGGCTACAGGCTTTAGCTTTCAAGTTAAACAGATCAAATGAGTGTTTAACGTAAGTTTGACTTAGTTTCTATCCTTTTACTGTAGCTCAACAAAAAACACTGTCCTGGGAAGCACAGAGAGGGAGTTAAATGGGTGTAGCTTTTGAAAGAACTGTTTGTTCCTGAACCCCCTCAAATAGCTGTGGTCACAGAGGAAAAGAGGATAAAGGTGTTTCTCTACCCACTAAGATAACTCAACCCAGAACCTGCTGCTGATATTGCCTGTCAGTCTGACAAGGTCATTTCACAAAGACTTAAAGAAGGGCTCAAGCATCTCTCTCGGTTGAGTTGAGTGTGATGCTTGTCTGTAAGTGAAAGCACTTCTTAATTTCCCTTCTACAGCCTTCACTCGTTAAAGACGAGCCCTCGCAATTATTCAGGTTTCATACTGTGATTTTTATTGGATTTCAGTTGAATTCTGACCCCCATGCATTTTGCAAACAAAATTAGTCATAGACAAAATAAGTCCTTGGCTAAGAATGGAGCGAGAAAACAAACACAATTTCATTATGTCTTCCTCCAGGAAAAGGGTCGATGGACCTTGTGTTGGCATATGCCCTTTGATAAATGTCATCTTCCATGTTTGTGTGCATTTGATCAAAATGTGTGTCATGTGCCAGTTTATTCCCTTTATAAAAACGTCCATCTCAGGTATGAGCCTGGTTTCAATATTATTCTGCTCATCTCTATGCTCAGATTTAGTCCATCAGCCATTCCTCAAATGTCTGACATTCATATCCATATCCACTTGACAGCTTTGAAGGAAGGAAAAAAAAGCTTTTTTGATGATAATCAAGGGTGAGTATAAGACGGCCAAGTTTCGGATTCTGTACGTTACTGAATTATTCCACGTGTGCATATTCGAGGCTAAATAGCTAAATGGGGGGATGATATGAAAAGCAGAGCTAGAAGAAAGCATGAGCTGTGATTCTGATACCTAACGCTGCAGACCCCGAGGCCGCTGCTCCTGTGCCTGCCAGTGGGAGGCAGATAGAGTCATCATTAGAAAAGGCTTGAGAGAGAGAAAAGCTTGAGAGTCAGAATCAAACAGACGGGGAGAGAGAGAGAGAGAGAGAGAGAGAGAGAGAGAGAGAGAGAGAGAGCGAGAACGCAAGATAACAGGTTTCTATTCAACTCCCTGCTCTCCCTGATTCTCTTTGAACTCGCAGCCAATTTTGCATGCTTGCGCAGACCTATGCCTCTAAGCCAGAAGAGCCCCGCGCTTCCGACTTCTAACCCCGGTGCTCAACCTGTGGAGTCGACTCCCTTGCGCTGCATCGACTGCCGGCTTCAGAACAAGGGCCAACGTTGAAGGAAAAGCGTTGACACACCCCTTAGCTTCGGTAATCACCTGTGGCACAGGCCTGTTCCTCTCCGCCGACTGTGTGAAACAGTTTTACTGTGCAGATCAGAGGATTTGCAGCAGCGGGTGCAGACAAGATCTGTTGACTGGCAACAGGAAACCACATCGTTTTTGTAATAGTGAAGCCGAGCCAACTAATATTAACATTTAGTTTCACAAACGGACGTGATGAAGCAGAGTCATGCACGGTGTTCTTCGGCTTTCAGAGTTTGTGTTTGCTCCTTTAAGAACGTGGAGGAGTTCAGAGGAAACAACCAAAGATAACATTTAGCAGAGAACACACTCACGTTAATTAACATTTCCTTTCCGCCATTAATCTTCACTGCTCACCATCTGCCTTGGTTTCCATTGTTTGTTTTGATAGTAATTAATTCTTTGTATTGGTTTAATGTGTTTTTCAGTACATAACTACATCTGTTATGTGTCATATGACTATTAATTAGTTCAATCACAGCAATATATTTAAAACATTCAGATAATGAAGATGCATCTGTAGTCTGTGTTCCCTGTTCCCATTTAATCGTAATTTAGTTAATTTATTCTATTTTGTTGTGATTATTGTATAAACATTTTCCCATTGCAGTATATAATGTATTGTGTGATTCATTTAAATCCATCCATCCATTTACTGTAGCTCTTCTCCTCATGAGAGGTGGGGTACAACTTGGACAGGTACCAGCATATCAGGGGATGACATACAGAGACAAACCACCATTTACTCTTACATTCACACCCACAGAGATTAAGAGTGTCAGATTAATCTAATCTGCATGTTTTTGGACTGTAGGAGGAGAAGCCCACGCATTCAAACTGGGATCCTTCTCGCTGTGAGACGATAGTTCTCAGCACTGCACCTTCCCGTCATTTTTAATATTCAGCCCTTATTCCCCACCCACTAACATCTGGCTTATGTCTGATGCGGGAATGGATGTGATCGGCACTCACTGCTCGGTCAAATGACTCTGCAGGCGACACGGGTTTTAATCAGATCTGGCTCCAATCGGCAGTGATGGAAATGTGACACCTGGGTGAACGCGCCTACCTGGCAAGACAGCGAGGTGAGAGAGAGAGCGCCTCGGTTCTCGTTGTGTTTGTGATGTCGAACATGACTCACTAGGGGGAAAAGAAAGTCCAACTCCTCTGCTGGCAGTGGGAAAGAAGTCAATCAACCTTTTCAGCAGGTTTACCTTGTATTTAAAGGAAACTAAAACTCTTGAATTGAGTTTAGGAAAGGATTTAAATAAACAGCCAAACATTTTTTCTTGCTGGTCTGCGATGGGACATAAAATAATTTCCGCTGCACCACCCTGACCTCCACTCTCCTATTTTCCTCCGCGCTGTGAAAAAAAACTCACGTCTTCCTGCATTGGTTTAACTCGTAAATCATGAGGTGCAGGTCAACCAATACTGATGTAATTATTAGGGATGCAGGGCTGGTCCAGCAATATTTCAGTGCAAAGACCAAAACAGACATTCATTATGTCTGTATTGTACAGCCGGAGTTAAACGACAACATCTAACCTGACACTTGTACCTCATCAGCATGGCCAGGCAGTTGGTGTTCTTCACCCCGGGGTTCTTGAAAAACTTTAACTACTCATTCAACAAACTTTCACAGTGAGAAGGAGATTGTGAACTTCCACCACCAAACTATTCACTACTCCACCATCCTCCTGTCTCCTGCTTGTTGTCCTAGATGAGAGGACTGAGAGGGGGCACAGCCCAGATCTGGATCTCAAATTAGACGAGCTGAGATTGAACAAGAGAGGTGACGGCCCAGAACCCTGAGTAATCGCTCGGTAAGTCCAACAAAACACCATCTCTTTGAGAGGAAATCATCTTTATCACGGCTGAGGCCCCTCTTCAGCTCCCAGGGCCCAGTTCACAATGAATCAGAGGCTCCCTGTGTGATGATTTACTGCTCACATCCTGTCACGGTCGGTGCTGTGAGACTGATTGCACTATTTTTGTTCAGGCCAATATCTGATATCAGAGGTCATACTGCTGTATCAGCGACACATCACCAGACACCTGGATTAATCATGCAGATTTCCACTTCTATATGACGTGAGACGTGCATTGAATAAACCGGGGTCGTGCTCATTTTGCCACGAGTTTGAGTTTTGTCTGTGGCATCATTATGTTTCTTCTTCGGAAAAAAAATATATAAGTTTTTGAAACATATAAGTCATATCGGCCATGCAGTTATTTAATCTAAATCCACTTTTTGTCAAAACAAAACATGAAAAGTATTTTAGTCCAGTTCGCATTATTTAAACTCTTGCCCTTTAAGCTTTCTGAGTTCACAACTCTATCTTATGTTTGGTCACTAATGTTACAGGTGTTCTTCTCCATTGCTGTGTTGGCAGAACTGTTTGTCTGTTTGCAGCAGACTGAGGTACAGTAAACACTGTCTACACAATGTCTGATAATCCATAAGCACAAGATAGCTCAGTGAAAGTACTGTCTATGTTACATCCACAGTTCTTAGTAATGTTATGTTTACTACAGCTTATTGATGCATTAATCCATATATCTGTTACTTTAAAGATACTGGTGGTGCAAGTTCAAGTTGCAGCTGCTTAGTGGAGCCAACTGTTCAAGAAGCTAAATCACCCTCTGAGGAAGAGATATATGTTTGCTAATGAAAGCTGATGGGCTTGTTTTTAAAGATCAGTGTTTATGGTTGAAGTCTTGAATCGGTTAGGGAAAAAAGCCAAAAAATAATCATGAAATGTATCACCGGAATCTCATAGCAGGGCACAAATTAAAGTGTAGCCCACTGAGTTTTTATTTGAATTCTTCAGTCTCATTAAACTTTTTTTTAGGGCTTTACTTTGTTTGTTTTGGAACTGTATCCTCTCCTCCTCTGTCCAGCCATCTCAAACAGTTATTGTTAATTAAAATGACATCCAGTACTATATGTAATATATTATATACTGTGTCCCAATTCAGGGGCAGCATCCTTCCAAGACTAGGCGGGTTTCAAATGCTCCTTTAAATATGTCCGAGAAATGAGTCATTCCATTCCTGAGATATGATTGATCTAACACCTTCTCTTGCCATCCTTTCCCAGAATTCATTGCACCTGAGTGAAGAAGCTAACAAGCTAGCTCAGTGGGAGGCTTTGCTGCATAAGTGCAGCCGCTCAAATACGCTTATGACACAGTGGCAACAGAGACGCAGGACAAGCTGATGACGTAAAGAGGAGGCCTCTGAATGGGGACACAGATTATTTACCTGGATTATATGAATTTATTTAAATTAAAACAGTGATTTAACCATCCATCTCGGATTTTATTTCTTCCATTCTTCGCTCACTTTAAAACAAGACATAGGCGAAACAGAACCAAAAGACCAGTTTCACCTGAGGAGCTTGAGCTTGTTAAATTACTCTTTTGATCCTGACCCATTTTCCATGCTTTATTCAGGGAAGGACCCCGTGCTTATAATTAAAATATAATGGCTGTTAACTCACTGAGTCTGCAGTAGAGATGTGCACTTAGTTACTTTTGCTAAAAGAGAACTGATGTGATTTTGAGTTTGTGTTTCCCTGGTAATGTTCGTGAATAACCTGCAGCTGCAGCATCTAAAAGATGTCAATAAACGTGTCATGCTCCTGAGTGCAAAATGATCATACCAATCCTTCACTGTGTTTAAAGGAAGACTGGGGATAAAACAGGACCTGTCTCAGCACCATGGTACTCTGTCTTCAGATTTTGCCTTGGCCCCAGCCCTGTTTGTGCTATAGGTGCTCCATTTTTCACTTAATATGCTCTCTAAGAGAATAGCGCAGCAGATACTTGAGTTGCTTTGGCAGAGTTACTGCTGGTTGTTGCCAAATCTCCACTTGTGAATCTGTTTAAGCGTGAATCCATGTTCTGTCAAATTAAGTTACACGCTGGAAGTTTGAAAAAGCCTTCTCTCAAAACAGTGCTGTCGATTTTCATGGCCAGTGTTTTAGGACACGGTGAGTTCATTTAAATACATGCAATAGATTTTACATCAAAAAATATAATATAATACAGTAATATATACATAATGATATAAAATAATTCCAATTAAGGCTTTGATTAATGGTTATTTTTATGCTATTTATTTCCGTAACCCTATTGAATACTATATTCATTTTGTTATTATTCTAATTTTCAGGAAATAATAGCCATCAAACATCAGTATGATAAGAACTCAAAAGAAATGATAGAATCCGTTCAATTTACACTACATCCCATCCACTAACATGGGGAGGCAGGGTTTATGACCAGTACTGCGGCCAGCCACCAGGTGGTGATTAAGATGCTGCGGCTTCACTTTTTGGAAGCAGCCCTGTTTTACATCGTGATATTCAATCGATGGTTAATATGCAATGAGAGAAGAATTGTGCAGGAGTTTCATCAATGAATGACTCAGTAGCTATAATATAATAAAATGTAGAATCACCTTTACAGGAGCAACCCAGCGGTAATGCCTAAAGTTAACCACCTCACTCACAGTCTCACATGAACTCAATGGTGAAGTGTCCTTGTAAGTCTCGCGTGCAGCTAAATTCATGGAAAGCAGAGTGGTTCAGATTGTGGCTGAGAAAGGTAGTATTCAATACATTGTTAAACAAAACAATGTAGAACCCATTTGACTTTCTATTCTAACCAAGAATGCAAATATCTGTAACGGCAGATCATTCACTGTCCACTCTATGGCCACAGAGAGCCTCTCCTTACTTTTCAAACGCGGTGCGTAGTGAAAGGGAGCCTCTAATACAAATGCTGCCATTAAGTGCCCTCAAGTAGCCTTGTGGCAGTGATAGCTCCCATCTCCCCCCCCCCCCTCTCTTTCGCACTTCCGCATGCTTTTCATCTCCTCTCTCTCTCTCTTTTTCTGAGCTCCATCTGACCCTGAGAACACTAAAACACACTTGTCTCCTCATCTCTTTACAGCGACAGAGAAAAGAAGATGACTTCGCTCTCTCATTCCACCACCTTACATATCTTAGGCACTTTTAAAAAAGGTGGCTTTCAGAATTTAGCAGGGCCGTTTTGTATTCAGCCAGGACAGCTTATGGTAGGGGTGAATGCAGATCAGTGCTTTTTACTTGAGAATGTTTTATACGTCCAAAAATCCCTAGTAGGAATGATTATGAATTCTGAGGGAATCTTGGGCGCTGTTTGAATAGGGGGCGAGCTGTAGGCTGATTCCGCCGCTAAGAAGAACAGAGGAGATCAGGCTTCATTGTCAGGCCTGACAAGATTAAGCCAACTTGAAAAGCTGATCAAACCGAGCCAGATTCCGAGTGGCGAAGCGAGAAGTGGTGGCATAGGTGGCTGCTCTGAGGAGTTCTGACATTGACAGGGACACTTCATCTCCCCCTGCAGCGCCAGACAGAGGCCCTGCCCCCCCCCCCCCCCCCCCCCATCCCTCTTGCAGCTCCACAACCCCCTTGCGAGGAGATGCGATGGCCATGAAATCCTTATCTGCCTCACTTCTGCACTCGAAGATATTGCTACACAGTGGCATGGCTACAGTGAAAATAAGTGGCAGTCAGGTTTTTATCTGTCTGCAAAGGAATGAATCAACTGGTTCTGTTTCATTTTCAGCAAAAAGCGATCGTTATCTTTAACCTCATTATTCTTCCGGTGTGTGTTTCCCGAGAAATCTCACTCACCTCAGTTGCAGAGCATGATTTTCTCACGCCGTTAATAACCGTCGCCTGGTAATGAATGTGGTTATTATAAGAACAGCTGTACAGACTAGTACAAACATAAATCTACATTTCTGCCGGAGCAGACAACCGATTTAGTGGCATAACAGATAAATACGTCTCATTTGAAATGGCACCCCATGCACCCCCTCACCCATCTTCACTTATTCTATTTTATGTGTGGTCTCTTATGGCTAGCCATGCTAGTTGATTATAACATTATAAGAGTTGCCTGCTCAGCAATCAAAAGTATTACAGCTTCCACTACTGTACCAGCCATGTGTCTTCCTCCGGAGATTTTCATCTCCTATGCAAATACAGACCCAATGGAGCCAGTAATCATTCATCAGGAAACTGTCTCCAAATGGTAACTGCCTCTGTCCTGCTCATTCATAATTCATCAGCATGGTCCAGTCAGGCAGCGAGCGGCTCCACTAGTACCACATACACTGGCAGCCTCATTCCACTGTTTATCTCCCTCACTTGGAGTATTGAAATAAGGGGAAAAGTCCAATGTTCACTTAGCTCGCTGCTGAGTGTCAGAAGGGAGGCTGTGTAGCTTGCTTCACTTCTCCGCCCCTGGTATTGATAAAACACCTTGCCTGCTGCTGATACTCCTGTTCATTACTGTGTTTAATGAGAAACTTCTGCAAAGGCTGCAGCGAGCACGCGGCGGATACACGTTTCACAAATAAGAGGGAAATTTATTTAGGAGGAACTGGGGGCAGAGCTTCATCACAAATGTGACAGGCAATATGACATGTAAGAAACAGCCTCATAAACACGGCAATATACAAACACCTCGGTGGGAAACTCATATTCATATCTGTGCTCTCTCCCGCTATCGTGTGCAGTGTTTAACTCAAATTACACAGAAGCGGTGCACACATCAAACCAACATGTTAACCTAGCGAGGGAAGAAAAATGAGCTTCCTCGGCTGCAGCGGCACTGTGTGCGTCTGTGTCTTTCTGGTGTCTCGTCTTGATCCCTGCAGGAATTGTCTGTCTGTGTATTAATAACCACTTCAAAGTGAATGCGCTCCCCTGAATGTGTTGTGCATGCATTTAGAGGTCTATCTTACTCTGTTATGAACCCCCGCAGCAGAGCGCGTGTCAACATACCGAAGGCAAACGCGCGCCGACCTGCTGGCGGTAGTCTGTCACCGCGGAAGTCAACTCTCCGAGTTTTTAGTTTGATTTGTTTCCGAGCAGGAGCCCATAGTTGTGATGGATGAGTTCCGTGTGGTGCATTCATCAGGGCTATCGAGTTGACGCCATTCGAATGGATGGAAAAGACTATTTGTATAGTGCTTTGAAACTACAGATTGGCAAAATGTAAGTTTACTAATGGAATGCATCCAGAAATATAATATGCTTCCTGTCATCAAGTTGGCTGATAAGCTAAATTTATAGTTGTTGACTTTTGCCCTATGGTGTCAACTTCAGCATGGGGGGGCCAGCAGTCGGAGTTTTCAGCTCTGAGGGTTTTGTGAAGTTTATAGAAAGGGGCCTGGGTACATCCCCTCTAGTCTGTCATCATACTTAAGCGAAGCATTGTCTAGGCCCTGAAGCTCCCCCAGATAAAACTGCCAGTGATGCAATTTCCCCGAGACCCCTCAGGGCCCATAATTCTCTTTGTAGGTTGTGTGACAATTTGCTAAGCAGTCGAGTCAGGGACACAGGAAGACTGAGACGTGCTGCGGCTCACACAGTGTTAACTGAACACCAGGTTCTGTGGGTAATTTTTCAAGGTTATGTGAACCATTTAGCTTTCATATTTTATAGATAGCAGTGAAAACTGAAATATCGATCTCTCATTCACACAGCGAGAGCCCAGACGAGTAGACACATGGAGAGGTTTTCAGGGGGCAAATATTTGTTTGGTGGTGATCATCAAAAAAGAAAGAATATAAAATCTAACGGATACGGTTCAAGCCTGAGGGGCCAGGAGGCAAAAGAGAGAGGGAAGGAATTTTGATACCCGCTCTGTCTAGCACTTTCTGTGCAACCCAGATTTAATGCATCACATGCGTTAATCAGCCTGCCAAGTGTAAAGATTGCACCAAAGGAAGGCGTCGGCTCTGAGCTGGAGTGACATGCATTCAGCTCACGAGACGCTTCCACGGTGGTGCTACTGTAAGTGGAAGGAGCCAAGTCCTGTAACGCACTCAGTGTTCCCCTTCACTTATCATGGTTCAGACCTGATGTGTTTTCTCCCTTCTCCTACTTTTTTTTTTTTAACAAGCCATCTGCAACACTGCAAAACTATCACCACGTTCACAAGGACACCAGTTACACTGAAAAGTTAAATTTATGCAAAAATCTGTTGTGCTGCCTGTATAGAACTTTATATTTGTGGTGACTTGTGTATGTGTGTGTGTGTGTAAGTGAGGAGAAGACAAGGACAGAAAGAGACAGCCATAAAATATCTATTTTCACATAGGTACAGTTATCCGTGGAAGAAAAATCATATTTCCCATCTTTTTCCCCTTTCGCTCCTCACAGAAAAACCATTCGCAATCAACCTGTAATTGATTGTAAGAATGAAATTGCCCGTTGCAATCTGGGATAGAATTGCCGGAGGGATGGCGCGAGGAACTAAATAACAAATGAGAGGACAGGATGAAAGACGCTGCTTTAATTCACCACAACTGATTTGATAATAAAACTTGAGCCCATTTCACAGTTTATCCAATTATGTCCTCAGTGAGTTCTGCCATCACGGCTGTGGGAGTTTTATACCTCGCAATCTAATCTGAGACATATTCACAACTAGTGTCATCCAAAACGTATTAATGTATTTTTTAAATGGCTTGAGGTACACAATTTTATATCCACATTATTAATAAGTAAACCATAATTACGTCAGTTGCAAAGTTGTCAAAATGTTTTAAAGCTCTCTCTTCTTTGGAAACTTTTATTTTACACTGAGCTCTCGTTGCTAATTTATCAATGCAAAACACACAAGAGGGCTCCAAGGTGACATGAAGTATGAGTCGATTCTTCACGTGAAGGAAGTAATTAATTAGAATGTCAAATTCGAGGAGCATCCTTGGCTTCATTTTTCTTCTTAATTGGGAGATAATTTGGAATTTGGAGAGGCGGCAGATTCCGTGTAATGAAGATTGACACCTGTTATTTCTCCCTGTCCCCGCCACAGACGAGGATTTATTAATGGCCGTGCCCTTCTGTAAGGTTACACACGCGAGCCTCCTCGGCGCTCGCCGCGCAGTCACATGGGTCCAGATAGATGGCGACGATTGGTGGGCTGCCGGGCGACACCCATCAGGGCAGACCTGGATGACAGAACATGACTGCTCTCTCGGGCTTGGCTGCTCATATCCCCATGTAACAGCTGTCTCTCCCAGAGTGATGGCTTCATCTCCACTGCAGCGATCCCTCCTGGAAGGCTCCTCCACACTATAGCCCCACTGAAACTAATATCAGTGTTAACACATGTCAAAAGGTCAAGAGCTGGTGTTTTCACCTTTCACACAGCTCACTCAGCCTTTGATCAACCCCCCCCGAAATTAAAGCTCCCGCCTGGATGTTGAAGAAAGATTAATTGCCCTCCACACTCTGGTTGTATTTAATCTCACATCCACAAAGTGTGGCTATGTGAGATTAGTTTGGACTAAGCCAGTAAGCGCTTGGTGTACACACTGACAGGGACACGTTGGAGTGCAAACACACATATGTGAAACATAAATCGCACACAACTATGTGGGTGGCTGCCCGTATATACACGGATTGAACCTGAAAAGATGCATATGTAAACGAGTCCTACACACATTGCCCACAAGCACACGCCCACACACGCTGCTGCTAAACCAGCCGCCAAATGTCAATCTTCTATCCGGAGTCAGTCACTGGAGACACAGATCCGTGCCGTGTTGTCACAGGACAGAGAATCTTAATCAAACCTGAGCTCTGTCAGTCCGCTGCTCACCTTTTTCTCCACACAAACTAAATTAAATGTGTGAGAGCGGGAGGTGTTACCTACATCATGGGGACCAGAATCTGGTGCCACGGTCACACTGGGGACTTGTCTTCCTTATGGGGACAAAAAGCAATTCCTCATAACTTCATTATTCAAATTAAAGATGAAGATGTGCTTTAAGTTTGGAGTTATGTTTAGTTTAAGGATATACGGAATAAGGGCAGGTAGTAGTAATGGTTAAAGTTTGAGTAAGTCTACAGGAAATTGATGTAAACCACTTGTACTCTGAAGTTATGCTGATCCTTGTGTGTGTGTGTGTGTGTGTGTGTGTGTGTGTGTATGTGTGTGACAACAGCAACAGCTCTGTCGACAGCAAGACTAAATAATCATTGTTTGCATGTGGCAGATTGGGCAGCTTGAAAGGGTTAAGCATGAGTGGATTAAAACGCCGGCACACATCCGTTTCCACACTCTAATCCTCTTAGTGCCCTCTCCTAATACGTTTTTATATCTTTCCTATCTCTCACTGAGGTGAAATATCAGATTAGTTGCCAGGCTTTGACTATATCTTATTACAACCTTATCTAACACTGAGGGGTTGTGAGCTTCCAGTGAGGAGGGGTCGCCCACGGTGCCGGGCACTGGGCTTTGGCCTATTGTTTATAAAATGCAGAATTGAGGTTTAAATCTTGGACATTGAGATTAGTCCCTAAACAGATGATTTGTCCATCATCCTGTGATTTGATGATTTATAACACTTGACAATTTTGTGTGGTGGCAGAAATCAATTCTTTATCAAGCTATGTGACAGTTTAATATAAAACTAGAATAGCAGGCCAAACAGTCCCCACATGAACCAAATTCATATTCACTAAGTCTGAGTTTTTATCCCTCACTCAAATATTAGCCACGAACATACCTGATCAAAATCCATAAATTATTATCTGCACCGAATGTTATAGGTTTCTTCTTTGGTGTCAATGACATGTAGGCTGAGTAGTGTCTGTGTAATCCAACTTAATAACAAACAAAAGACTAAGACCCAATCAGATTTCACCCCTTAGCCCTTACTCTTCGTCGGGGCATTCGCATGTAGGGGTAGGCTGTCCCAGTACTTGTTGGGACAGAGCGGGAGGGCCAAGTATTGGAGCTGTAAAGCCCTCGAAGATATTTGAGACACATACAAACCGACAGCTACGAGAATTTCCCAGAATGCCTTGCAAATCACCAGCAACCTGAGAGAGGGACTCACAAATGTAGTATTTTCTCCATTAATAAGGATCCAAAAATGACCATAATGATTGTAATATCTTAGTTTAATATTGTTCCAATGTATCAAGGTCATTTTTTTCAAAAAAACTTTTCTTTTGTACGATAATCCCATATTTTCACATGATTTCATGTCGCATCCCCCCCACGCTCTTTGAAGACACACAATGCACTTGATTGAACCAGCGTATAGCAGCGAGGTTACAGAACTAAACTGCTCCTCTAATGAAATGCAGCCTGGCAGGTTTGTCTGCAGACCACTGCTAGAAGCCTGAAGCTGTGTGCTTCTGATCTATACGTCTATTAGCAGAGATGTTAGCTGGATATTATAGGTTTGTCACTGCAAGCAATAGCATTGGTTTATTAAAGATCTCAACAATGTTATTACAATGACATCGTCGACGTCCCACATCGACGACTACTGATGATGTAACGTCTCCTTGAAGTGCTGTCCCAATTCGTAGGGGAAGATTTCAACCACCAACCCTTGTCCAATCCAAGGCTTGGTTTATGCATCTCGATCCCACTGTGAGGGGGAAACAGTGCTCCTACAGAGCCCATCATGTGCAGACTTGATGTCTATCGACTCTGACATGTATAAACCTGTTTGTGCACACATCTACACACTCTGAGCACATGTCATGATCCACACCTAGTGTAAATATCACAAACAAGTAGTCTATCAACCTGAGACTGTGATTCAATCTTTTCACTGCCCCGAGCTGAACCAGATCTCACACGGCTAAAATCAATCACTTTCTTGCAAAAGTTAATGAAACATATGAGAACGCTGGGTTTACTGTAAATCAATGAATGTGTTCTCAAGGAAGGTGTCTCTGATGCCATATTTCACAACTATCTCATCTTGACAGGAACAACCACAGCATTGCAATTGACAGTACGTGCTCCACACTGTGAGAGCTGCCAATGTACCGGGGGTTTAGCTTGTGCAACGAAGCAGAACTTGCCATTCACACCAAAGGTTGTTAAGGTGGTGGAACAATGTCTAATCAGGTCACATTTACATAAAAATTATTTACTAAAGAAACACGAAGACGAGACACTTCTCCAGCTTTTACTTTGTACTTTGGATGTGATAGAAGTCAGCGGGGCCCCTCTGCCTCCCAGTGGCCACTATCTCCATCAGGACACTCAGCAGGAAAGGTAAAATATCTCACAGTAGCAGGTTCAGAGGCTTAGTGGGTCGGTTGCTACTTTCATGCCATGTTGAGAGAGTGGGAAGCTAAAGAAAACATTTTATTTTTCATGACTTAGAAGCGGTCCTATATTCCTCAGAGAGGTTGGCTCTCTTTGCTACAGCCTCAGTCAAACCAACCGAATGAAGAAGTAGCATAAATAAGCAACCGTTCTTGATTTAATCACATAAATTGAGTTGTTGATTAATAAGTGTACCTAGATACAAACAATCTCTGTGAAAAGATCTAAATCAATTGTAAATGTGTTGTTACTGGATTGTGTTTAACAGTGAATTGCCAACATTTCAAAAAGGTTGGCAATGATTTGTTGACACCTAAACAGTTCTCTCTAGCAAGTGATAGGTATCACAGCTGTCAGAAACTTCCCATCTCTCACCACAACAACTGTTCAGACGTTACGACTGATATTCTCTTTCAAATGTTCAGTTTTACAGTCAGTACAATATGAGGAGTATGTGAACTGAATATGTTAAAGGAATGTTTCCAAATGTTTTAACCCACCGTGGTACTATTGTATCATTGTGATATGTGGAAAATGACTTCTAAAAGATCGCTAGCTACCGCGCTAACGCTAGTCGTGGTTAGCATTGCTAGGCTAGCTCAGATATACTGTGGTGTTCAATATAGCTAATGTGTAGCTGGCTAAACTACCAGGCCACCACCATATTTAATGATAGAGACAGAGATGGATTATGATGTCAGGTTGTAATAATATTGATTTGATATAATTTACTGTGTACATAATGTTATTAATTCATGGAGGTCATTTAAATAGTCATGTTGAGTAAAATGGAGTGAATTGATACAGTTCATTTACAGTTAAATAGATAAATATTGCTTAAGAATATAAACACTGCTTATAGAGAAAAAATAAGTCTATAAGTATAATAAGTATTAATGTAATAAGTATTTATGTTAAATACAAGTACATGATGAATAATTGTGTTAAAATATTTGTACTGTAAATGTGTACATCGCCATTTACAATGATTGGAACAATGTACTGCATTTGGATATGTATATGCAGAGAATCAGAGTAAGAGTAGTAGAAGTCATGTGATGAATATGGATAATTGAAATCTATTTTCTGCACCATGCGTGTAGATTGTTTTTTTTTTGCTAGATCAGGGATTGATCAGTATTCTGAACCTTCGGTGGGCCAGTGCCGAGCCGGGCGATTGACAGCGGACGGAGATCGGGATCCACTCCGAAGACCAATGACATCTACTCACTTTCCTTTGATACAGATAAGAACGTTCACCATAAATCCTACCCGGGTAGTAGAACGAACACAGGGGTGGAACCCCATCTTCTGATATAGAAGAAAGGACACTTTTCTTTTAACTTTATTTTATTTTTTTATTTTTTTATTTTATTGAAAGAGCTCTATTTTAGTTTTTTTCCTAATTCCATGCACCGCAAAATAATAATTGCTTGTGAGGCAATAAATGATCACTGTTCAACTTCCAGTCAGAGTCCAGCTTTCTGAACCTAGGGGAATGTGGGTTGCTTTCTTCCATTAAGGTTAAAGGCGCTACACCTACAATATGTAGTTTCAGCCACTAGGGGTCTCTCAATCAAAACAATCACTGAAGACCTAGTTTGATGACGTTGTGAAGCAGCGTGGGATCATGGGAGTTGTCTTCACCACCATTGCTGATGAAACTCTACCTGAGGCGCATTTCATGTTCATGGATGAGGTATGTGTTTTAGTTTTATTCCCATTACGCAACAAACGGCAATGAATAATCGTGATCCATTACGAGTGACTGATACAAAAAGTAGATGGAGAAAAGCTACGGGGCTAACAGGCTAACTAACAGTGTGTGTCAACAAATAATTAACAATAACACATTTTTATTATGAACTGTTACATTATATCTTTAATCTCCTCATTAATCATGGGTGTGTTTTGGGAGTAACATTCAATAAACAGTAGAGTGGCGTCTACCTTGCAGGTGCACTTGTAACTTGGCAAACTCTTTTTATAACGGTCGAACGACAGTTAACGTCTCTGCAGAAGAACCGAATCATCTGCTGCAACAGCAGGATTCCACCAAAGCTCCTCGAGGTGAAGCAGGCGTAGGAGGAGGCAGCGCATACGTGTGTTGAGCTACAGCCTGTGTAGGTATATATTACTCTCTCGATAATGCCTTCTGATATACTGTGCCACTGACTTTGGACCAGGTTCTTTTGGTCAACCGCACAATGACTTGCCGCTGCCTCAAGGTAAGAGGGCTCCAACCTGATGTGAAGACCAACACACCCATGGGCACTGAGATGGGTGCAAGTGCATTTGCTATTTGACAACGTGGGCGCAGGACGGGAAAAATACACTTGCATTGCGGTAGGCAGTTTTGCACCGGGTGTAAGATAGGACCCTGTGGGCCGTTTATTCACACTGATACAACGCCAAGCAATGCAACTTTGGCAAGCACTCTCTGCCTGCAGTACTCATATATGCACATTCACATAAACTTAGAGAAGGCACAAGTCAGTCCACAGGGTTACGATCCACCTTGGGATGATCCTGTTTGGCAGTTCTGCGTAGCAGAGATATCAGTCAAGTGTCAGGAGCCGAGGAGAGAAAAAGTGCACAAGTATACGTTGAATATATATTCCGAGGTTTACAAGACCTATGATGGCCCACCCACAAACAGTGTGGTGGCGTTCCACTTTTGTGATCATCACAGTTTCACAGTGCAGCTGCAGGAGACAGGCCAGAAGATGTGCTTTTGTGTCCCTCTTGTTGTCTCACAAGGTGGGCAGTGGAAAGATGTTCCATGCGTGTGATGCAAAGTGCATAATTTAAAGGTATCCTGTGGCGTTTTTGACCATGAGTGGCACAGAGGACTGAATCCACTACTGAGTCTCAATTTTTTGTGTTTTTAAACTTTAAAATACACCTCGTTGCCAAAGTACTACACAGTCTTGCGCTAGTCTGCTGATTACTGATTTCATGTGGTAATAAACAAAGCAAAAAAGTAATGCATCAAAGGTAAAGAAAGTGTGAGTGCTATCTGGTAGACAAGGGTGTAAAAAATGCACTGTTTGAAATATTGCAAAAATAAATAAGAAAAAACATCACGAGGGGAGAATGCATTGTTTACTCACCAAAGATTAGGGATGCACCAACACTGATCCGGTCGATACTGAGTCAAACAGCTGCACCAGGGATTAAAAGATCTTTGGGCCCGATATTCTATGTCTGCGTCTATGTATATACATCCTGTGAAGGCAGGCTGGTAGTTGATCCAATTACTTATATACTGATATATTTACTGAGTTAAACTAGGTTCAGGTTTGGGGTAAAGAAAGAACACGGATGATTTTAGCTTCAATATTAGAATGACATTTCTAACTGAAGCTTCCTGCTGCCTTAGACATAACAAAATGATCCCAATCCTTCCACACAATGAGGTATACAACTAATTAATGAAACACTGGTATCAGATCAGTTCTCTGTATTGGCCGATACCCAATTCCCGGTATCAGTATCGGGTTTCAAATTGGATCAGTGCAAGATACACACTTTATTTTTTAGAGAGTACCACTGAATGTTTACAGGGCGAATTGAATGGATATAAAACTGGCCCTTTGCAGGGTTTGCTTTTCTTATAGCCCGTAAAGCCCATCAGTCGAGTCAGAAAATGACAGCAGAAGAGGAAGCACTGCTGCTCTTTACCATATGAAATATCAACTTTTCTTAAATTCAGATTCATACAGTCAGCGCCCGGGTCTTTGTGAGTTTTACCTCCTGTGCTGCCATTCAGAGTTCACTCCCACAGTGCATTGATCCTGAATTACACCTTGGAAAACCGCCAGTGCCAAGGGAGCAAAAAGGAAAAACTGTTGAGTAGTGATTCCAGAGATGCCCCCCCTCCTTAAAGAACTGCTGACATCATCTGCATCTCTCGACTTATATGGCTCTCATAAATCCGAATACATGGTTGGGCAAAATACATGAATGAGGAGGAACAACTCAGGTGGAATACAAATAGCTCAAGCCAATCATGAGGCGGTTTCCAGGGAAGCAGAATACTTGAGTGGTGGATATCTTTCTTGCTATCTCTTCCCTTTCTCTCTCTTTGTCTCTATCTATGGCTGCAGCATGAGGCTAGCTATGGGGAAATTACCCATGAACAACTGTTGACACAAAGGGAATAATTTTTTTGCCCTTGCTCCACTCTACGGGCAGTGGATTATGAAATCCTGTGATCCATCCTAAGTCCTCAGGCCTCTGTAAACATTAGCTGACACATGGGGGAAAGGAATCCCCATAGCCTCAGGGCCAGATTGCCTCCTTCCAAAGGAAGCCGTACCACCCCACTACATTGTAAGAGAGATGATAAAGCCAGTAGGTGCCAGACGGAACAATTATCTTAAATATTCAGGTAAGAAGGACCTTGGCATGCCATGAGGTTGTATGAAATAAACAAACTGAAGGAATATCTGGCTACAATTGAAATAGACGGAGAGATGTGTAACCTTTAGATATGTCTGTAACCCTGTATGTATATAGAACCTTAGGGTGACACTTACAGCCTTCACTCATGCTAATGCCACAGTTTGCTTATGGCAATGAATATTGGAGAGGCTGCATTGTAAGCGAGTTGTTCTATGCTAATGAGGTTGTCCACACTGAAAAGGACGTCATCGATTGTTTAGATGACAAATACTGACAGGGACCTGTTGTTTACATTTATATTAAGACTTTTGTCTTATTGAAATAGCATGACATTGTAGTGGCATAGCAAAATGTCTTTTGCTAGAATTTTTGGCGTGAACACAGAGTTTTTGACTTAAACATCAGCGTTGGTTTCTTTTACTCATTATGGGATTTTCTTCGATGTAACTGTCACTGCCCACATACTTTCATGCATCCTAAGCATTTGCTTGGCTGAGGAATGAATCCACTAGAGGACAGAGTTTCTGATGGTGGAAGAAACTTCCACCATCGTGATCGTCGTTGTGATAATTCCAAAGTTTCTCCTCCGTTGTTGGAATTTCCTCCTTGTGTCCTATGGTTGTCTCACTTGAACTATAGGCTAAATGCCCCCCGTGATTTACAGTGGTACTGCCCAATTTTGTCTGTTTCGTCCATATCTGTAAAGCTTTCAGAGAAGGTGCATAAATAAGGTCAAAATTAACGCAGAGTATAGTTGACAGAAGGTTTGGTTCATTTCTTTGTACATATCTAAAGTTGAGCATAGATGATCCATAAGGGTCTTAAGGTCTTGTTGATGCTTTGGTCCACACCTGAGTGTGAAGTCTGTTCACATCTGCCCAGAACAAACTGCACTAAGGGGGAAAAACCAGCAATCCAACACAACTGCACCAAAATGTGCAGGTGTGAAAACAGGTTTTCTTTAACTGTGACCCAGATTCTTAACCCAAATTGTATTTTCTTCCCCTGAATAAACCAGGTGGTGTTTATGTCTAAATGTAGCGTAATCAATAAAACCTAAAAAACATAGCACCTAGCATACTGTTAAAATATACAGGAAAATCTCTGTACCATACAGCAGCTGAGGGGCCAAGACAGTGTCAATAACAGGTCTCACAATGTTAATACATTACATTGTCAATATTATTGCAAATAATTTGATAATTTCCTGTAATGGTAATGCTCACTCACAGCTAAAGATGGTGACACTTGCTGTCATTTCTCTTCCTGTACACCCCGATCTTAGCTGGAGGAGAGAAGTGGCAGAGTTTACTTTTAAAAATAGCTTAATGTTGTTGCTTAATGCAGCTTTGATAATTTATCCTAAGCTGAGACACTTTTTCCTGGGTGCGTGCGGCAACTGACACCATCTGCCCTGAACACTGTCAGGGAGGCTGAAGTCATGAAGCTGTGACTCACTTGACGTTCAACAGTAAAACTACAAGCAACCTGTCAGCTGTTTTCAAGAATTATATAAATATATTCCTGGTTAAAATGCACAAGATTAAAATGAACCATCTGCACCTTTAAAGATCCCATCGTTACTGCAGTGGAGCGTCAGCATGTGGCAGTTTGTCAAAACACCCGGAGGGAGGAGATCAGAAGGAGAACCAGACTCATCTCTCAGGTCCAGGTTCGGTTGCACTGGGCCAGAGTCAAGATTGCAAACTCTCATGTGTTTATTTTTGAAATATTAAGGACCTCCCACTCTCCGAGGATCAGCGTGTGATGTTAAAGTACAATCTGCTTAGCCCACACCACTCAGCACCGGATTCACAATTAGTGTATACTAAACTGCATGATATGCCTTATGCCTTTCATGTGCTATTTCCTTAATCCCACGTTGCACAGAGGGATACGAGTCTCCCGGGAAAATCAATCCTCCTGTATCCTTGCGTTTTCTCTTACTCAGATATCTGCAAAGGGAACTGCCACCTTCTCGTAGCACCTTGCCGCACCTTAAACACCAAAGGCTTCGAAGACAGCTAATTTCCATACTAATTTCTTTCTTTGCTCCCTTCCCTCACCATAATTCCAGACCAGGCGCGAGGCGAGAAGACATGTGTCGCTTGATCTAATGGCGAAGGACTAATTGCATCCTGGGATACACGCCTGGAATTCCAAATGTTCAACACAAAAGCATGTTGTGCAGGCAGACCACATACAACATCGGGACAATTAATAACCCTCCTTCAGGGGAAAGAATTTGGACTGTCCAGCCTCCCAGAGGACGGCACTGCTGCCTTTATTGATATCTGTGGCCAGATAGAGACAGACCTGCCATCCCCAGGCAGTGTGACTCCACTGGGGCTCCACTGTGACTGGACTGTTATGAGGCCGGCTTAGCAGCCTGCTCCAATCATAGGAGCACAAACAAGCCCCTAACCACACTGAATGCTAAGCCAGATCAGTCTCGGGGTTGGTTTGTCAGGTTTTGCAGGGATAACATAGCATGAGATTATTTTTTCTCTCTCACTGTCTCTCTCCTGCGCTCTCCAGCCGTCTCTTTTCCTCTATTTCTATCTCTGTGTATGTTATTCTGAATTCACTTCTCTCTGAGGAGGAGAATGCCTTTTCGACACATGCTGACACGCATACGCACTCACGGCCATACATAGTGGCGTAGACACAAATACGCCTGTGTGCCTCCGCCCACACACACTCTCACCTCCTATCTCTGCTCGACACCAGCGTTGAACGTCTCCGCTTACACGGTTCAGATGTGGTTCAGCGGTGAAATTAAGACGAGGTGTTGACAAGCTAATGTGGAAATAACAAGAGCCACTAATTTGTGGCCTTGTTATTTCCATGTTATTTCAATGTTGCTGAGGCCCAGTATTAAGGTGATGAAGTGTAACATTTTAAACAGGCACAATCATAGGGCAACGTCCTCATTACCATGAAGCCACTGGTGGCACAATATGAGGAGACATGAACGAGACGCCCCCTCGTGCTACTGCATCTATCACACAGACAACATATGGGTGCCCGCAGGGGTGGCTGTGCTCCGCCGCCTGGGGTTTGCTAACAACACTGTCATGGTCAATGGAAAAGGAAAAAGGAAATGTCACTTTCTTAACGAAGCCAAATGTTTCACCAGCAGAAAGTCATCACTGGAGTCCAACGCTAAGTCTTAAATGAAAGGGAGCACAGCTGTTTTGCTAGGCGTGTTTGGGAGACAGTGTGCGTTTGTGTGCGTGTCTTTATTTGTTTTTTAAGGACAGTTTCCAGCATAAACACTGAACTCGTCAGGACCAGTTGATCTCATGTGGACCGAAGCCTGGTCCGGATGAGGCAAAACATCATTGCTGACTCACTGGGTAAAGGTAGGGGTCAAATGTGTGTTGTGGTTAGGTCAAGGTTAGGGTTAGGCATGAATTGGTCAAGGTTCGGGATAATGTTTTGGTTTGGCTGTCCACATAAAAAGGCAATGCACAGTCCAAAAGAGGAAAGCTGCACAATCCTCTATGTATGTGTGTGTGTCTGTCTTTTAGGTCAGGGGATACAAAATACGTTTAGGTCAGGGTTAGGCCTTCAGTTGTGATGGCTAAGGTTAGGACATGGACCAATAGCTGTCCTCACTTAGATAGAAGTACAAGGATTTGTGTGTGTGTGTGTGTGTGTGTGTGTGTGTGTCTGTATCCTTTGCGTACATAACCTCATTCCCTCATTTTACAGTACACAGCCTAGTCAGCCTAGTCAGGATTTGGAGTATTACCACGGCTAAATCAGCCGCAGCAGATCAAAAAATAAATAAATAACTTGCACATTAGGTTAGATTACAGAGGGAATGAAAACACCCACAATATGTTTTCCCTCCTCTTGACTTTACCAGGTTACGAATGCAAAGAACAACTCACACATTTAGTCAAAGCTGACACGTGTCACCGACTTTAAAATACCGCAACGCACAAGCAAGCATGCATTAACCCAGGTGCACGGTGAGAGGAAGTTGTTTTTTGTTCGCTGCTCCATTCTCGGGAGGGGGTGAGAGAGGTACACAGTCGCACTAATTTGTCTTGACAAGAGAAACCACCGTAAATACCCCCGGGGTGGGCGACCAGATAAGCGTCATGTTGTGGAGATGGTATCAGAGGGCAGCAATGTCCCACCCAGGCCCCATACAACACTTTCAGGTGTTTCATCCACCTTGTTGTGCCTATTAATCAGAGCTGACATTGAATAAACACAGCACACACAGAGCTAATTGACCGTGCACCAGGTCTAACAGAAACTTGTGTGTCCACGGATCCTGTCTATTGTCTATTCACAGCCGTGGGTTTGTGGGGCTTTCTAACAGCCGGGCCTCCTAACAAAGACATCTGATTTTGTACACCGGAGTAATCAAATCAAAATGAAATCTCTGGCTTGGTTTTGTGTCAGTGATTATACCCATTGTGCTTTCATGCTATGGGACGGAATGTTAAATATCTTGATTTGAAGAATCAGGCTTTCAAAGAACCCATCTATAATCAATACAGTGCACTTGGTCCAAGCCGCCCTGACTCCAGTTGACTAAAGACTTCATAGCTTCAGGAAAACAACTGATTTCCCCATTCAGGGATGTTTTAGAGGAGGCTGCTCGGAGGTCGATCTTTTTCACGGGATGAAATGTGTTTGAAGGAGCACTTTGTTGATTTGGGTGAAATGGCAACTGTCCAGAATGATATGAGGCTCCCAACGATCCATAAAGCATGTCCCCTCTCTTTAAAATGTTGCCCCAGCAGACAGGGGAGAGAGACTCAGTGAGGGGACTTCCTCAGTGCCCTGTAGGTTTTTAAAATATATGTTCATTCCATTAATAACATATAATGGCTTTGTGTAGTATATTCTTTCGCCTCTATGAATGAATGTTTTGCTCGGAAGAATTACATTATCGGCCATTTTGCTCTGCTACTTCATTTCATTTACAGGAAAAAATTAGCAGAAAAGTTGATTGGGAAATCTGTTTGGCCAATGTATCACTTACGTTGGACTTTTTGGCCTGATTTTATTCTACTGTAATATAAAAATTTGAAAATTACAGTAGCATTTTAAATAATGTACAATAAAGTAAACTGCTTCTTCTTTTTAAACTGTTATTCCACTTTGAAAAGAGTACTTGAACAAACAGCCATTTAGAGTTGAAATTGCTGTTTATCATAGAGACATTGGAAGAGGAGCGGTGAGAGCACGGTTGGCTCTCAACATGACAGGACTGTACACAAAGACTGTTAATTGCCATCTAACAGCATAAATACCTAAACCAATTATGCACAAATACAACAAGCTTCTCTTAAATGTGTTTCATTTCAGAAGCAAATGGGTCATTGGGTTACTAATTATTAATTGTTCAAACGTCAACAAACTGCATATTAAAATCAATGCAGCTTTTGATGATCAGGGGCCCCACCAACCACGCAACTTCAAAGAGCCACCACAATTCTTTCATTCATTTGCATCTGTATGCATCAAGGACCCCATCCGCTCGAATACAGCGCCATCTGCATCCATTTACTGCTCCTGTCAGGCAAAGCAAGGCCGAGGAAGGGGTTTCAATAAACCTGAGGGCAGCAGTCCAGGAAAACCTTTAACATTCCCGAGAATACAGCAAATCAAATCAAATAAGGGAAAATCATAAGTAGCTCTCGTACGTCATCAGCCGCCATGAGAACATTTAAAGTGTTGTTCCATGATAACACTTCCGTGCATAATAGGGGAAAGCACAGTGCCCTAATTACAAATACTGATTCACAGAGAAGTGACAGGGAGAGGGAAAGGAAAGGTATTGAGTGGGATTAACACTGACTGAGTGAAACAAAGCCAAACTGTACCAACTGAACTCACAGTTCCTCGATTCAACCACAATGGGGGTCCCAGGCCAGTGCTTTGGGGAAATTAGGATTCAAAACCGGATTGAATTAGAAGCCTCAGAGCAGCAACCACTAGAACAGCAGCTATAGTTGTCTCAGAGCAGCAACAGAGCCTGATGTGTGGTTGAGTTGTACTTGTAGCGATGCTGGTATGAGCCCAGGGGCCTGTGTGAATCCTCAGATGGACGGTGAATTGATGCTAATTGATGCATCATGGACAGACATGGTGTGGAATGGAGTGGAGGGCGTATCGTCATTGACGAGAGGCCCATTGATTAAGCCTGTCAGTTCCCCTTCCTTTTTATGCCTCTGGCAAGGGGTACTCTAGACTAATCAATTTTTTGAGAAGCTGTAAGGATGGGCACCATAATAATAACGTCATCATCAGCTCCAGCCAAAATAAGCGTGGCCATCTTGGCCATTCAGAATCAATGCGCCACCGTCTGTCTCTACTGTAACGTGCTCACCCCTGTAAGTCTGTCTGTGCCGGGGCCAAGTTCCACTGCCGGTCAAGACATGGGGGTGATAAAGCCAGCATCTGTCAGAGGAGCTTAGAAATTCCTTTCCAGGCAAGAAGCAAGGACCAACTACAAACATGGGCCATTCCTTGGCAGCAGAGAAAAAAAACTGACATGAAATGAAATCAGCCATTCTCTGTGTACTTTCAACTGCACCGGTTCAAGATTTCCACCACAAATGCTTCGGATATTCTCAAAACCAGGGTGAGGTTTTGAAATTCCCATGGACTTAAACACCCGAGCTCTGCCTTCTGGTTTCCGAGTTTGAGAATGAAAACTCTTCACAGCCTTCAAGCACACACAGCACAGAGCTACATGCATGTCCAGATTTACAATTAGATGTCAATATCTTGAAAGTGAAAGAAAGATATCATATTAGATTTATCTTTAAAATATAAACGTATGTTCACGACCTATAAATAATTACGTCTTGGACATTTAATCATTAGCGATTCACATTTTTCATCAACAACGAATGGAGGCTACTTAAATAATAATACAACTTGAATTACAGCCCCTGGGTTGTATGTCTCCACCGACCAGTCAGGTTGCTGGAAATACGGCTGCAATCTCCCCGTCTCTTCCTGAGTTATGAAATTAATTAAGATAAAAAAGTGATTTTGCAGAACAGTATCATGTCCGGTGAATTTGACCTCGGACCATTCAGATATAAAGTCGTTCACAAATCATTAATTATTGAACTAGATATTTGTTTTTCAAAAAATCGGTAGATTCATTCTAGAGTTATGGCTAAGAATAACGAAAAACGTTACAATGACCTTTGACCTTTGACGGCTGGACCACCCCAAAACATGTTGGCTCCGGCACAGAGGCGTAAAGAACTGATCCAAACTCAGGAGACCTCCTCATCTTCACTCATCATCTGTGATTCTGACAGCCCGGTTTGAAGACATTGCACTTGATGAATAATGTGTTGATTTTCTTGAGGTAAGTACCTAGTTTCTGTGCCACCATCTTCGTTGAGGGCAGCTATGCTGGTGAATAAACTGTACAACTGTGAAAACAGGAAACAGCCCACAACATGAAGTGTCATCAGTCCGTTGAGGAATGACTTACAGTTTAATAACCGACGAGTATAAACGTAACATTCTCATGATGAGTTTCCTTCTTTCTCTCGGAAAACCAAATGATGGCGTCGGAAACAAACACTGATGCCAAACAGTCAAGTCGCCGCCGCTCATGACATCAAAATATAAAGATTTTAACATAGTTGTAAAATCAATACAGGACACAGAGGAACGTCAACAGCAGGAAGTGTATCGAGTACACCGAGGTAGATTGTAGCTCATAAATGAAATATGCCACCACTCTCTGAGAGAAAGAAATACATTGTGGCTAAATTACTGCGCTATGGTTTATGATCAACTCCGCAGCTCCAGGCAATGCTGTTGCTGTTGCTGTTTTTCCTCCACACTGCACTCAACTGCAGCGGGGAGAGCATCTGCAGCATTTCAACCCTCTTAGCCCTCATCAGGCGCTGTAGCGCTGCAAATTGGACAAAAACTTTTAGGCCAACGGATGTTTAACCCAAACGCTGTCGGGTTAATGTTAGAAACCTAACACTTCCCTCTAGTCATGAACCAAACCACAATTTAAAACCATAAAATATATATCATAAGATAATAATAGAATACAAATAATCTACATGTGAATTCATTGGAACTAGTGGCTGTTTTAAACCTGCCTGTTTGGACTGTTTGTTTGGCCTGGGGTGACTTAACTCTCTGAAACTGTTAAGGTAACCTGCAGCAATTGAACCACAGCAAGTGAAGACCAGTCCACAGAACATGAAGCTGCGCCACCGCTGCTGCACAAAGAACCTTTCTCACCCGTTCATTCAAAGTTCGGTGAAACTGAACCCTGAGCTGGAGAGTTAGTTCAAGTTACGGATGTTGCGAACGCGCTGATGTTGTCATCAATAGTTTCATCTATGTATTATCTATAGAGCACTGATCTCATGTTTATTAAAAGTTTATTCAAATTCAATGTATCATATTTCCAAACTGCACCAAATTCAAATTAATACGTTGTTGGGCCCTTGACAATAATCGGTTAAAGTTTTAAAGTCAGTAAGATGAGCCTTTTTCGAGATGTGCATTCCACATACAGACAGACAAAGTTTCTGGAATTAGTAGATAGGTTCTCAAACGCCAAGTTACAATAAAAGCGCATTTTAATACAAGCAACTTACGCTGTCAACGGGTAGAAATTAAACCATAACACGACACTAGCATCATCTCAGGCTGATGAAAAAACACTGAAAACATACTTTGCACTATGTTGTACATACAGCCATCAGAAAGCCCTGAGGAAGATGAAGTCCCCAGCCATCGCCTACGGTTGTTTAACTCCATGACATTAAGAATTCATGAGCCCAAAGATTCTTCCGGCGCGCTCCTTGTGCAACGGCAACATGTCTCGAGAAGTGTTGAGGAAGAGCAAACATGTTGCTTTGTTGATACTCGCTTGTTTGTCAAAGACGTGATCGCGTTTTTACGAGAGAGGAGAAAACACTTTCATCACAGCACCATCACATCCAGGGCATTTACCAAGGACTGTGCAGAGAGAGTGCGGCTCCATCATTCTGCTCTAAAGCTGTGTTGTCAGACTGGATGCGGAGTAATTCTTCACTATTAGGAGGAATTATTTATTTTGCTCTTGCATTTTGTAATATAGAAAAATATTTATTTTCACATATTCTGTAGGGGTGTTTTAAATCTACTTAATGTCCTAAAATAAGCCAAGTGGAGCTGCAGCTATTGATCCTAGAGTGTTTATGAGACCAACACAGGTTTGTACTGAATGCAAACATAAATACAATGGGTTAAATGACTCAGCCATATTACACAACAATGACCTTACTCTCCTTTCCACACACAGTTCAATCACTGCTTATTGATTAACAATGATTGGATATGGCTCACTAGTAATTCACCCCTTGGACAGCATATTAATTGTGGTCAAACTGCCCACTTCCACTGCGATATAAAGAGGAAATTGATTTGCCGGCATGTTGCATTGTTATTCTAGCTTTCACGCCTGATGTTTTGCCTTTTTTTTTTCTTTTTTTTTTTAACTGGTGTGCAACAGTCTCCGGGTAAAATGGGGGAAAAGAAAGTGCACAGGCCTGAATAACAGGATCGAGCGGCTGCGGACGCTAGGTGTCACCCTTGTGACTTTAAAAGCGGACTGGCCCTGGCGGCAGGATGCGGTGGTGTGTGTGCGCGCCGGTGAGACTGTGTGTGTGTGTGTGTGTGTGTGTGCGCGTGTGTGTGTGTGTGTGTGTGTGTGTGTGTGTGTGTGTGTGTGTGTGTGTGCGTCTGTGTGTGTGTGTCTGGATCAGAAGAGTGAGATTAAAGTGAGGATGCAAGATGAGAGGCTCTAATACGCGCGGGGTTACTAGAGGAACTTCACATCCTTTTCATCCCTCCTTTTATTTCCATTGGCACGGAGGCTGCTCCTGCTCGTGTTGGCTGACATGTCACTGCGGTGGATTGTTCCCATCACAGAGGCCGCGTCGCTGTGAATTACACGCGGACCCGGGAGAAAGGACGCACTGAATAACATCTCCTAATTGATTTGTTTGTGGCGGTTTTCCTCGTGAGGATCAGCGACGGCGCGGAGGTCACAGTCCACCCACCTCATCATGAACCCTTCACACACACGGACTCTGCCGCTGACAAACACACAGCACCTCGGTGCACTGAAGGCAGATTATTAATGTTCGTAGGATTAATTATTCCTCAACACTGTGCATTTATTGGCCGACATCCGCCAGTGACGTGTTCATCCAGAAATGCTGATTGGCTGCGACCTTAAATAAACTGAAAGCAATTAATAAACCTTCTGTAGTCGTGTAGTCGTTTTAAGGGATATGATGTGAAATTGTTCAGATTTCTAAACCTTTCGGATTTTTATTTTTTTCTTTTCCTGACAGCGAATAAAAACGTGGGTGATGATGTATTGATTTTTGCCAATGTGAAGATTTCCGCCCAGCATGCTGCTACACGGAAACCATAATGTAAGATGTTTGCAGTGTTGGGAATACTCTCACCAGGGGGCCTGACGCGGTCCAAGTTCACAACGTGCACATTAAAGGCCGGAGAGCCACGGTTTGTTCTGATGCAACAGAATGCTCACAGTTGCAACGGGCCCCATCACTTGCCTTTAAGAGGAGGTGCTGTTCGGTTTGATGCTAACCGCTTTGGCACGGGGGCTCCACCAAACGGTGCCATGCCACTGAGGATGAAACAGCTCCATAGATATATATGAGATAACACCATGGAGGGTCCCCGGTGAGGAGATGTGTGTGCGTGTCACTTGTTATATATAATTGGCCACCGCTGCAGAAGAGAAAACAAGGGGGACATAGGTGAAAAGTTATGCTTAGCATCTATCCGCTCTGCGTCTGCGTCTGCTGGGGGAGAAATTAATCTTCTCCCCCCCCCCTCTGCGGCACTGCTGGGAACCCTCTCAAACACACCCATGGGTGCCCTCCCCCAGACCTCCTTCTCCTTCTTTACCTCTAACGACCATCAAACTGCAGAGCCTCGTGTTTCAACTTGTAACGCAGTAATTGCCCGAGGAGTCGTCCATCTGCAGGGGGAACAGGTAGTTGGCCCGTGTGTCTGTGTGCTGCGCGTCGCCCCACCCACCAGCAGCTCCGGCCCTCCCGTGTAACCCCTGATTGGCTGCGGGGATTGCGGGTCCTGAGACTGAGCGCTCGCCTCGGAGCCGCGCGTCCTCCAGTGTGCACCAGTGCAGCGAGAGGAGCGCTCGTCGGAGTCAACTACACAGGCAGCGAGTGGAGATTTCGCTTTTTACCCAGGCTGGATACAGGCTCCTTCCCCTCTGCTGCAGCCCATCGCGAGAGCCCATCGTTTTGTATATACACGGAGGCTCCTGCATCCTTCTCCTCCCGCTGGCTTTTGGCAACATTTCCATTGGATTTTTGTTTTTTTTTGTGTGTGTGCGTGTTGCACGGACTAATTACCAGGACGTTTGCTGTCTTTTCCAAGTGAGATACGAGGAGATTACTTAGTAAGTAAAAGCCTCAAGACTAAATCTGCTGGAAATAAAAAAGGTAATCGGGACTTCAGTGATTTCCATCAGATACTCCCGCAGCGGCAGACCTCTCCTTTTACGCAGAGATATCCGGACTTGAGCTGTTGAATAATTTTCTGACTGCAGAGCCTTTTAGATTTTTTTTGTTGTTCTCCTCTCACATCCGATGAGCCGCTTGAAAGCCTCTAGCTGCCGTCCGAGGAGGAGATCCCCCCAGTGCCTGTGAACATTACGCACAGAGCAAGATGTTCATCCAGAATGCGACTTAAATATCTGCTGGCACGAAGGCGGAGAATTTAACACGGACTTTTCAACCTCAGCATCTGCAGGGGAGATTTGTGTATATTTTTTTTTTGGTGTGTGGACTTGCAAGAATTTTTTCATTTTGCGTCCATGCAGTTAGATTTAATTCCCCTTCATTTTCAGGCCACTCGAAAATGGACAGTTTGCCACGCGAGTCGTGCGTAAGAGCAGTTTGCCGCTTGATAAGAGTTGCACGGATTTACACGGTGAAATCAGTGTTGTGAGAGGATTCAGCATGTTCTCACACATCCGTCGTCCCCAATGTTTCGCCCGCTGCAGTAGACCGGAGGATGTGCTCCGCCTGAGAAGAGTGAAATAAGCTGAGGCACTTGTTAGAATTAAAGCTTCCACATCATGATTTAATTGGCGCACACGAGAGCCACTCGTCGACCAAACACTTCTGAGGACGTTTCAATGAGATGAATCATTTGGAACATTTTTTGCTGTTTTCTCTGACGAGCATTCTTTGTGCGTAAACATCAAGATTTTTTTTATTGTTTTTTTTATTATTAGGCAGAGAGAAAAGAAAGATCAACAGGTACAATGCAAACCAAGGAGATGGATTTAATTCAATCAATCGCCGTGTTCGTTTTACTTTGGGTCGGGGCCGAGGCGGTCATCAACCTGAAGTATGGAATAAACGAGGAGATGAAGCCCGGGTCAGTGATTGGAAACGTGACAAAGGACGCGCTAAAGCAAGGATTTCAGATTGCACCGCAGCCCCCGTACTTGAGGGTTATTTCCAATTCAGAGCCGCGATGGGTGGAACTGAGTCCAGCCGGAATCCTTACAACCCAAATGAAAATAGACCGGGACGTAGTTTGTCGACAGAACCCAAAGTGTGTCATTTCCCTAGAAGTGATGTCAAACTCCATGGAGATCTGTGTCATCAAAGTTGAAATTGAGGATTTGAACGACAACGCGCCCAGATTCCCGACGAGCCACATTGACATTGAGATTTCTGAGAACGCCTCCCCTGGTACGAGGTTTCCCCTAGAGGGGGCAAGTGATCCGGACTCGGGGATCTTCGGAGTGCAATCATATTCCATCACCCCGAATGAGCTGTTCGGACTGGAAATAAAGACCAGAGGGGACGGCTCCAAAATAGCTGAGCTTGTCGTGCAGAAATCATTAGACAGGGAGACACAGGCACACTACCAGTATGAAATCAGCGCAGAAGATGGAGGAGACCCTCCTAAGATAGGCGCGGTCCAGTTAAACATCAAGGTAATGGATTCTAATGACAACAACCCTGTTTTTGACGAGTCAGTGTACACTGTTAATGTGATGGAGAATTCCCCCATCAACACATTAGTGATAGACTTGAACGCGACGGATCCTGACGAGGGCCCTAATGGAGAGATCGTGTACACCTTCAACAGTTATGTCACAGAGAAGACGAGGGACGCGTTTAAAATTGACCCCAGAACGGGGATCATCACGGTCAACGGCATTTTGGATTACGAGGCATCGCAGATATACGAGATTGACATTCAGGCCAAAGATTTAGGTCCCAACTCCATCCCAGCCCACTGCAAAGTCACAGTGAACGTGATGGATACCAACGATAACCCGCCTGTCATCAATTTGCTCTCACTGAACACCGAGATGGTGGAAGTTAGCGAGAACGCACAGCGTGGATATGTCATCGCGCTGGTGAGGGTGTCAGATAAGGATTCTGGGGCAAATGGAAAAGTGCAGTGCAGGCTTCAGGGCAACGTGCCGTTCCGACTGCAAGAATATGAAAGCTTCTCCACGATCCTGGTGGATGGCCGACTGGACAGGGAACAAAAGGACACATACAACCTGACCATCCAGGCCGAGGACAGTGGCACCCCTCCTCTACGCGCCACGAAATCCCTGGTAGTCAAAGTCACGGATGAAAATGACAACCCTCCCCACTTCCTCAAGCCTCACTATCAGGAAATGGTGATGGAAAACAACCTCCCTGGTTCATGTCTGCTCGCCGTGTCAGCAGAAGACCCGGACCTGGGGATGAACGGCACAGTTTCATACTCCATAGTCCCCGGTGAGATTAAGCACATGGATGTAAACACATATGTCAGCATAAACCCATCAGGCCGCATTTACTCCATGAGATCCTTCGACCATGAGTACACCAGGACTTTTGATTTCAAAGTTTTGGCCAGGGACAATGGCAACCCCTCTTTGTCAAGCAACGCCACGGTGCGTATTGTGGTGCTGGATGTCAACGACAACACACCCGTGATGACAAACCCCCCTCTGGTCAACGGCACAGCGGAGGTCTCCATCCCCAGAAACGCCGGGGTGGGCTACATGGTCACCCAGGTGAAAGCAGACGACTACGACGAGGGGGAGAACGGGCGGCTGACCTACACCATCTCGGAGGGGGACCGGGCTTTCTTCGAGATCGACCAGGTGAACGGCGAGGTGCGCTCCACCAAGATGTTCGGGGAAAACGCCAAGTCCAACTACGAGATCACGGTGGTGGCGAGGGACCACGGCAAGCCCTCCCTCTCCGCCTCGGCCTACATCGTGGTGTACCTCTCGCCAGACCTGAACGCACAGGAGCCCATTGGACCGGTCAACCTGTCCCTCATCTTCATCATCGCTCTGGGCTCCATCGCTGCCATCCTGTTTGTCACCATGATATTCGTGGCGGTGAAGTGCAAGCGGGATAACAAGGAGATCCGGACGTACAACTGCAGGTACTGACCGACTCTTTTGTGTGTGTGTGTGTGTGTGTGTGTGTTTGTGTGTGTCTGTGTGTGTGAGAGAGAGAGACAGAGAGAGAGAAACAGACCGTGGTGCTTGTGACCGTGATTGTGCGTAAAACCGGCGAGGTGTCAGTGCATTGCTTTTTGTCATGCAGCATGCAGAGGCCTGACTGTGAGGACTGCAGATTTTTTTTTTTTCGGCAGCTGAGAGTGAAACAGACCTAAATACCCCCCCCCCCCCCCCCCCCTGCTTTAGATCAGACACGTTCTACCGAGGCCCACTGTTCCGCGTTAGGAAAACGGGATTGATTGATTTAATCCTTCCATTGTAACCAATTGACTCATAAATATGACGGTTCAACTGTCATGTTCAATTTGCTGGTGTGTTGCCGGACAATTAGCGTCCCACCGGTTCAATAGCAGTCCCAGACATTTATTATTTAACGTCCACCATGGCTGATTGCCTGTTATCAGCTTTAATCTAGTGTGATCATGGACAATCATCCGGGATCAGTCACATCTACCTCTGTCTTGGAATGATAAGATTATAATAAGATTGGGATAATATAGATAATAAAAGAGTTAATTGCATTTTTTTTGTTTTATAAATTCATGTAAGGTCACATCACCGTCATTCACTATTTAGCCTTTTTTTTGCAGATTATTATAATCCCGGACCTTTGCACGTCTGTTTTGTTCATTAATCTGAACATCAGCCCTGGCTTTGATTTCCCTGTGCCACATCACCACTATGAATTTACATATAGATTGGATTTGAGATTTAACCTGAAGCTATAATCATATTTTGCTCCAGACCTAATTTTGTTGATTTGAAGTTATGTTGGGCCATTTTTCAACATGTACTGGTGAATCACATTTTCTAAAACTTCCCCAATATTACTCAGTATGAATAGAAGACTTACAAGGAGTAATTCCCCAGTAATAATATTTGTTTTGAATAATCCCAGATTTTCACATTTTCTTAATTACAGAGCTTGGAAATGGAAATAAATTCTGCTCTGGGTTAAGAGGAACCATCCCCTTTAGATTATAAACAGTGGGACCTGACATCTCTCCTCAGCCTATACATACCACCCTATATGTCTTGTTATTGAAGCCTGATTTGATAGAATGGGAAACCAGTGTGCTCACATCTTCATCAAAACAGCCATTTTATCATATATTTTTTTTAAAGTCTTTTATACGTGTTTTTTTCTTGAGAAGAAACAGTGATAACGACAACAACAAATTCAAAATTCAAAACTGCTCTCAGAACTTTACTCTCCTAGTGTGAGCCGCTCTGCCTGCTGGGTGCTTTAATCAGCACTGCTGTGTTCTGCTTCTCAGTCACCACCTCGAATACGAGGAGCAGTTATCTCCAATTTATTGCTTGTCCTCTGTCAATCTGTCTGACTCTGAAGATTTCCCCCTCCCAATTTTCAATTTGGGCACAAAGTAGAGAGACAACGTGCTCCAATGATAAATGGAAAAGAAATTGAGTATTTTCCGCACTTGCAGCTGCCCATTTTCCTTCCTCTGAATCAAGGGGGAGCCGAATGGGGGCGGGAGCTGTTTTCAAGATGCAATCTAAAAGAAAAATGAAAAAGACAAACTACAATGGTGCTCCTTAGCCAGTGTGATTTTAGAAGCGACAGAGGATTAGAGCTGCATTTTAGTGAGGCACAGAGGCCAGTGGGGGTTGGTGGAGCACAGAGCTTCCAGACAAGACAAGAGAGAAAACAGACACATTTCAGATATTGCAATTTCATGGGTAACTATAGTTTCCTTCTGAGCATTAGCAGGAAATAAGCCATATGCTGGAAGCCCTTGGGGATGAAAATGGACTCTTACAGAGTTTGAAGTATGCAGATCATTAACAACATCACAAATTATATGGAATATGTCTATTGAAGATTGTGGTTAGTCATCACAATAAAGCACATAGCATCTGTTGTCCTGTGGAAAACTGCAAGGCTCTGCGAATAATGGATATTTCCCCCAGTCTCAGGCTCCTTTGATAAAACGTGGCTCTGCTGCTCATTTGCTCTTATTAAAGTCAAAATACTCATATCAAGTTTGCAGCAGCCACTGAGAACAGCTAAATGAATTTGAATCTGCAGCTCTCCTGCACTTCCCTTTGCAAGTAGGCCTGCTTGGTAATGAAAGAAAAAATGGAATTAGTGTGGGCTGTGTGCTTTGAATGTGATTGCATATACCGGTAGTGCTGCTGAGTACCAGTGTGTCCTTTTGCTTTGCTTCTGTGGTTTTGGCATGTTTGCATTTTGTCTGCCTGTTCGTGTCTTGTCGTGTGTTGAGCATGCAAATGCAAACAAATAAGGGATGACGGCTCCATCGCAAGCTGAGAGTGGGGGAGTGACCTTAGTGTGCTGTTCCACCCCTGGACACGGGCAATGCGCCTCTGTCTGGCACCCCATGGTTGAGCAGTGCCCTAGCTGGCATGGCGGGCAGGCCTTTTGACCGTGTGGACAGGGGAGGGGAAGGCAGAGCACTGCTTTATTGAGTCTGTTCAGTTTCTTCTACTTGCGCAGGGTGGCAGAGTACTCATATGGCAGCCAGAAGAAGTCCAGCAAGAAGAAGAAGCTGAGCAAGAACGACATCCGCCTGGTGCCACGAGACGTCGAGGAGACAGACAAGATGAATGTGGTGAGTTGCTCGTCTCTCACCTCCTCGCTCAACTACTTCGACTACCACCAGCAGAGCCTGCCGCTGGGCTGCAGGCGCTCCGAGAGCACCTTCCTCAACGTGGAGAACCAGAACTCACGCAATGCAGCGCCCAACCATGGCTATCAGCACCCGTTCACTGGGCAGAGCCACCAACAGCCAGACCTCATCATCAACGGCATGCCACTGCCAGAGGTGAGATACACTCCCCTGTGCTCTGTACTAAATCCTCGGCTGGGCAGCCCTCGGTGTACGGGTTAGAAAATAAGGGGAGGGGGGAGGGGGTGCTAAGATTTATATGATTATAAGAGTTATGTGACTTAATGTGAGGTTTAATCAAAGACAAGAAATAACCATCTTTGTTAGGTTTCCCTTTCATTACTTATGAATAATAGGTCTGCTTAATGGTGCTGAATCTTCAGCATGAGTTGTAAAGATGGTGCACGCCACCTTTCAACACATCTCAAGGTCTAGTGACATTTAGCATTCCATCACACCACAGATCATAGTGTCGCTGAGAGACGCCTGACTGTTACTGATTGAGAGCCGAGCGATTTCGAGTGGAGCTCGTGACGTTGTCAGTCCGAGCAGAATCCTTCGAGGCGTTTCCAGGTGCAGAGACACTGAGGCCGACCTGCGAGTGAGAGCGCTTTGCCAAGCAGAATTTATTTGGAGGCCTGACAAAGTGGATTATTTGGCCTCTCCCTACTCCATGTGTTTACTTTCTCTATTGTGTGAGCTGAGCTATTGTAGAAGACAAGTCTGAGCACCTGCCAGGTGTATTGACCCAACTGATCTGCTCCACCACCACACGTCATGTCAGGTGCTAGCAGAAAAAAAAGACTCATTGCTTAAATGCTCTATCTGTGTGTCGTCCATTTGGCTGCAGCGTGGCCGCATGGCCGCTCTGCACCGACACATTGAATTACCCTGACATACCATGCACGGCTCCAGCAGAGCAGTGAAGGTCTGACTCCAAAAAACTATTCAAGCTGACAGAGTGTATGCCGACAAGTTGATCTTTAGTTTATAGATTTTTGTGTGTATGAACTGGTCTATTGGATTCTTTGGGCAACCTTCCCCTCTCTCTCTCTCTCTCTCTCTCTCCGTGACCCACTTCTCCTCGATCCCAGGGGAGGGAGGGACATTTATGTTTGTGTGAGTGCAAGAGAAAAATGTGCATCGGTATTTGTGTGTGTGTGTGTGTGCGCGTGTGTTTATTTACGAATGTGTATCACGCTTGCTCCCATCGACGGCAGCAAATAAGCTCCATGGACACACACACACGGACGCGCGCACACTTGTAATTGATGACTCCAATCTCCGCTTGACATTCAGTGAGGAGCGGGTGGGGGTGCGGGGTTGGGAGCGGGGTCTTAAAACAAGGAACACAAGATGGATATTGATGTATTGACTGGATGATCCAGAGAGATCCAGGCACCGGTGGATCCTGAGGGGTCAATGAGGCCTACTTACAGGCATGCTGATTTACTGGGCCTGTCTGAGCTGGTTCCGACTGAGTGTGTGGGTGAGTAACGCAGGTGGAAAGAATGAGAAATGTTGTCGGGGGGCTGTCTGGTGCTGTTATCCGGCCGGTGGAAGGCAGAGGTAGGGGATTCGGCCGGTGCATGCAGGGAACCTTTATGCTGTGATTGCATTTGCTGGTAGGTGGTGCTATGCGGGTCGCCACCACCCTTTTGCTCTGCCAAAGAAAAATAAAATGTGGGTCTGGCTCCAGAAGGAAATCAAGCACCTTTGTAAAAAAAAGCCAGAGCAGCATCCTGTCTCTGTGGCTTAACCATCCAATAAAAGCACATTTGCCGCAGGATTACGAGGGCCCTTTATTTGTTTCAGCTCATGATAAAGCGGAGAGGGAGACAAATCGGGTTGAAGATTGACTCTGATGATTCCATATGCAGAGCCAGGAGTTGTCTTGATGGAGCTGTGTGAGGGCAGATCGAGAGATAAGCAGGGAAGATGTGAGCGAGGGCGAGTGAGTCTCGGTGCCAGGTGCCTGAGCCCCGGCTACGTTTTCTCATTTTCTTAGAGGCACTTGATTGGTTTGATAGAGGCCGGGCCTGTTTAGCATGCAGCCTCCATCGCTCTCCGCCTTACACACGATGTTGACAAACATCTCTTTGACCCGGCCTTTGCATTTTTTTCCCTGGACTGAGAAGAGAGCGTGTGAGCGAGAAAGTAAGTGAGTGAGAAGGCGAGGAAGTGAGAGAGAAGTAGCGGGAGCCACGGAACACCCTCCACCTTCAGCCAGTCGATGGTTGTCATCGTTTGCTGTCCTCCCCATTGTGACATTTGCAAGAGAGACAAGCTCTACAGTATATTCAAACGTTGCTCTTAACTGGCAAATGTTGTCAGTATAATTACAATACCATTTATAGCACAAACAAACAGCGGTGGAATGACTGATAATTGCTTTTGTTACAATGAGCAAGCTTAGGCTTGAAACCACTTGACTCCACAAGTCCTCAACCCATACTCCATTGACTGGCTAGGACACACAAGTGGCTGCACTGTTGTGATTACTGAGGCAGCTTTGTCCCAAAAATTGTGTTTTCATCCTGAGGCCAACCTCGTAATTATCCATGATTCATTTATCCTCAGCGGAAGAGCTGTTTTGTTTTTTACACCAGGGCACGATGATGTCTCCCTGTTTGTTTATTTATCCAAATGTGCAGTTTAGAATTATCACCGCCATCAGAATGTGGATAGGGGGTCAGATTTGGTGAGCTAATGGAGGGAAAGAGGATATGGGCTTGTGACCATTTTGTAATTTATGTTTATAATCGATGCAAAGTTCTCCTCCATTGTTAGTTTATGTGGGGCAGCGAGCTTCCTGCTTATGTACGAGCAGCTGGAGTCAAGCTTTTCCTGCTTCAGACAAAGCACCGTGGAACACACAAACACACACACACACACACAGACACAGACACACACACACACACACACACACAGCAGACTCGGCCAAGATAACAGTGACAGGTCTCCCCGAAGGCCTCATACCTGCAATTGCATTGTGTGTATTGTATTCTCCCTTGTGAGAACGTGCACCCGTATATACCTCCCCCCCGAACATGGCTGTCCATTGTTTCGGGACGCATCAGCTGTGAGATGTTTGTTAGACCTGCCCGTGGTAGCACTAATATGAACGCTCACAGGAGAATAGAGCTGTCTTCCACAGCTTAATTATCGTGAATCACTTGGTCGGGGGAAACAATTATACAGTAAAGGAATGGCCTTTGGCTAGAATCTGTTTTTGAATTTGTAATGTGCACTTAGGCTTCTCACACCTGTGATTCCAGATAATGAGCAGAGCAGAAAAAAGAACTTATCTTACTGTATTGATTAGGCTCATTCGGGCAGATTGCATATTTTGTCTTTTCACGCTGCGGTGAATGAATCAGAAAAAGGTGATAAATGAGTCAGAAACAAGGTGATGAATGAATTAGGATAAAAAAGAGGTAGAGGACTTTGCACTGCACACTGGAGAAGGTTCAGTGTTCAGTATGCAGCGAGGAGTATGCGCTTGACAAGTGGAGTTAATTGATAATTGATGCAGTCGTCCTCCCGGATTCTCTCTGCACTGCTTCCTTGAAGATACTGCGGCTACACAAGTCCCTGTGATACCGAGTCGAAGTGCGCGCCACGGGGTCGGGCTCGGGCGCACGTATATCTGTGTTTGTTTGTTCGGCTCTCACAGCCAATCAAAGCGTCTTGAATGAGAAAATGAAAAATCAAGCCACACGAGTGAGGAGGCCTCTCGGTGCACCGGCCTCGCTGCTCCTCCCTGTTAGAGAAGAAGATGTTTTGATGTGGATGTAGGAGAGAGACACACCAGGGAGTGGCTGCACATCCCTCGCTATCACTTCACATCAGGGCAATATGCATGGGAGCATCCAGACGTGTCCTATTGAGCATGCAAAGTACATGTCATGCTGTCAGCGCACACTACACATCTGTTGAAATTGCACACACATGCACTCATGAATACACAAATGCAGCCACAATACTTACTATGGAGTGTCACATTTATTTGAAGCATGGGCTGTGACATTATCATTTACATCGTTACGACCGACTCAGGAATCTCAGAGCAGCAGGAATGAGCGACACAATCTCACACATTCGATAATCAACACTGTGATCCTGCATTCAAAGTGCTTTGTTAATGTTGTTGTGATATTGTCATCATCATCATCATTCCCTGGTGTTTAAGATACGGAGAGAGCTATAAATGCTTCTAATAATATTTCCCTAATAGCATCTGTCATTTAAGTGCTCGAGCGCTAATGAAAAAGTTTGGAGCAGTGCAGACCGTTCTTACAGTAGATTGAATAAATTATATTCCACCAGACGTCCGCAGCTGCTCAACTTTTTGTTGGCACGGAGTTTCTGTGGGGATCCAGCTTTTATGTTTCAGTTCCTCTTCACAGACAGACTGTATCTGGACGAATCATTTAGCTCGTGTGTGTTTGTTGACTTGAACGGACTGGGAGTGACAGAAAGAACGTCAGCTGCTGGTGGAAAGTGTAACTGGGAGAGGACAACGTGCAAAGCAGTGAAGCACAGAGTGGAAGTGAAACTGTCCCGCTGCAGCTGGAGACTCGGTCCCTCACTCGATATTCATTTTTACGTTATGCTCAGTTCTCAATGAAGTTTAGAAAGTGAATAGAAATAAATAATACTCATATTTATAGTTTATAATAATGATATGGACTTAAGAAGTACGTAATCGAAAGTCTTAAAAAAAGTCAAATTTCTCTGTTATTTTAACTTGAACGTTTTTGGAGCCAGTCCCTTATTAACAACAAGGGAAGAAACTCTTTTTACAGATTGACAAAAAAATCGTATTCTATTTTCATATAATAAACAATATAGCCGAACCAATATCTGGTTAAAAGGCCAAATATAAAATATACAGGAGCTACTTCAACACTGAACAGTTTGGCAGTGACTATTCATTGTGGGGAAAAAAACAGAGATATACAGATACTGTGGCGTAAGGGAAGGTATACATACCTGCTTGATCTGAAAGTATTTATATTTTCATGTGTTGAAAGAGGAGGCGTACGGAGCCTTCTTTAAAGTCTCCTCCTCTCAGAGGATTTCACAAGGAATTGTTTCATCTACAAAAGCTTCAGCTGCGCTCTGATTGAGTGGCAGACGAACCTGCTAATTATTTAGAGAGGTTATTTGTAAGGCAGCGGCTTCAGAAATACTCTGCTTTTCAAGTGTCACTGCTTATAAGGTGAAATAAAAAAAATGTTGTCTGTCGGAAATAAATTATCAGCAGGACAGTGATGTATTCAGCGCCCCCCCTTATAACATTCCTCAGCCGGCTCCTCCCCATTGTGTTTTACATGGGAAACTGGTGAAGCTCTGGGCTGATTTAGTGGCATTACTCAACAAGATGGTTTTCACTTCATGCACAACCCCGTGCTAGTTTTACACTCGGATGGGTTTTTATAGCCTTGACCCCAACCCGCGACACGCCGGCACGTCATTCTCGATGTAGCCGAGGTACAATGAAATGACATAACAACCCCGGGCAGCCAGTCACCAGCATCCAGGCCTCCCGTCGGGATTAGAGCACCCAGCCAAAAGAACTTAAGAGTCAAAACACATGAGTGACGCCGCCTGATGTACACATGTCACCGTATGTGTCCATAACCACATGTGACTGGTGCGGGGCGAACAGGCGGAGGAGCGCTGTGGAGAAATGGCAAGGCCGAGAAAAAACCAGGAGCGACAGAGACGAGGGGAGAGAGGTCTATTTATAGAGTGCCAATGATTTTCCTCAACCTGTGCCGCGGCCGCCTGAAACGTGTTATTTTTCTCTCTAAAAGGTGGTGTAAGGATGACGGAGAGATTTTTATTGCAGGGGCCAAATCCACCTCCACGGAAAGCAATAATGTCTCTTCTATTGTTGGCGCAACTTCCCCCCCGAAAAAGCAAATATTGTGATTATTTCAATGTAACGGCGAACATGGTAAATTGCATTAGCAGAGGAGAGTGGTTTGAGTTTTGCACCGACTCTGTATTAAATCTCCACATTCCAGGGTGATATTGTCAAATGGCTGAACTCGTGGAGGACATCAGCAAACAGACACTTAACGCTGTTTACAACACAAGCACACAAAGTACATTCAAATAAAAAAAGTAAAAAAACGCAAAGTGCTAATCGGCGTTATCGATCATCTTTCTTTTAAACCTATTAAGCATCAAAGGAAGGGGATTTTTTTTTTTCATGGAGCCAGAAGTAGTCACATAATAGCATTAGTCGTCCCACAATTTATGTTAAAATGTTTAATGGACAAGTACCTGAATGCAAAAAAGGGGGAATAATGGCATTGAACTTGTGGGTTGATGGGTCCAGACGTAAACGAGCGAAGGCTAAATGGAGTGAAGGAAAATGGACGTAGTGATGATGTTCATCGCCGGAGAAGAGGACGTCATTATGAACCTTGTTACCCGGCGAGCGAGTAATTACCCGTTTAAATGAGTTTCCCACCGGGTTGTTCTTTTATTTCTCAAATCAAAACCCTTACACACAAATATGCCGCATTGTGTTTTGTTCCATGGAAATCCCTGGACCATCAAGTCCCAAAGAAATACAAAGTTGGAAATTAACCCGAATTTCATGTGCAGCCGTTCACACGATTTCTTGCAAAATTTGTGCATCAAATCCTTAATGTTCAGGGAAACAAGTGAAACAGAGAAAATAAGAAAACGTAGGACGAGGGAAGGCTCCAGAGTGAATATTAAAAAAATAACACCGCTCTCATTAATGCCTTTTCCTGAAAATGCCTGTATTTTCATTAACATAGAAGAAGAGAAAAGGTCAGTCCACATATTTAAAAGAAACACAAAACCCTGAGACTGCTAATGGCCAAGAGTGGAAGCTGTTTGCATTGGAAGCTCACGATACTCTTCAGTGTTTGTCGAGAGGCATGTGCCCACCTCTGTCACTCTGACTTATTGAATAACGTGTGCTGACACGCAGTGTAATAAAGCCTTGATAAATACACATATACATAGATTTGTCTCTCCTCGCCAATAACAAGAACAAGGGACTCATAATCAGTCTTTGGGGAAATTAAATGTTCCCTGTCTGGAAAAATAAAAAACTAACTTACGAAGGTAAACAAAGTGAGAAAAAAAAAGTTATTTAAATTCTCCAGTAATGACAGCGATGATTTAAATGAGACAAAAATTAATTTCATCCCAACGTGCAGAGAGGGAAAAAGTATTAATTAAAATCCGTTGATGTCAGCTTCACTCTGTTTTCTGTATTTTCACTGGATAATTTAGTTTGGTGAGTAGACATGTCGCCACATTGTTAAGAGAGTTCCCAGGGCTTCACTCCCGAGTGCTGATGCTGTGGTTTTTGAGTGACAGGGAAGTGGATGGGGGGGAGGGACTCAGTGGAACCTAACAATACTCTCTGTGCATGGGAAACTTTTCCAAGCAGCCGGCTCTGACACCAGGGAAGAATGACCTTTCCAAGTGTCCTGTTTTTTTGTGTCTAACGCAAAGCCGAAGCAGGAGGATGTTAGTTAGCATTTCCCCCATCAGATTAAATGTCAACTCCTGCATGCATAATTGTGGAGTGGAGGAGGAGGATGACTTGAAGTGAACCAATTTGCAGGGGGGGGGGGGGATCTTAGTTAGTCACTGCATTGCAGATATTGTCACGGCCCTCTCGGTGTCATCTGCTTTAAACTTCTCTGTTTTAATTGTGGTTATATTTGGACCTGTAGGTTTGCACCGTACCTGGCTTAACAGCAATTGTAACATCAAGTGAAACTTAATTGAGCTGGAAACAAAAGAATTCTCCCATTTTTAAAACTGTAGAGAAGAAGAATCTAAGGAAGGCACAGCCGACTAAAAGGAGCAAACATCATTGTGTCACACACACAAGTGCTGCATTATACTCAGTGTTGTTTGCTCTGGCAGTGCCGGAGCCTTTGCCTGCTCCTCCCCTCCTTTCATTTCGGCAAATTCATACAGTGCTTTTGTTTCAAAGACATAAACCTGGATTTGCATTAGGAAGCCCGTGTATGGGATGTTTGATGAGCGCCGGGGCTGTTGGCAGGCGAGCCGCTCTAGCAGCAGTATCGGCCGCCTCAGAGGCATGCAGCGGTCGGGGTGGAGGAGCAGCAGGGTAGCGTAATTGTGCATTGTTCATCCACAGAACAGAGGCAGAGCATGTAATGAGCTGTAGCATTTTCACCCAGCCAGCCTAATGGGCTATGACCGAGTGTAGGCCCCTCGGAGCCCTCACGTTCCCTCTGCCCTATGTGGCCGTCGTCTTGGGCCTCTTCCTTTCTTTTCCCCCGTTCCCCCCGTTTTTCACTGGCCGATCAGCGTCAACCACTCTTTCACCCCTGCTTTCACCCTCCTTTATCTCCGCTCCCCTACCCATTGTGCCCCTGTCTGCGGAGATGGTGGGACCCCTAATGTGTTCAGTGTGTGGCTCCTTTTCTCATTCATGATGTCTGTAAAGCTCCGAGCATTCAGCCCGATTCAGGCTGACATAAATCAGAATAGCTCATTGACGGAGCACCGTGTGCTCTGTGATTACATTAAAAACCCCAAACACTGCATGCAAATAAAAGTTCGGCAAAGAGAATTTGCTGATGTTAGGTGAAGAGGATTTGCTGTTAGAAGTCGGCTCATTTTTCTATCAAAGGCTGTTTTGCATTTTGATTATCTAGTTCTCCTGAAAGCAATCGAGGTGGCCCTGTTACGCTCAGGTTTGTTTTGCTGGGATTAGGGCTTTTCAGAAAGGTCCCAGGCATATTATTTACGTCCATATCTGCTTTCCCGGAGAGAGGCGGGGAACCATCTCTTCACCGGAGTGATACCAGGTCATGTTGGAAAGACAAGAATGTGTTCCAGGAGACAGATTAGATATGTACTCTGCGCTGAATGCGGAGGAATAAAAATACAACTAAAGATAATTGGTACGATTTCCATGTTAAGGGAATTGATAACGGCTCCACCTGCCTCTTTGTTTTCTCTCATGGCATCAGAAAACAATATTCGGGGGTTCGGTCGGTGCCGCCCAATGGGACATCAGTTTTGACTTTCCCCTCACGTCCACTGTTTGACATACCACAGCTCAGGCGGCCAAGTTAATGACTGAAAAGCACTTGGCCTATGTCTGACTGCTCCGAGTGCAGCACTTTCTCCTGTAACCCCCCCCCCCCCCCCCCCGGTTCAAAATTACTCTTCTGTACCTGTTCTATGTCTGAGCGCTGTTCCCAGTCCAGTGTTGCGTGGGGGCTGCTGGGTGAGGGAGGCCCGCATGTCGAGGACAGCTCATAATCTTTGTGCTTTAATAACAGGGGTTGAGTGCTCCGTTGGGGGGGGGGGGGGGGGGGGGTCACTACGGAGGGGCCTTATCTAGTTTGGGTATTGTAACGTTATAGCAGGTTGTGAGGACAGCTAATGCATTGACATGTATGCTCACACCTGGGAACAAGAATGCACTGCCGAGTTAAAAAAAAACTTCCTTCCAAGCTTTTTTCTGTAAGCTATCAATAAAAGTCATAAAAAAGATCCAAAGGAGAAAATGTGACATTTGGGAAATTAACCTAGTTGCTTTCCTGAGGAGTGTTAGATGAGATATTTTTTTTTGCCCTGTGATGTTTAGTACTTAACAAGAGCAAGGGGAAGCAGTTAGCGTCCCAACGTGATCTCCAACAGTTTTAAACTACGAGTGGAAACAGTCTAGGCTGGGCAGAAATATTTTATTAGACGTGAAAAAGTGGTTATTTGATTTCTTTATGAGAGTAACATAACTGTGATGTGTCCACTTGAGGATTACTTGGCTGGGAGCAGTGAGTTACTTAATTACTCACTTAATGAAACATGTTGCAAGAGGGTATGCTGATTTGTACTTTATTTTTTTTACATTTGGACTGAGCCACACCAGGCTTCCTCCAGACGATCCAGCTTTATAGTCAATACATCAATATCTCAGCCAAAAAAAGGAAATACTTGAAATTCCCAAAATGCCGACAATATTCTTAAAATCAAAGTTACAGAAACAGATATTTTCCAGATTCAATTATATTTTCCAGAGAACAAAAGAGAGTCTGGTTTCCGCTTTGCCTTCTTTTTATCATCAGAACCAAATGTCGTCCATCCTAAATGTTTGTGGCTGCCCCTGCCTTGTGCGTGCGTGTGATAGGATGGCAAACGGAATACCAAGAGTGATGGGGGGGTGGTGCGGGACACAGTCATGGGAGTGGTGTTCTGACTTTTCATTTGTTCACGACCCAGTAATGATCATTTTAGCCTCTAAGCCCCAGATTTGGCCTTGTTTTGCTGTGGGAAGCAGCATCAGTGGGGACAGAGCGGCCTTGCCCTGGCTCAGCAGCTCGTCGGTGGCTAAGCTAGTTGGCAGCAAAAGTCAGCGACACAGCACGGAAAACATTTCGAGTGCATTCAGAGGAGGTGACAGAGAAGAACCGAAAATATGCAGTTTAGGTTTAGGTGGTATCAAACCGTGTTGTGCTAGCGTGTAAACTGCATTTGTTTGCCTTGTGGCCCGTGAGGGAGAGCATCTTTTCTAATTATAGACCTCCGTCGCTTGCCTTGTTAGCAGTGCTGGTAACAAGCCAGTCGCCAGCTTGCATGAGCAACTGCAGAAAGCTGACTTTTGGTTTAATTTGGAGGACTAGCTATAATCCAGACTAAGTCCCTGAAAGCTGAAGCCCCCTCCCTCCTCCCACCGCTGCTGGATTACGGGAGTGTCTTTAAAAGGATAAGGACCTGCTTATCACTGCTTCCCTCAACACTTGTTTGGGACTTCAGATGTGGGGGAGGACAGTTCATCGTCGCCCGACGTGGCCGGTGTGGGTATGAGTCATAGGGATTAGGGCATCTGACGACTGAGATCAATGATAATCACAATTTACGGTTTTTAAATCCTTGCAGGAATATGGATCTTAGCATATGCCTCTGCTCTCACCCCAGCGAATTTCACGATTAAGTAAAATCTGACAGAAGGAAGCAGCTGAATCAGACGTCCAACATCACATCCTGATGCAGTGCTTGATTCAGGCTTTTTTTTTTAAACTGATATTTTAACTGATTGCAGCCATTCAAGTGTCTAGTGCCTGGGGTTCTTTACTAATTATCACCTCAGGTTTTTCTAAGTTTTCCCAATTATCTTTTTTTTTAATTAGTCTACTACCTCCCAACAGTCTCCTTATAAAACCACATTTAAATTCACTAGATCCAGAGTTTTATTTGGATCTGCATCAAATTCCACACACTCACAAATATCAGTTCTCTAAACAACGCCGAATTTTTTTCAACAAGATCCATCAATTATTATTGAAAAATGTTGCCTGTGCTTCCCTGACCCACTCCGAATGCTTCCACCAGCTTTATATAATAAACAAGGAAGAAAACTTAACCTCATTAACAGAGGTAAGATAAGTTAAGATAAGATAAGAAATAACTACTGATCCAAAAACCATGAAAATTCACTTGTGACAGCAACAGCCAGCTCAGAATCAGGTAAACAAGAGAATCAAAAATATAAAAAGGCAATCAAATATCAATTAAAAATGTATACAAATATATACATTTTTTATAAAGTACATTGCAAGGGCACAGGGTGATTGCAGTAGCAAGTAGAACATTGTTTGTACATAAATATAAGGACATTGAAATCTTCTCTTATCCCTACTACACAAACAAATAGGCTCTGCCACATAAACCACAATTTATCAACTTGATTTTTTACAGGTTTATAAATATACCTTGTTTATTACCTATCAGCTGCTGGTATGTAGGTTACATTGGACTTATTTAACCTATAGCTAGAGCGAGGCTAGCTGCTAAGGTAACCGGCTCATTTCTTCCTGGCTCTGACATAAGTGGTTCAAACCTTATGTTCTGAAAAGTGAAAGTTGGAAAGTATTCCTCTTAAGCTTCACGGAAAAAGTCTTTAAACTATGAGCTGCCAAAGGCCAAGAAAATTTATAAAATTCTATAATATTTTTTTTTTTTAAATATATGACATGGTTTATAGAAAAGGATTATCCTACAAGTTTTAGGCTGTTTGTCATTCGCTGCTAATGAAGTGTTGTTAGGAGTTGGTTGGGGTGGGGTGTCAGTGTTGCAAGAGGGAATAGGCACCGATCGAGCACACATAAGCATAAGTGTTGTTTCAGATGCTATATTTGAGCGTGAGGCTGCTGCTTATCTCACCGTGGGGTGTGATAGTGGCGAGGTGAGGGAGCTGGTGAATTCCTTGTGGATCCAGGCCGTGAACCTCGAGGTCTCAGCTCAGGAGCAGCCTGGGAGTTACAGAGAGAGCCGGGCCTCGAGGGGCGGGGGGGGGGGGGGAGGAGTTACAGAAATAGAAGGACCTCGGTGTGACTGCTTGTTTACCTTGTTGTCAACATTTTTGACTCGGCTCATTAACCTGTGCACTTGGGTGGAGCAGCACTCCATGTCCCTCTCTCTCTTTATCTCTCTCATGCACAAACACACAATTAATAACGATAACTACAGGCAAGAGTAAGCACATTGAACTGGAGCTAATGAACACGTGAATGAGACGGGGATTCGGGCGACGATCACACCTCAGGAGCAGGGAATGGATTTCTGCTGATGCCAGTTCACAGATCCACCCTGTGGCACTTTCCTCCAGTCTGATCCGTGGATATATTCATACGCTGTTCGCTGCAAGTCGGCTGGCTATTAAAATTGTTTTTTCATTTTCTATTATTGAGAGAGCATTGGTTGAAGTGAGGAGACAACCGTCTGCCCTCCGCCTCCGAGAGATGGGAGAGGAGAGGAGGCTCCATGTTCATCCCAGCTCCCCCCTCCTCGTGTCCCTCCCCCCCTTATCCTCATTACCCATGCAGCCTGCATCCTCGCTAAATTGTTTTGCATGACCTTTGCTACAGTAGCTCTAATTATTACCATCACACAGGCCCTGTAAGGCACACAGCTAATTATGTGGGATTTATCTGAAGGGACATTGGTGCCATTCTTCATAGACATGTCTTGGCTACCATCAGTGCGGGTGATCTAAACCCAGAATAAGGGCAATTTGAGTAATACAGTTAGAGTAATTAGAGTCACAATAATTACATGCATAGTTGTTATAACAATGAGCAGCAGGCTGTTAGTAATAGGGATCCAAATGAACTTGCTGCATGTATGCAATGCCTAATGTAATTGAGAGGAACAGCATTGTCAAAAAAAGAGCAAGGGTGAGAAGTGCCGTGCAATATGCATAATGACGTTATTACAGAGCCAGATTGTTGCTGTTTCCCTTCCCATTGCTCTGAAGTGATGTTTGACAGTGGTAGTTGAAAGATATATTTTCAAAGGCATTGTGGGATTACCCGTTAATGTAGGTACCAGGACCTCTAGTCATTGCATCTCATAAAGAGTTGTTACTAGAGGAAGCAATATTTTTCAAAGCTCCGACATGAATGAAGAGGGGCAGTTGGAGCTGTCTTTTGGCTGGCGGGCAACTCGTGTAATGAGCCTAAGAGGTTTCCAATTATTCCACTTGCGATCAAAAAGGAGACGGAGATTACTTCTCTTGCCTCTTTTTTCTTTGACATTTTACACAGTAACATCTTTTGATAGGGGCTGAGGGAGAGAGGAGAGGAGGAGAAAAAAGACTGCGAGCAGCTGATAGTCTTGAACAGGCTCCAGCAGAACAGTCGACTCTGTCTACCAGAGACAAAGCAGCGCTTTTACTGCTCGCAATTTTTTTCTCTTCTTTTTGGGGGGATGTGTGTTTATAATAAAACAACTTTTCCCGGAGCACGGTGCATTAGCTTTCTTTCGTTTGTCACCTGCACCCAACAGAACGGAGGCTTTTATATGACCACAGGCCTACGGCCGACTCGATGGCTGATTGCAGCCATATTTTTTCCACAGAGCTATTGTAAATTGTGAGCAGGCATGTTGGGTACTCACTCACTGCAGTTGTTTTCCTCCTCCGCTTAATAGTGTAAGTCATGTTCCACAGAATACAAAGGGTTGTATTTGATTGTGTACAGCTTTTTCTTCTCCTTTTCATTTATTAAATTCCCAGATTACAACTAAAAGCACATTAGATGCCCGGGGGTAACTAAAAGGATTTCTCCACCATAGGATATCAAACTGCATCAGCTCAAGAGGAATAAATGCTGAAAAAAACAAAAGATAAAATAATATTATGTACCACTGCACTGAGACAAAGACAACTCCTCCAATCTGCATCAGTGCAGATAAACATCCAGCCCTGAGATATGTTCTTGTAGATAAGAGCTTAGTGGGCAACACACATCTACACAAACAATCACAGACACAACAAGTGCACATAGCAGAGCTCCGATAAGCACAGTAAATTGCGTTGTATGTTGTTTATGGTGGCAGAACAAAAGGATTGAAGGTCTTCACTTCAGGAAATCAAGCTGTGGGAAGGAGGATGCAGGGACTGAGATGCGTTTCAATCGGATAGATTGGACTTCATAATATAGACGTAATTAGGGGGAAACGAGCTGTGTGCTGGAGGGTGTGTGTACGTGTGTGTACGTGTGTGTACGTGTGTGTGTACCTGAGGTCTGAGAATACAGCGCCATGCCTTCCCCTGTGGATCCACTGCGGGGGGAAGGACGCAGAGTTCCTCCGTCTGTTGCTGTTTTCCATGACCCTGTATATCCCCCCGCGGTGAAAAACGATGTTTGCCCCAAAAGATGGCCCTAATACAAATTAAATTAAATGAAGGCAGTGTGGCTAATCCCTGTGTGTTTCAGCCGCTGAAGCCCCCCCCCCCCCCCCCCCCCCCCTTACGAATGAGTGGGTCAAGCCCGCTGCATCTGGCCTCCTCTCCACTGGCTCCGCTCCCAAGCTGCTAGACTCCCAGTGCCTGATGGAGACGACAGCCGGCCCCTCTCCGACTTTCTGCCCTACTGCCACTGTACGTGTGTGTGTGTGTGTGTGTGTGTGAGTGTGTGTGTGTGTGTGTATTTCACACGTGGGCTTCACTGTACATTTCAGTCGTTATTCGCTTTCTGACTCACACACAGTCTTTAGTCCCTATGGCTTGTTTGTAGCTGGTTAATACGTTTCATACGTCTTCCTTCTCTTTGCTGAGGAGTAGATTTAACAAATGTTTAGTAAAAGCGTCGCACATTTTCACATCTCAGAGACACTGTGCTAAAGAGCACAGTAACGGGAAACAAACATTAGCGTCGGAGGTTGTTTTGCTCTGCCCGTGCCCCGATGGCAGCCTGTCACACTCCTGTTAACAAGCCGGATTTACAGATGCGGCGGTGATGTGCAAACAGCTAATACGCTGCTGTCAATCCCGGCGCTGACAGCTGCCTGGAAAGACCAAATTTGAAACGCTGGTAAACTGGATCAAAACGGTAACCCCATAGCCTGGTCACCGATAGGAGCAGCGGCCCTGTGACGTGAAACTAAAAGATCTTATCTGCCCATCTGTTTAATAAAAGGCCCACTCCCCTGATACGCAACCTGGCACCGAGCCCGATCGCTCACCCCTGCTCGGGGCCCCGGCTCCGTTTTGCCAAACAAAGTGTATCAACTTTGTTTTAGCAGCTGGTTGACACAGATATTGTGTTAAGGTGGATGTGGGTGAGACGGGCGGTTGGGTTTTTGATGAGCTGGAGTCTGAAGAACATGTTTGTACGTGTGTGTGTGTGTGTGTGCCGAGGGAATGCACATTTGTGTGTGTGTGTGTTGCGGATCTGAGCACCTGCACACATGCCCTTTGAAAAGCTCCATCACCCCTCCATCCAGCCAACACACCGAGTAAACACGGTTTGTTTGAGCGAGTGGCCCGGGGTAGTTGGATTAATGAGCGCTGATGAAGTTCCACTCGTATCTGGGTGCTGCCGCCCTATTTGCTGGAGTGGCTGTGATGTGGTAGTGTGTCTGGAGGCGGTGACTCATTCCCTTTACCCAGTGTCAGATTAAGGCATGTCAATAAACAGACCCACTCAATCCATCTCCGAGTGACTGCATCCGCTCACAGAGCCTCCCAGTCTGTAATGAACTGCTGCAAATCTCCATCCGGCTAAAATGTCTGGAAAGATGCCTTGTCACAGTCTGTGGGAGAAAAAAACAAGGAGGGCGGGAGAAAGTGAGGGAGACAGAGAGACTCCGGCTGCACAGACGTGACTGGCAGCCACCTTTAAGCCGCTAAGAGAAAATGTACCGAGCCGCGCTCCACCATGTTGTAGAGTGCAAACAAATCAGCTCTCCTCCTCACAGACTCACACGTCTCCCGCGTCCTGCCGTCCAAGTCACTGGGTTAAATAAATAAAAAAAAAATTAAGTTTACTGATTTCAAAAAAGTAATGCTGTTTATTCAGTCACTGCTCTCATGCAAGCGTTTAAAGGGGGAAATGTGTTTACATAATCTGCAGTGTTTCTGAATGTTTATTTTTAAGGCCCGGCCCAGGGGAGGTGGGAGAAAACCTTTGGGAATTTCCGTGTGCGCTAATTTAGCGTGCCCCTCTTCCCCCTCTACACGGGCTAATATAGGGCACGAGCAAAGAGGGGAAATGCTATCGAGTAATTCTCTTAGAAAAATTAAATGGCTGCTCAAACCTTGTTTGTTTGTAATGCTTATTCCCAGAGGCCCCTCGACAACACCAAATCTTCCAGGATTAGATGTTACCCACATTGTTTTCTTGTCTGTCAAAAAAACATAAAGAGTCCCATCTACCTCTCTCTTGTGGCGTCACACACACGGATAACGGATTTTTGGATGATAGGAGGGTGAAAACTTTTCGGTCTGACATCCAAATTAAAGAAAATCCCTCAAGACTCGACCAAAGGGGAAGTTCCTGCTACTCGGTTTGATTGGGCTCCACAGGCTTTAAGAAAACTAAGCCGATTTCTTTAAGGAAACAGCGAACGCAGTGAAGTCTCTTTCCTCCCTCCCCCCTTTTTTACTATGTAAAACCACAAATCCTTATCTCGCCGAGGTTCTCAGGTTCTCTTTCTGACTTGCAGATAGAATCAGTCTGAAAACACACACAGGCCTGGACGCTGAACAGGTGTTAAACGAAACCCTACCCAGCCCTAATGGGCCGGGTGACGCTGGAGACCTTATTCATCCCTAGTGGACACTATAACTCCGTCTGAAAGGATTAAAAGCACCAGCCGTGTCTCTAAAGACAAAGACCAAACAAAAACACCGGGCCAGGAAGCCCCACAACCAGCGACAGTTTGAGACATGTTGGGCCTGAGCAGTGATTCCCTGGTTAGACAACAGCTCTGACTTAAGCCTCTTTAGCATCAGCCGACTCCGCTGGAATGCAGGCGTCTGCAGAGGGGGTCTATTATTTAAAATCTTTTCATCATGCTGAAAGGGAGGGAAATAGCTTTGACGTTGAGTAGCTCATGAATAATCAATGTTGTTTCTATCAATGTATGTATAATTAATCACATATCTACTAACTGGACTTCTGTGGAGCCTGTCGGCCTGAGTGACACGGAGACTTGTCTGGACGATTGTCTCCGTTTCAGAATAGAAGACAGCTGCATGATCTGCAGTTTCCTACGCGGGGGTGATGCAGGTGGAGCGATCCGTGGCTGTAGTACGTTGTCTGTTTTCCTCGGCTCCTCTGAGAGCAGGGGGGGGGGGGGGGGGGGGTTGTTTTGGGTCAAGTGGACGAGTATTTGTTTGATTTCACACAGGAAGGCAAGAAAAAAGGAGGAGGAAATGCCAGCAGGAAGTGGTGGTGTGTTTACGTATCTGTTTCATTGTCTCTCAGAGAAGCTGTTACTTAATTTGTTGAAACAATACTCAACACAAGGACACCAGTGACCTCATAATAGCTCTTAATTCACCCGGTTTATTTTTCTTGTCCGGCCACAGAGACGACAGAAACGCAGGAACCACAGCAGGCGCGTGGAAGCTTTTAAAAGCCGTCTCTCCACAGAATCACTCACTTTCATAACATGATTGATTTCCAGATGGGCTACCGGGTTTGGGTTGAATTGATGGGTGATGAAGTGAAATGATGCAGAGAATGTGGCAGGTTATTTGTCACACATGTAGCCCTCTGTCACAATTGATTGTGTATAATTTGAGTTTGCAGGGGAGCCAGTTGATATTAAATGGTAACAAGTCTGTGTATTCATCACGGCGGGCCCCCGTTAGCAGGCAGAAATAGAAAATGTAATCTCATCCACAACCAGGGCTGTGCCTCAGGCACTCTTTCACCCTTTTTACCACTGATCCTCCCTTAGGGGCCGTGCCCTCTCTAAAGGAAGAGGGAAATCTATAATCTAGCAGATGGCAGAGCATCTATGGGAAATTCGATAATCGGGAAGAAGCTGGTGATGATGGTCGCTGAAGTAGAGGGCAGAGAAGTGGATGTGGAGGAGGGTTATGGCAGCTCAGGGGCCGAAGAGCAGTTTTATTCCTCCTCACACGGTGAACAGAATATAAACCCACTCGGAGGGTGAGCTTTGGTGGTCTATGTCTTCGTCATGGGTGTCATACAGACTGAATGTGAGCGGCTGGGTGTCGACCCGGAGGCGTGGTGGTCGGGCGCCAGCACAGCCGTGCAACTCGGGGATTGTTGGAGCAGTGCCTTTGTAGGGAAGCAGAAAGAGAGAGTCTGTGTGTGCAAGAATGTAAATGTGCAAGAGGCTCCGAGTGAAGCATTTCTTTTCATAGACACAGTGGATAGGATGAGAAAGTCGCCGCTTCACACACTCACACAGACACACACACACACACACACAGACACTTATAAACTCCTCCGCATCCTCACTGCAAAATCACATGGGAGCTGGGGAGTACGTGGATGTATTAACAGCCATTTTCATCCTTCGTCTGTTTAAAAAAAAAACTAAAACATCTCTATTCTTTTCACAACCATACCTTCCCTTTTCATTTTTTTAATTGTGTTGATTTGTCCTGTAAACCCTCTGGATCTCTTTCCTCCCCCCCACCCCCCTCCCTTTCAACAATGGGATATCAATAACAAGGCACATTATGTGTAACATTTCCTTCCGGGACCGAGGGGAGTCCATGAGGAAGCTGCTTAACAATAAACTGAGGCACAACCTTCCGACTGCACAAACACAGAACCGGGGGCAGCAAAATTCGATCCGACAGTTTTAATTGATTCCGTCTCGTCTGTTGCTCTGTACGGTCAAACTGTGCGTTTTCACTGTGGCAGTGAGAGCATTTTGTGTCCACAACAATCACGGGTGGATGTTTTCTGTCAGTTAAATTGATGACTTTAAAGAGCTGCATCCATGACAGACATGAAACACTCACTTGTGTAATCGAGTTTTCATGATGGTCCTAGATGCAGTCTTGTGCATCCCGCCCCACCCCCTGCATGAGTGCATCTTATTTCTGAGCAATTAAGCTCATAGGCAGTAAATAGAGTTTATGTAACGCATTTATGTTCAAGCATCATTTTGGTTTTTGATGTCAGTTTAAAATAACATCTTTTGAGGAAGAACAGACCAACTTTTGCATCCTTTTTCTACATTGCATGTTATTAAGTGCATGTGAATGCAACTGTCCATATTTCCCTAACTTGCATCCTTTTAAAAAATGTACTGTGCATTGTCAGCCACGATGATGCATACAGTGGGGCAGCTGTATGACATTTTTTTTCTCTCTCTCTTTCTCTCCTATCTGTGTGACATCTGCTGAACTTGTCGGGTGTTTACTGGTGTAACAACTGGTGTCTTCACTCCCCCCAACCCCTCCTCTCCTCTCTGCCGCTCCCCATGCCCCCACACAATGAATACACTTGCATCCAGACTACAGAACCAATTGTCACGCTGGGAGGAAGGCAAATCAAATCTTACGGCAGCAACTAGGCGAGGAGATTGCTTTTCCTCTCAGTGGCAGAGCGGCGAGCCCGTCGTCCCCGCGCCTCAGGTTTTACTGAAGAGAAAGAAGCACAGGGTGAAAAGGGGAAAGCCACTGGGCTGCAGCAGCTGGACCGCACGTCTCCCGCAGGTCAAGTCTCACCCATTTCCTCCCATCCTCGCCCTCTCTCTCGCCACTCTCTTTCCACTTCCCTCCCCACTCATCTCAACACTACCTATCAGTCACCAGGCGGCACCGGGGACTGCATTCCTCCCTCCAGTCCCCCAGATGAAACGGAACAATAATTATGGAGATAGAGTTGCTCTGGCCGCCAAACTGGGGCCACTCAGATCACAACAACACATTGTCCAACCTGATTAAGTAGCCATTTGTGGCATCTTCGCTGTAGCTAAGCAGTCCTCATCATCTTGCCTGAAACTTGACCTCCCGCAAGATATATTGACATGTCCTCCAGTTTGAGGTCAATCAGAAACGTGGGGGAAGACATTACATTTCTTTACAGGAAGCCTGCATACGCTAATGCATCCCATTCTTCAACTGAATAGGCGGTGTTGACTGAATAATCGGTGCCTCAGGTTATGCCCCGAAGTGTTGGAGTATTTGTTTTATCCCACTGACAATTCCGGAATCTACCAAATGTGGTTATCTCCACTGAATCCTTGGATCAATGAAAAGCTGCCGTGTTGAATATGAGCTGGAGGGGAGGAGACGGGTCTGCAAAAACACTGAATGGTGGAATATTAGTCTCCTTTGGATGAACCGGCTACACACTTAAGAGGGCTCCATGTAAAACTCCTGAGAGAGAATTGCATTATGGAAAGTACAGTTCCATTTCAGGACTGGAACAACTTGAGAGCAGGGTCATATACTGCTGTCCTTTTTCTGCCCGTGCTCACACGGAATCTACCAACCAAACCAATTACAGGCGGCATTCAGAGTGACATTCACAAGAAATGTTCTATCTTGTCTTTTAAATGAAGTTTTCCCCTTGTTACTCATGCCTTGCATTTTCATTAGGCTCTCACCGGATGCGCAGCCACTGTAGAAGATGAGGCAGTTTAATTCATGTTCCCTGGAACCAAAGTGGAGCCCAGGTGGAACATATAGTATTTGCAATCACAGTACATGATGCACTATTCATGTAGACAGACTTATAGATAGAGGGCAGGTGGGCGGGCAGACAAATGGATAGCTGCAAAAAAGATTATTTCATAAAATCACAGACTTCTTTCTGAAATAAGGAATATAAAATACGAGTGAAATAATGTATGTTCTATATTAATATCTAAATAATAAATTCCAACATTTTTAATTCATGATTAAACTGAGTTTCAGTGGGTTGCCGCTGCCTTTACCTTTGATATTTAATGGAGTCAAGCTGAACAGGAACAAAAGGAGTCAGGGGTAATACAAGAGAACAAACATGTGCTCCAAATTAAGGGCTAATAATAAAATGTTAATTAAATCCTTTTTTATAAATTATCTTCTCTGTAGTAATGAGTGAGAGTTTAATTAGGGGTAAATGATAGAAAAAAAAGGAGATGGAATGATGCTAACCTTCGGCACAAAGACATTGCATCATAATTCAGCAAAACCCCACTCAGAGGCCTGGCCTTGCATTGTTGCTTATCATTACATAATCGTCCTGCAAAAACACAATTAAGACTAAATGAGGTGAGATGGAGAACAGCAGCTTCTGTACTTATGCACTTTGCAGAATATTGAAAGATAAATGCACCTCCGACAGACACGAAGCTCCCTGCAACAGAGGAGACAAGAACGGCGTCAGCAGCAGTCAGATAATAACGCTGCACAGCGTATATGTTGTCTTAGGAGCCAAGAGATAATGGCATCAATACCAAGAATCCAGACAAACAAGGACATGCATTTAGTAGCATTAACAAGCTTTTACATTTTTCATAGACTGCAAACAGGTCAGGGGCGCTATTTGCCAAAGGTAAACACCAGACACTGGCAGCTGTAATATGCCAGCATGATTCTTATTTATTTATGTATTTATTTCAGCAGCGATCCAAGACGACCGGGACTAATGTTTGACATTTCTCCTGCAGCTGCATCCACGCTGTTTAGACTCTGTGGCTATGCGGAAAAAGTTCAAAATATTCAACCCAGTTAAAGTCCAATAAGGACGGTGAGCTCTGTTTGTGTGACGGTGCTGTGCGGGACCACTGCTCCCCTGAATATGGAGCCCACTTGATAATCAGCCACTGCTTTCTTCCGTGCCTACATTAACCTTTCTTATCTCGGGGGTGACTTTTCCCACATTGTTTGGATATCTGTACTGTAGACTTCCCTCGGAGAGTAAACCAGCGACTCGCGGCCGTTATCAGGACTCACTATCTGCCCCGTGGAATTTAAAGTGAAGGCTCTGCTTTCCCTCTGCCGAAAACACCTGCATCTTATCAAACTTTGTGGAAAGGGTCGTATCCTGTCTTTTCACAGGAGCTGGGAGAGTCCTTTGAGAGGCCCTGATACCCTTTGGCCTTCTGACATCTTACCTGGTGCGACTTGATGCTTGGCAGATGCAGGAGGCGGCGACCTGCTCGGTGTACACTGCCTCCTCTGTCCGCGCGCTGTTACTCATCAGACATCCCCCCCCCCCCCGCTAAATAAATGTTTTAAATAAACGAATGTAGGATGCCTTTGAACTGTGTTCTCTAATGTGGGTCAGAGATCTATCGTATGCATATTCCGAAGAACCCTTTTCATCTGCAATTGCGGAGTTAAGATTCCCCCGGTACACTCTTAATTTCATCTACTTCTCTCGCAGTTATTTATTTAATATTTCTACATTAATGTCTCCTCGAACATGGTCAAAGTGAAGAGTTCAGAGAAGAAAAAAAAAAGGGAAACTTTTCTTCTCCCTCTGTCTGCACGATGGTCTGTCCTCCCTAATGACGACATTTTTAAAGATGGTGGGCTGAGGTGTTGGGGGGGGGGGGGCAAGGGGTGTAGAGCGGGGCGGCTGAGGAGGAGGAGGAGGAGGAGGAGGAGGAGAGAGGCTGCGCTCACTGCAGCACTCTCCACAGCTCTTAGCTCCCAGTCAGCCTCTCTGTGTGTGTGTGCTTTGAGAGAGAATAGGATACAGCCGTATTAAATCCGAGGCTGCTCACCGGGGCCTTTGTGTAAAATAACATTTCTACTGAAAGCCAATTACTGGTAACATTATTTTGCTTGCTTCCATTATTAAAAGTACCTCTCTCTCTCTCTCTCCCTCTCTGTTGCACCCCATCATCCCTCAACCACAACCCTCCCACCCCCATGCCACCCATTTACCCCCCCCTCTCCCCCCCCACCACCACCCCCTGCATCGCTCTCTTACAGACGGAGAATTATTCCATTGACGCCAGTTACGTGAACAGCAGAGCCCACCTCATTAAAAGGTATGTCTTGATTAGGAATTGTTACCAGCACCTCGTTACCATTGTTATCTGTAATTGCTTTATCTAATGAGTGCACAGCTACCGTTGCAGCTAAATGTCTTCCCGCGTGTTTTTTCATTCAGTGTAATTGCAATGAGGAGGATAAGATTCGGGGATAAATATTATTCTGCACAAAACGTTTAGGAGACACTTGTTGAAAAGAGCCACAAACTCATACTTTCAGATTATGAGATTACACAGAGCGGTGGAATCTGCGAGCAGCGGTTACAGATAACCTTATTACACTCCTCATTGGCAACACATGTGGCTCGTGCACTTAATGATTCAATTCAATTCAAGGCATTTCTCCACTGTTCGCCAAGACTTTATGTCCTTTCTCTTCCTTGGGTGAGTAGTGAAGAATAAACATCTCCATTGTGCATTGTTATTCAGTCCACCTGGACAAAGATATGAGAAAGGTTTGCAGGAATGCAGGACTGGGGGGGTCGGGATAGGGGGTCATACAATAATACCCTGCAGCCGTGGAGGTTTTTGTCACCAGGCTGTCTTCAAAAACTACAATTCTCCCATTTTACCCGCAGCCACGGAACATTCCTGGCTTCCTTTTGTTTGAGGCCATCCCCGGTCTTTTGAAAAGCCATTATGGCAATTTCCCACCCAAAAGATTCCCTTGCATTAATGTAAACAAAGAGCATTCAAGTGTGGGCCTCCGCAGCACACTACAAAGAAATCCCCTCAGGAGCCAGTAAGCCTATGGTCTGGGACAGGTGCAATTACAGTGATAACATCAGAGAGCCAGCATTACCTCCACTGCTCTCCTCTCTCCCAGGCTGGGGAATGTGAGGCTGGGGGAATGCAGCCTCCTCGTCCTGTCCCTCTTCTCCTCCTCCTCAACCTTCCTCTTTGTTTGTACACATTTGTTTCCCGCCTATTCTTCTCTTACCTCCCTCGCTCCCCTCTCACAAACTCATTCATATATTTTTCCTCACGCAAGAACACATGCTCATATATTCACCCCTATTTAGTGTTGTTTGTAAAGCAGAATTTGTTCCAGTGGGATAGAAATCAAATGAAGGGAAATCATGCTGTTACTGTGCAGCTGTTGATTGTGCACCACGCCACCCCACCCTCTTTATTGACTGTGAGCCCCAAACAAGACAGATGCTCAGTTTGTATGCTCCCAGCGTTTCCTGCATCCATCTTCCTTCCAGGAATTCCTGATTACTGCAGTATTTGTTTGATTCTAGTGAGTGAGTGCCTCCTGTTTGTTCAGTCCCACGTCCTTGAAGTCAGAGCATCCATCCAAAATGTCCCCGTCTGAAACGGGCTGTAACTGCTGTGCTAGTATCTGTGAAGGTAAAAAAAAGAGAAAAAACTCCATGTAATCCCCCAAAAAAGCCTCTCAACAGATTTAAACCTTCCTCTTATTTCATGGTTACCTCAAGCGAGGCTGGAGTGGGCCTTTTTGATCTTTGCAAAGCACCACACGTTTTTGCAAAGATTTATCCTAAAAAGAAATTACCATTCATCTGTTTGGAATTCACGGAACTGACTCGCGTAAAAAGGGCACGGAATTCAGAGGAAGGACGTAAAAAGGGGACGGACGTAGAGACGGACAGCTCGTCACAAACCATCAGAGACGAGGGGACGGAGGAGAGCGTGTGAGACAAGGCGACGTGACAGTTAATCAACATCTTCCCTCTCCCCCCTCCTGGCCCCCATGTAGCACGTCGACATTCAAGGACCTGGAGGGGAACAGTCTGAAGGACAGCGGTCATGAGGAGAGCGACCAGACCGACAGTGAACACGATGTCCAGAGAGGACACTATGTTGACACTGCTGTGAATGACGTGCTGAACATGACTGTCCCCCCCAACGTTTGCCAGCTGCCCGACCAAGGTAAGAAACTCCGTGCCTCAGTGTGTCTGAGTGTGTGTTTGTGTGTTTGTGCGTGCACTGTGGGGGTTTAGAGTTTTGCAAAATCCTTTGGAGTATGTTTTTGCCAATTTCCAGATAAGACCAATGTGTATTTTTGTGTGCACTCGAGTCTGTTTTCAAGCCTCCAGAGCATCTTTTAAGGTGCATTATGCCCATTGCTGCTTCAGAAGTGCACGTATGAATAACAACACAGTTTCTTTTTTCATCTTTGATGTCCTAGCAGAGCAGCAAATGTGAGGGATCTCTGACAGCCCAGGCTACCCTTTGATACAGGCTCAGGCAAACATTATTGACTGATAGCAGCCATGTCAGCTCGTGAAGCCGGGGCCTGACTTCAGATCTGCTTGAATGGCAGCAATTAGGCTCACGAAGGTAGAAGGTGGAAATCTACATATTCCACGTGGCCTCATCCATTATTCAGAGGGATCATTTAGCAGGGAATTAATGTTGATGTTTCATTTCTGACTCACCGTTTAAAAAGACATCCACTCGGTTGGCAGAAGTCAGTTTGAGGGTCATGTTCATTCTTAACTACTGCCACTCAGACGCAGGGAGACAGTGGGTCAGTAAGAGGCAGAGCGGAGAGCGCAGGATAAAGCCGTCTGGAGCAGAGCAGGATGTTACTATATGCACCTGAGGGTATTTACTGAGCTCAAAGGAAACACCGCATGCACAGGTGCAGCGGCTCAGCCGAGCACGAGAGCCAGCGTGTGTGAAAATTGCAGGATGACTCACATTCATTTTAATCTGGGTGAGCAGGAAACACCGGACATTTTATTTTTAAAGCACACACTCTCGAGGACAGCACGTACAGAACTATACGTTTTTTTTTTTTTTGTTGTGCTCCAGTTTGGGAACTTGTGCCAAATTTAGTTTTTCCTTCCCTCAGTTCACATCCACACAATTCGGCTTCCTTCCCTTTTCTACTCGCACTGCCCCAGTGAGCCAGTCTGCTCCCTCACTCACTCACTGCTTTCTTCCTCCTCAGCTCGTATAGAGAATCCATTTTAATGAGCGAGAGAGATAACGAAAAAGAAACCCTACTTTATAAAAATGCATAAAGGAATGAAGATTATGTTTTTTTTTTTTTTTTCCTAAATTATTTATCTATCTATTTTTATCAGTGGGCTGTGAAGTGTGTGGGTGCGGTTGAAGAATCAGTAATAGTCACGTGTCGGCTCATCCTGGTCTCGGTTGTATTTAACTGAGCAAACGCTTCACTTGGATCAGTTTAGCTGTTGACGTTCTTGGACCTAGAAGCAATAACATGAGACAACGTGCACTTTTCAGGATGGAGTCATATGTACTTCCTGCATGGCCGATAACAATTCACTGATATGAGACTTCCACAAGCATGCGTATTGCAGATATCAAAACCTTATTTATGTTTACATTGTACGCATGAGAACAAATCGTATTGGTACATTTCTTTCTCCCCTATATTTGTATCGGTATCATAACACCATGAAATCTCTATTTCCTGGGCTTTACCTTTTAAGAGAAATACATATATCACATGAGCTGTATATGTAAAGAACGCTGCAGGTGTCTCTGGGTCAGACACGTTCACACTACCAGGGATAATCTCCATGGATTCAGGCAAGCGGCGGGATGGAGATAGAGCACAGACTTTACATATAGATTCCGCTGCAGTGTGTTTGTTAACAGCACATCAACACCTGCGTCTGGCCTTTAATGGCATCCTCTATGTGAATGGTTTCTCTTCTCATCCTGAGACATTTGTATTCTTCCTTCATTTTGTGCCTGTCGCGTGTTACCCACTCACTTACGGTGAATTCTCGGGACACTATCCCCCCCCCTGTGTTCTCACATGGCAGGGAAAACCCTCTGGAACATGTGAGGAACTGACTGTGACATGTGCGTTCTCACACGTAACCCGTTCAGGAGCTAATCTGGAGACCAGTGCACGTCTTGAAGCAGCCGTATATATATATTTATACAGGACCCTGGAGTATGGTGACACTTCGAATCAGGTTGCACTGGTTGTTTTCCCTCGGTGGCATCGGACGGTAATGAAGAGTGAATCTGCTGACTATCGGTTTGCCAGCCGTAATTACTTCACAACCTGCAAAAGTTCCTCTTAGAAAAAGAAAGCTGCACGCCGACAGGTCGTCTGGTTGTGAGATCTCATTATTGGAGACAATTAGAAATGATGTACATGGAGAATATTACAAGTGGGGAGAGCTCTCTCCGGCAGCTCCTTTTTTTTCATTAACACCACCGATGATTGTATCTGTTTCAGCAAAATGGATGCATGCCTCCTGAATGTGTAATGCGGCTCCACACTGCTGGTAAACACAGCAAGAGGCTATTACACAGCGCTGCCCATTGTTTTGACCAGGAGAGGAAAGATGATAACAAAGTATCTGTTTGGAATTACAATTAGATGGTTTGTTATTGGCTTTCCCTTTCTCTTCTTCTATTTTTCATATCGGGGTCAGCTGCACGCTCACACTTTTGGCCCGGCCGCTCTCTCTCAATCCCGACTTCACAAAATGGCTTCGGCCGAACCTTTCCTCCCTTTGTTTTGAAAGTCAGTCATCAGCAGTGGTCACACCAGAGAGTAATGAGGGTTTATAATTATTAAATGAATTGACCAAAGATCCTTACACGGGCAGAAATGTAATGACAGAGCAAATGAAATCGCCCCTCTATTACCGTCTCAACGGTCTAATTACATGGTTAGAAGGCACGGTGGGAGGATTTTTTACATCGTCAGATTTTCGTTCTGTGCCTCCTCAAGAGAACAGTAGCCTCCTCTTCATTTCCCTCAGTGGAAGCTGAGTGCAGCGGCAGAAATAGAACAGTTTCGTGTTGTAAGATATGAGAACCGCGGCGGTTGCGGTCATGCGACGGTGCGGTTCTTACTTTGAGCTCATCTGTCTTAATCGGAGGAAAATGGACACTATCGGCTACTTGTGAGTGAATGGAGGCGATTGTCAGAAAACAAAGAGGCTTGTTCACTCAACACCCCGCTGCTCAGATGTCTTCTGGGACTCACTCTGTTGTACAGTGCGTCTCTCCTGCCAGCGACGGCAGAAAACAAGTTGAGAGACTGCAATTGCCAAAGGACGACGGCACACACACGAGCCGAGTATGTATGTGTGTGTGTGTGTGTGTGTGTGTGTGTGTGTGTGTGTGTGTGTGTGTGTGTGTGTGTCATTATTGTTCTGTCCGGTCGTGTTGATAAGTGCTGAGTACAAAGGGAAGCTGGAAGGGGGGAAGGAGGGAGGTTTATGCTCTCAGGCTTTTACAGTGCAAATGTTTACAGTTCCCAGTGCCACGTACCAGTGTTGTTTGCCCCGGAGACGAGTCGTTACCTCCACACAAAGACCCCGCCTCCACGTCATCACCGTGGGCTTTCATGTGGGAATCCATTCAGCTGCTAACTCACCCGCCGCCGTCCTCTCTGTGTCAGTACAGGACTTTGATATTTGGCTGTCGTCCACTACGCTTATGCTTTCTTTTCCCCTTGACTGATGCGGTTTCAACAGCGCTATTCATTATTCCTGCACCAGCCACGACCAAGGTAACTTTCAGCGAAGTGCCCGTGAAGAGATTTCAGAGTTAAATCTGAGCGAATGCCTCTTTGTTGAATCCCCTCCAAGAATCTAAAGAGCCGCGTGTGCTCTTTTTGAAAGCCTGACCTGAAACATCCTCACCCGGTGGATTAGATTAGGGATGTATCTGAAGAACAAATTACATTAAATCTCTTAAGATCTATAAAGGCCCATCTTTAACATGTAATGGCACCCTCGCACTGTAGCCACCATAAGAATAAAGAACGGATGATATCGCCCGTGACTATGTACTGAGAAGAAGAGCTGTATAAAAATGATTCCTCCTTTATCTTTATAGGCATGTCTGTGAAGTTAGGGGGATTTGGTTGAAATGTGCGACATGCTAGCTTTGGCTCCGTAGAACCATTAGTGTCAAGGGAGAAGCAAGGGAACCGACTCTGAGGGGGCTGGTGACAAAGAGAAGCTGAATCTATTTTTTTTTTTTTCCCCGACTTCCTTTGATTGTCATAGCTCACACTTTAATTCCTCCTGGATATGGATGAGCCGTGGCTTTTTAAGGATTAAGATTCATGTCGTTGTTAAATCTCTGCGGGAGGGAAAGGGAGAGCATGATGTGGTTGCACACTGTCCGATTTGTGGGTTTAGAGGTTTTGCGGTCTTGGGTTTGGAATGATTTCCCGGTCAACGTGTGAGCGTTCATCAGAAATAAACCGAATCCCGTTCTCTTGGCGTATTCCACTCGAAGGGATCCAAGACTGCTCAATTAGCCGGAGCAGGCCTCTTTTATTTCTGACATATTCCTTGGCCTCCACCTCTGGAGAATATCTCTCATCTATCTCTTAGCTCCCTGTGGGCGTGTGCCTAAAGCTGGAGTCTAGGAATGGAAGCCCCCACTCTGGGCTGCACACTTCTCCATATTCCCTTCTTCCATCCGCAGATCCAGAGGGTTTCACTGCTCCTAATTGATTTCAGGCCCCCCTCCCTTCTCTCTCTTTCTCTTTCCCTCTCCTCCTGTCTTTCCGTCTGTCTCTTCTGTTTCCATCCACTGACAACAAACATCTCCAACCCCCATCTCCCAGCTTTGTGCCAGTCAACCAGTACCCTTCCCCTGTTGAATTAGAGAAAGAGAAAAGGCACCTCACACGTTCCTGCTGCAAAAACCTGCCCTAAATTCAACACGGGAGCATTTCTAGTTTGCAGCTCTGTGATCTACTGAGGAAAATGCTGACAGGTGTCAGAATCAGGAAGGCAACAGGAACAGGGCTGTGCTGACAACACGAGAGGGGGAGTGTGTGTGTGTGTGTGTGTGTGTGTGTGTGTGTGTGTGTGTGTGTGTGTGTGAGGGAGACAGAGATGGAGAGATGAGCTGAGAATCTAGTAAGCAGTCTTAGCGAGGGGAAATAAAAAGAGGAAAAGAGGAAACAATCTCTCTGACAGGTAGGAGGGATTTTGTTCCCCTCTCACTCCCAGATAACTGTGGATGTGCCAGAGGATTTGACTGATTCTCAAACAACATTTGATTGAATTAAGTATCAAAACTCTTCCCGCGATTCGAACTGGCAACAACACGTGTCGGGATATGATATTTTTATGATTAGATCAACATACAAACTCTATACTGGGATCATCCATTTTGATTTTGATTTGCCTAATCTAATGTGGAACCCGTGGTGGAGGTAAAATGGCTGACAGTGACAAAGAGCTCAGTGCAATACAAGCATTAAGGAAGATAGAGTGCACACACACGCACGCACACTAACACACACTCACACACACACACACACACACACACAGTATGCTCAAACATACCAGAGAATGCGAGCAGGTGTAGTGAAGTCTGTGATGAAGAAACCAAGATGCAGATTTTGCCTTTGAGATGTCGAGTTGTGGAAAGAGAAAGACACAAAATGCCATTTCAAGCTGGGTCCATCTGGACTCAATTTTTATTACCTCGCTCAATATCTAGAGACTCAATATCTTTAGGTCTGTGTAATTGAAATATACAGAAACAGAAATGACCAACATTTATTTGGTCCCTGGTAAAGCCGAGGAGACGTTTATCAGTCAATGTGAAAGTTTGATTTCAGTATATTTCACTTTGTTAACCTGTTTTAGCTCTAACAACAGTTTGCTCGAAATTAAAAAATTGGCAGGGGCCGCACCTCCATAAGTTGTTGTCTTTTGTGAGGTCTCACCACATAGATCAACAATTGAATATTTGATTTAGCATTTATTTTTGTAATAGCCGCTGCCTTTCACGGCGAAAACAGGGTTTTGTGATGTAACTGGAAATTGGCCAGTTTTGGCTTACACCCCACATCTGGCCCCCATACCATGTGGAATGATGGCACTTAACCAGTCTGCTCCTGTTTGTCAGATCTGGGCAACAAGTAAACCATAGTAATAGCGCATGTCAACTAAATGTGCAAAAGGTGGCCCAGTTTAGTTTTGTTCTGTTCTGGGCCATATTCGCCATTTACCACATGGGTCACTTCAGCTTCACGGTGAGAGCGAAGCATTATTGGCAGATGTATTTTTTTATTTGTGGGCAACTTAAAGCTCAGATTCATTTTGTTTGGGCCTCAAGACCTACTGCCCCATTACCTGAAGTGGCCCACATCAACATGTATGCTCTCTGAGCAGGGACCAGCAGTCAACCCTCCTCCGGCACCTGAGCCCCGTGGAGCACTTCCACAAGTAAACTAACAAAACTCTTCCAAAATCCTGCGCCAGCCTTCCTCTTCAGTTCTGCAGTTAACTCCGAGAGGGAATAAGTTAGGAGATGTGAGGAAAGACTTAAACCAACTTGACATGTTTTGATTCTCTGCTAAGTTTTTACAAGCATTGCCTCCAGCTGATCTTCTTGAACTGCACAACACAAACACAAAAAACACATTGCACAAGATCTTCATCTGCAGCCCAGACTGAAAACATATAGCAGTGTTATAATAGTGCAATGGCATCCCCTGAACCCTCATTCTGCCAAGGCCCTCCTGGATATACCCAGTGTATTTAATCAGCTCAAGAGGGGACTTCTTATCTCTCTGCACTTGTCATGGAAAGCGTATTGAACATATCAGAGGGAGAAATGGGAATAGTTCATTATTTTCTAGGACTCACAATGAGCCTGATGTATCTCATTGCAGGCCCTCCACTGACAGCTCATTTTCTAGACAATCCTGGCATTCAGTTCACAACGCGGCAGGGCGAGGGAGAGACAGAGAGAGAGAGAGAGGGAGGGAACACAGAGACAGCGAGAAACTAGGGCTCCGGCTCTCCATTGATTATTCATGATGCTGTGGCATGCTAGGTGTGTTAATAATCTCCGCAGAAACCAAGTGAATCACATTTGTTTGTTGAACACCTAGCCAAACTGGGCCCCGGTCGGCAGCAGATGGGAAAACAGGGGGATCAGGATGATCCCAGGCAGAGGGAGGGAGATTAAGAACAGGTAATATGCTGAAGTTGATGGGGGCTGAGTGTGTATTAAACAGAGGAGGGAGAGGCGAGAGTACCTGAATTTGAAATGGGTCTGAATGTGTGAACAGTGTATTGAGTGTGTGTGTGTGAGTGTGGCTGCAGCCGTGTCTCTAAAGGTTAAACAGAGGAGGAGAGGAAAAAGAGAGGGAGGAAGATAAAGAGAGAAATCCTATGGGTCCGGGTCCTTTTGTGGCCGCGATTGATTCCAGCTCTTGTGTGAGGAGCCGAGGCTGCAGCCATATTTCTTAACCGCACCATTGTCTTTTTAATTCTTTGAGGTCATTGCGTGGGCACAACCTCTTCTCCTCTGCAACACAAAGCAAGCAGTGCTAAGAATGGGGGTTAAAGAGAGGGCTGCATCAGAGGAGGGACTGTGGCCCCTTTAAGCTGAAATCACATGCACCTAATGGGCCTGTTTGAGAAATAATAGTCAGCCAAAGTAAGGTAGTGACAGTCCCCCTATGAAAGTATATTTACATTTTTATTCATTATATTTTTACTAGACACATAAATATCAGTCCCCCTAAACATGCCTTATATTTTTCATAAAGATCCATGAATTAAGATTTCATGCGTTCTTCCCCGACCCAGTCCACATCCGTCTCCTTATTTTAAACCAACAAACGGGAGCGGAAGTAAATACTGAATTTTAGATATTTGAATTCTGATTTGTTCTCACGTCACCTACATCAACTCCCAGTGTTTAATATGCCATGGACGTTTTGTCCAGCTCCAGTTTAAAGAGGATTTGCTGCCATGGATTTATATTTGAACAGGAATTACATTTAAACAGTTATTTTTATCAACACATAAATGTGTAAACTCCTCCGCTCTGCTTTTTTACTTCCTTAACCCCCCTCCCACCTACGCACACAAGGGAACAGTGAACCGAAATTATTTATTTTTTCTTGAAAGAAACGGATACACTCCGTCGCTCACTGGGTTGTTGCACATCTGTTGCCAGTGCTCCCTGTGAATTTAAAGAAGTACACCTGAGGAGAACCAGGACATCAGTCGTCTCAGGTCGAGCCACAGAAAGACGAGCAGAGAAGGAGGAAGCTATGTCATGACAGGGGGACGGAGTCCACAGACAGTGAAGGTCAGAGGAAAGACTACCAGACTTACTGCAGCCTGTTGTTGAGACGTCAGGACTATAGACTGATACCGTGTGGAGTAAACAACCTGATGAGGACACACTTTACACAGAGACTAATTCAAAGGACCCTCAGTGTGTGCGGCTGGAAGTGGGCAGGATAGCCACCGAGGTTCTGCCAAAGCAAGGCTTGTATTACAGGGATCCCAGGATATCAGACACCAGGCGGCCTGCGCTCCCTCCAGGCAGGGCAGTCTGGCAGCTGGCCCGTAGCCCAGATAGCTATAATCAGCTCCATTACCTGTAGCACTGACTCCATTTAGGAGCCCTCGTAGTGGAACCATGGCTCTGCTGCAGGGATTAAGGATGCTGTGAAATTTTGCAAAAAAGTACAAACAGCATGCGGTTGCACATGCTGCATCTACACCTGCTGCAGATATATATATATATATATAACCTGGTGAACACAGAAGTGGATGGGTAGCCGCGCGCCACACAAATGCGCAGTGACTAGGAGGAGAGATTTTCTCGCCTCTATGTGTCTTGGCATGAGGCATTTGTTTTTTATCTGCTGCCTCCGTGAAAGGAAAGATTAAGAATATACTCAGCTCTGTTTAAGGGGAAAATCAGCTGTCTTCTGACAAGTATATTGTAGCCTGCAGTTTTCTGTCCGGAATACAAAGAGACATTTATCACTGCAGCTGGGGTACGGGAGGAAGAGAGAGAGGAAGGGAGGGGGGGGATCTCCTGTGTTGCAGCAATGTGCATTTTTTTTTTTTTAACCCTTATTACTTCCTCTCTGTGGGAAAACACTGCACCTCCATCCGCTCTAATCCATCTGAGACTCCCTATGTTCTACTTTTCATTTCTGTGTGTCCCCCGTTGCCTTTGCCATCTCCATCCTGGGTTTTTATCTGAGTCCTCATCACCTTTTTCCTCTCCTGACAACATTGTAACTCAGATGGAATATGTAACTGAAATATGTAAAGTTATGTCGTCCTCCTCAGTTGTGGCAACAAAAGGTTACTACCTCAGGCTCACTGCTGTAATATTTCCATATTCTGCTCCGCTCATGTATATTCAGCAAGAATGATTTATTCTGCAACATTTTATCGCCCATTGGAATGCAGGAGTTCTCTTGCTGCGCATACAGTGAAACAGTGCTCGGGCAAAATGTGCTCTCTGGATTTGTGCTCGGCAGAAGTTAAACCGAGGTTAAGGAGAAGTCATCCCGGCCACGTCTATCATTACTATCTCTCATTCACCAATTAGTGTCAGTGCTCCTTGCTGTCCCCTGGATGACCTTGCAGGGGATGAGCACACTGTGTTGTAATTCAGCATTTTGAGAAGGTCTCAATAGTGGGAGGCACGTTGTGGCTGCTGGGTGACCCAGATTATAAAATATTGATGAGAGTGGAAGCGGGGTAACAGAGAGAAGGGACCTGCTGAGGTTTGTGTGGACCCAGGGAGCCTCCTCCTGACCTTCTCCTGGCCACCGAGCTCCAACAGACCCCGCTGGCATTTTGTCTTCCAACGTCTTCATATTGGACATCCTGTTTTGTCTGTGAACACCTCTGCATTCTGTTCATTCCCTATTCGATGAATTAACACGCACACAAGTTCAGATTATAAAAAGCAAATGTTGTTAGTTGTTTTAATAGGGTCATCTTTTCTGAATAAACATCCAGGCACCACTGGTCCCTCTGAATTACTGCTGTGTGGATGCTCTGTCGTGTGCCTGTGTCGAGGCCGCTCATGTGAGACAAAGGTCAAGAGCTGGACAGGATGCAGTGTCCACATTGTGGCGGATAATCAAATTAAACTTAATTCATCAACAATGAAAACATTATTCACAAATGCCCTCTATTCAGTAGGTCAGTGCTAATAACATCTTTTCTGTAGGCTACCACACATCTTCCTGGTCGTGGGCCTACTTATCAAATCACGTCAATACATTATGTGCAATCGGGTTAGTGTGAGTCATGTAAACACAACGGAAACCGTGACTTTACTCTACTTGTTCTCTGAAATAGTCTGCAAAATCCTCCAGGAGGCTTCACCCTTGTTCCTTCTATGTATAATTAACTGAGGGACAGAACTCGCTCAGTGGGTGGATCCCTCCACCCAAATGTCACCTTTCAAACACCTCTGTCTCCCACGTCCTTAAAGTTAGAGAAGAAAGTAACGAGAGAGGACGGCTGCTGAGTTTAATGTCAGACAGGAAAAGTCCCGGAATGGCTCCTTTTAATGATGTGCCTTGTTCCCATGCAATCCTCATTAAATATGACGCCGGCGTGCACGCAGAGGACGGGGAGGGAACTTTGGCCAGACACTGCACTACCCCCCTCCACCCCCCCATCCCCCCAATCGTCTATTAAGGTCTGCAGTGGGGGTCTCAAACTCCTTTGTGTGGTCTCCGGCACGTCTCAGAAACCCTGTGCTCCTTCTGCATTCAGCTCGCGTTAGCATCAGAAAATAAATAAAGCAAGCAATCAGGTCACGACCTCCTCTATCCACATTAATGCCAGCTCCCCCCACCCCACCCCACCCCCGCCCCCTGCTGCCTGCGTCCTCCTGCAGCACTCTTGGTAGGTTTAACTGTCTATGGATTTGCAAGTGAATGTCAAGCTCGGTGTTTGGCTAAACCACAGGGCACGTTGTTCTTCGGCTGCCTCCAGAGAGAAGGAACTCGGGGATCGAGAGGAGCGATGGAATTGGATCTTTGACAACTGTCACTTCCACTCTGCTGCACCTTGCTCCCTCGCCACACATAAGGACTTTTTTTATGTCACAGCTCAGCATGTTATCATGAGTGGGCACCCGGCCTGAGAAATCCAATTACTACCACTGTGTCAGACCCCTGCCATCCTCCTTATGTATGCTGTAGTCATGTTCCTCAAATCAGAAAAGATGTGGCTATTAGTTCCTTCTCTTTTCTTTAGTCGGGGCTCCCACCTCCATCTCAGTGTGTCTTTGGATCAAGCTGCAGCTCTTCTCATGGACTGACTCACTGCTGACAATCTTCCACACAGCCTAGCGCTGGATGGTGGGTGGCTGTGAGGGACTTTCTGTGAGATTAAGTGGCGTCGCGGTGCAGACCTCGCTGTGGTTAATAATGGAGAACCTGGGAGAGCGTCGGCAGGCCTGTGCGATGCCAACCAGAATGGCCTTTGTGACCGAGAAATAGAAAGTGTCGGAAAAGGCCTCCCTCTTGTTATTTTCCTCCGCCCAGCCGGTGTAAATCTAATGCATCACTACGCGGCAGGGCCCTCGCTGCGTTTCTCTTATTTCCTTTATTTGCCGCTTGTCCCCGAGTGACGCCGTCAATCCGGTTCAGCGGGGACCAGGGAGGCCGTCTTTCCTGCTATCCCAGGGTGGCCCACCCACTCATACTGTTTCTTCACGCTGAAGTAAACCTGCCCATCACGCTACATACTACCACACTCAGCATGTGACACTGTCCTACTTTCAGAGGTTGTTAAAACGGTCGGGAAAAGGGACAAGTGGATTTTTTTTTTTTTTTCTTCGTTTTAAGAAAAGAAGAAAGAAGCTTGAAAAAGGAGAAGAGAGTCTGAACCATGGTGTTGCTTCTGCACTAAGATAAAAAAGAATATAAAACACATGGTCCTGGCTGACACAAAGTGAACATGACTCCATGAGAAGCCACATTATATTAATAATGTAGGGCCACTCTTTTGAGGCAAAGCAGACACTCGCAGTGAGAAAGGAAAATCCTGAGAGATTTGTAGATTCTCCCTGTGAGCTGTCCCCGGTTTTGGGGACATTGACCGTTGACAGGGCGCTGGAATAATGAGTTTACATAAAACATTGTTCAAATCCAGTAAATCATTAATCTTTTTCCCCAACACTTAATTAGTTGAGACAAATATGTGGATCCACAAGTAGAAAATCTCTTTATTTGATGTAGATGTCTTGTTTACTAAGGAAAAGCTCGGTGCCACAGTTTTCCATCAATCCAGTGCTATATTTGCCTGACATTTGTAGTTTGTGTTTTCTCCCAATGCTCATTGGAATATCCAAAAACCCTTATGCTTGTTTAATAGGGATTCATTGCCTCAGATGAAGTACAAATAGATTCAGTTTGGGAATATATAATTGTCAGAAAGAGATGACCTGAGGGACTCAGCAGATATAACCTCTGTTTTTCCCCCTCGCTTGTGAAATCAATGATCAGAGTGCGTAGCGCTGCTATCCCCCTGCCAGCGCTCATCCTCTCCATCATACAGCTTTCATCTATCCCCCCAACCCCGTTCACAGATGTAATTTAAGTGTCTGTCCCCCCTTTGCTTCTCCCAGACTCGAGGGTTTCCGAGCAAATTAGCTTGCTAGCTCGGTCAAGCTTAAACACAGTAAAATACGGCACTTGTTCCAGTGTATTTAAAGATGTCCTCTGCCGATGCATTGTGGAGGAAACGAGCCAAGTAGACAGCGGCAGGCGAGCGGGCGGGTTTGGCAGAGTGGGCAGATCTGCAACCAGGGCAGCAGCGGCGTGCTGTGATGATATCAGGGAGTGCATTGTACTGGTGCCGCGGGCCTGGAGCGCCAGAACACAGGTTCATTTGAAGCCCATCATTAGAAGGGTAATTTGGATGCTGAGAATTGACAAGGGTGGCATTTGCTTTGTCATTATATTGAAGTGCATCTCATCACCGGGCTACACGACACTATGACCGACGTGCACAAACACCAAGCCGGGTTGTACCTGTGCCAAATTTGATGTAATTTAATTAGTTTATGTTCACTCATTTAATCGTCCTCACTCGTACGGACATTTTCTTAAGGGCTTAGCTAATTAACTCTTATTTACACTGGTCATTAAGTACAGGGTTTGTATCTGAAAAATATAGTGCCCTCAAATCCTTTTTTTAAAAACATAAATAGACATTTGCCTTGAGGCACTCTTTATTATTGTATTATATCAAATCTCTATTATCTATTACCTAATTCCAGCCTGAGGATTTCTGGGAAATGCTCCGAAGGCCAAAATTAACTGTACGACTGCTTTTTACTCAAAAAAGGTTTTAAAAAGGTTTAAAAAATATTCTGTTAGTTACTCATAAAGGTTTAAAAAATATTGTGTTAGTTACTCATGGCTTGGTGTTTCAAGTGTGTTGCACCAAATACCCATCCAAACAAATGAGTTTACCATTCTCTCTCATTTGCCTTTGGTCACTCCTGAATTATTTATCTCTGCACGATGTTTCACCAGCGTTTCCCTTTTAACTGGAAAATATATCAAATTATGAAGAAATATAAGTCAGAGCTGCAGTTTAATTTCCTCTTTAATTGCATTTTTTTCCCCATCCTCTGTATCCTTCATATTTTAAAACAATTATCACTTTACTACTAACCCAAATTTTCCTCTGATGAATTTCATCTCTGAATTACACCCCTGATTAGTTTTTCTTGGAAACGTTATATGTGGCCACGTATTTATCTAATTTATTATCACAAAGTTATTAAGATGATTTCTTGTTCGTGTGACAGCGATACGTTTGGCACCATTATCTCGCTGCAGAGGGAAGAACAGACATGATTCGACTTCCTTTGCAATCTGCGGTTATTAGATGCATGTGCATGTTGGTGGTTTATGCATCTGTGACATGTTTTAGCCCATTTTTCTACAGGCAGATAAATAACTTTAAGTACAGTGACCAAAACCTGTCCTGCGGTTTATCTTCCGTCAAGTATTTCAAGGTCCAGTATAACATGAACATGAAGGACGCCTTCTCTCCACCACGTCTCTGCATGTTGCTGGATTGACAGTGTGGTTAAACAGTCGGGTACTGTTCTGTCTGACACGACACCTCCTCAGCCCCGGAGGCGGTGTGGTTTTTCGCGGACACATTCGTACATGTGTTGTTTTGGTCGCTGTTTGTCTTGGAAACCGGTTCGCAACCTCTACTTTTCTGTTTAGCCGAGTTCAGCCACATGCAGCAAGGCTTAGGTGTGGGTTAAATCCGGTTTAGAGCGGCTGCTTCGAGACTTAAACAGCCACCGGCTCATGTAATGTATGAATCGTGATTTTGGCTCATCTGAAAACCCACAGATCTCAGTAGATCCGACCGGTGTAAATCCTGCACTGCTTAGCGTCGTACAATTCACAATGGGAGCCGAGGGTAACGTTGTGGAGCCTTCGCAAAGCGTTCCTCACACAATGCAACCTCCAGGAGCCGGTGATGGAGGGAGCAGGGCACAGTGAGGTGAGACCATCCTCTCAGCTAAACAGGCATTTGTTGTCGGGGCCTTGAAACCAGCCCTCCCACGTGTGTCATCACGACGAGCAGCTCAGATCATTTCCACCACATCAAGCAGTCCATTGGCCACTGGTCCTGCTTTTTAACACAAACATTGCTCTGCGATGACACCGTGATTTATAAAAACGGCATAGCAAAAGCTTTTTTTTTCTTCTCTCCACCCGCTGCTGTTACACAGCTGTTAAACAGATGTTGTTTGTACCAATTTAGAAGCCACTGCATTGTTTGTCAACACCAGTTTGGAAATTCATTCTTTAAACTGGGACCCGCTGCAGAATGCACCGGCTGGGACCGGGTGGGGGAGCAGGGTGGGAGGGAGCGGACACAGTGGAAGCAAACATTTTCATGATTTGGTTTGTTAGCTTTGGGTACATTTTTAAAAGTGCTTAAAGATCAGCGAGTGTGAGACAGTTAATATTTTGTATGAGCTTTCAGGAGGATACTGGGACAGGTGACTCTCTGTGGAGCTGGGCGGATTAGACAGTGAGTTTGTTCTCGATGAATTGACTGGCACTAATGCTTAGGAACAGAACTGGAGCTACGTGAACCCCCAGCTCCACCACCCGTAGGACAGCGCTAACAAGGCGGCCCAGCGACTCTCATTTCCTCCACAATTAATATTTTACTGTGAGAGTGTGAGGAATTCCGGTCAGATCGGCAGAAATGAGAGCAGGAGATTTTCAGAGCGGAGGATTTATTTAATTACGCCAATGTACGCGAGACAGCGATGAGATGAAAGAGGAGGACAGAAGGAGGAGAAGCATAAAGGACGGGCTTGTGTGGGGAGCTGCGAGGGATGAATCTGGCTGCGTCGGGGGGGCAGAGCTTGATGTGACTGAACCAGATGCTGTGAGGAGAAGGCGAGGACTCGGTGCCGGGTAGAGAATGATGGCTTGCGTGGTGCAGCAAGGGTGCCCCCTCTACTGTTTGTAAAAACAAGACCATCACACTCCATCTTGCTGCTCCCGCAGGAGCCAGGCCTCCGGGCTGATTTATGGCCCGTGGACTGAATTGGCTGGCTGGGATGACAGCCGGGCTCGGACTCTCCCCGCTGAGTGGTGTAGGAGGCCGCTTGGCCAGACCTCGGCCTCAGCTGGCCGTGCAGACCCCTCCTCGGTAGTGGTTAGGGCAGACTAGATGTTAAGCGCCATCCCCAGTGTTGGGGTCAGGCAGGTCCAAGGCCGCACTCTGGACTCCACCAACCACAACCACTGACAGTCACCCCTCTTTTCAGCCGCCGCCATATTTCCACTTCCCCTCCCCTGTGATACTTCCATTAGCTTCTGCATCACAGGCTCCATCCCGACTCTGTTGTAACAATTTAAATTTAATCAATCTTTGCCATGTGACTGCCAGGATGGAAAATTAATATGGAGAGCAATTAGAAAACAGCCATCTCACCGTCATAGATGCTCTGGAATACCGAGATGAGAGCAGAGGAATGGACGACGTCTAAGCAGCGAATGAAAAGCTCCCGTGCAGCACTCAGAGTGTTAGGGGGCGTCGGCTCCCGGGCTGTCCTCACAAAGGGTCGGCAGCCACATTGATTCAACTTTCTGTTGATTGAATTCTTTTGCATTTTTATTCTCGCCCTCTCGCGCAGAAACTGAAAAGAGACACGAAGACAGAGTCGGTGTGGGGGTTTTCAATCACCGCCGCAGAATAATTATCTTCTCAGACCGCAGACAGGCGATATTATATAGCTTTGTCAGAGCATTTTAATATCAGAGAGGAACAAAACAGGAAAGCAAGGGAAATCAAAGCAGAGCGGTAAAGTGTATGCAGGCCACAAATAAAATATATCCCCCCCGATTAAATTGCTTTAAATTATTTTCTTTGAAACCAGCCACATCACAGTATTGTCTGCTTTAAGCTGCCTGGATGTGTGTTCAGAAGTATCTATTTTCATATGACAAGCAGAATCAGGACATTTATTGTTGCCGCGACAAAGAAAATGTCAGCGTACGGAGGAAATACAAAAAAGTCGTTTAAGCCGAAAGTGGCAGACATTCTTTGTAAAATGATTTATCATGCCACGCTGTTGTTCCAAATTCTTTAAGGGTTCATCACGCTGTAGAACCAAGCTGACTGAATTGTGTCATGCCGCGAGTCCCCGTCGCCTCGTGGCTCCAGCTAGACGATGAAATACACAATGAAGATGTTGTCACCAGAACGTGGGTTCACATTGACTCAACCCCGTCTCTGGTCCTCCAATCTGGCCTTCTGTCCCTTGTTGCTGCTTACGCCGATTTCAACCTTGAGGATGTGTGCACTAGTTTTGGAGGGAGAAGCGTCTGTGCTCTCCAAGCCAGACTCTCGTTCCATCGCCAAACAGGACGCAAAAAAAAATAACTGGCAAAAGCTCAGGGAGTTTTTTGGGGGAGTTGCCTCTTGCAGTGAACACATTGCTTCCCTTTAGTGTCGGGAGAGTTTAGTCTTCTGCCGATTCTTCTTTTTGTGCAACATTTGCAACAAACAAATCGCACACCGCAGCTGTATGACATGAAGGGATCATTATGTGCAGTGCACGAGGGTGAGATGAGCAATGAGCTTGTCAGGTTGCGGGATCCCCGCGCTGGAGCCGGACAGATCTGTCTGCTGTAACTGGATGTAAAGATGCCTTGGTGTGATTGAGAGAAACAGACAGGGATTGAATTGGCTGCTGGCAGGCTGCAGATGTGTGATGAAATGGCAGCGAGCGAGCGGGAGGGTCTTCTCCCCGCGTGGATGCAAAGTGATGCTATTCCAGGTAACTACAAACAGAAAAACATGGGCAGCACTATCAGGAGAGTTAAGCCTTTGTATTTGAAATGGCTATATTTAATATTTTCCAATGCCGTGCACATCAGTACATAGATATTTGGAGTGCTCTCTGGTGCCTTTGGACCTAGATTCAGTATTAAAGTGCTGTATGTCTGATTTGAAAGCAGCACTGATACTTGATAGGTGGATTTGCTGCCTCCTCTGCCATGAGGCTGTTTGTATTTCAAATGTGGAATAAAAAAAAACACACACACACACAGGCAGCCTCCACCTCCCGATGGAGCTCCCTCAGTAATTAATAGGTATTCAATTCTAGATAGGAAGTGTTCCCAGTGACATCCTGCTCTATACTGTACTTCAAGTCTGTTAATAGATGATTGGCAAGCTTACTTTCCTGAGGACTTTGAACACACATTCACGGCAGGAGGCGCCTTCACTGTATTTCATTCTCCAGTTGTTGACTTCCAAACCGAGCTGCTGCTGGAAAGCCATTGACTCATCTCTCACCCTCATTGCAGTTTGCTGGTTTTTCAGAATAGGGCGAGATTGTGTTTTGTCGTAGGTCGATGGCCTGTCACTTTTTGCCTCCTCCATTTTTTGTGGGTCTTTTAGACTAACATCTGCGTTTTATGAAGCTCAGAGCAGAGGCAGGATGTGTGAGGGTTAATGGCACTTGGCTTTCATGACAATGTCATTTACAACCCAGTTGCTCTTCCATTTACCCCTAAAGGAAAGGAGAGAAAATGCCATTCACTGCATATGCATGCACTGCTGAGCAGCGAGCATGCGACTTGTGTATATTTCTTTGTGCCTGGAGGCTTTTCACGCTTTAGAAAGGGCTTCAGGCGATAGAAAAAAGCCAAAGTATTTAGAGGAAATGGCATTCATTACCGAGCTGCTGGTAAATCTTTAATCAGGAGAGAAAAATATCTACTTTGTCAAACATGTCAGACATGATTTGGGGAGAAATTTCAGATTATTAAATGCACGTTTGAATTTTATGCTACAGCTTTCATGTCACATATCAAAGACACGTTTTTCCAATGGAAGAAAGTAGTCAAATTTAAGCTCTCTGAAAAAAGACTTTACATTGCTGCTAAGACTAAAATATTGACTCTCTTAAAGCGCCATCATCTATCAAAGAACAGGCATCGAAAATGGTTAGATTAAAAAACACAGACGATGAGAAATCCATTACGTAGGATTAGGAAAGGAACATGGGATTTTAAAAGGGCTTTAAAAAATACCATTGCAGTGGACAATCTAATCCAGCGTGTGGGCATGTTTTTGTGTTTTTATGTTCCTGGTACCTGGTGAGGACTTGCTGTTGTGATTACCTTATTACACTGTGATTGGATCCCTTCTGTTTAAGCTCCGTGCCTTTTGTCTGCTTGATTGCTGCCAGTGCAGTTCCTCAGACCAATCAGCTTTCATGGAAATCTACATTCATACTCAAGTGCAACTTATGGAAAAAGTCATCAGTCGGCTCCTCCTTGATTTTTTTTGTCACATCACATGATTTAAACTGTATGTTGATTATATAAAACCTTCTGCCTGTATATGCTACAATACATGTAAAGTGGCTAATATTATCTAATAGTGTAAGATGCCACCTTGCTTAAGAATCGACTACATTTTGAGACTCAATTATATCACTGCTGTCCATTGTGAGGTAGATAGTGTCCCCTGAAGCTGCATCTATTCAATAGAGAATGCCTAGTGTGTGTTAGCGTGTGCATTTCGACACACGTGATGAAAGGAAGTCTGTTTCCGCCTCCGTGTCACCGTGAGACATTCACGTGGACATTGGATATTCATCGTCGGCAGCGTTGGTGCTGTGGTTAATGTCGCCTGCCTTCCAGCACGATGATTCCCCCACAACTCCACTTCCCTCATTTGGGTTCAGACAGCCCATGATACCCTTTACTCACTCGTTCAGTCATTTAGTCACCATGTTATCTGTCAGCCTCATCAGATTACACTTTATGAGAGACAGCTCTGGCATATCTGGTCCTGAAAAGCCTGTCTCCAATCTTTAAATATCGATCCCCAGGGCCCGAGCAGAGGTGCCTCTCACGAGTGCAAGGAAAAGAAGAGAGAAAAACAGATCATTAGTGATTTTAATTAGGTGATCTGTCAAGCTGCGATTGCCAGATGTAAGCGTATGCATTTGGGTCGATGGCAATCCCTCTCACAATCCTCTCTTGTCACCTTGGGCGTGTGGAATGGAGGATGACTCTCGCTAGAAGTGAAACAACCAGTAGGGGAACACAAAAAATGTGTCACTGCGTATGTGTGTGTGTGTGTGTGTGTGTGTCTGTGACAAGTTCTTTCTCAAGACTGGAGCTGGTGGGAAAACGGCACAGTGGCATAGAGAGACTTTGGAAAACAAATTACGTTTTCCAGGGCTGAGTCTTTTGTCAAAGGGTGTTTTATAAAGCTTTGTTGTTGTTGTTGTTGTTATCAGCCTTTTTTAAGACCGGTGGAATACAAGGGAAATCATGTTTTAACGATTTGAATTAAATGGCATTGGTGAATTAATAAGAATCAGGAAAACATTTTTTGACAGTGAGAAATTGTCTTGACTGTCCTCCCTCCTCCGACACAACTAAGAGACTCAGACAAATCTCTTTTTCAGTTCAGCATTAAACATCATTACTTATTTATAACTCAGTGCCAGATGACGGAGAGAGAAACGGGGGGGGGGGGGAGAGAGACGCACCAGGCAGACAACACCGCAACTCGCCCGGTGTCTCTCTGTGAGATATCTGATTGCTCTGTTTAAACCTGCCTTTCATCTAGTGTTGCTCCGGAAAACCCAATTATACAAGAGCTGCAAATGGACTTTTGATTTAACAATACATAATTTAATTGGCATATTAGAAGTGCCCCCAAACATCCAGCTCCAGCTCTCAGCGCAAGGACTGCAGTCTCCAATCCTTCAGTAATGTTTAAATTGGGCTGTTTTTAATTAACTCTAAATGCTGCATTGTTTTCTCTTCTTATTTCATGACAGATTTGGCATAGGGAAGTCAAATGAACACCATGTGGGAGAATTAGCATCGTGAGATCTGTGTGCAAATGAGTTTTCGTAAAAGTTGAAAATCAGACCGAGCTAACAATCATGTGTTCCCTTTGTCCCCCCCCCCCCCCACAGATCCCAGCGAGGGCTTCCACTGCCAGGACGAGTGTCGCATCCTAGGCCACTCTGACCGCTGCTGGATGCCCCGTGCACAAATCCCACCGCGAGCCAAGTCACCCGAGCACGGCCGCAATGTCATCGCTCTGTCCATCGAGGCCACGACGGTGGACGTGCCCCACTACGAAGACGGCACCGCCAAGAGGACTTTTGCCACCTTCGGCAAGGATGGACCCGAGGACGTGGAGCGGGGAGAGACAAAGGGAAAGCGGACTCAGGAGTCTCAGGTGTGCAGCCCCAAGGCGAATGGAGGGGCTGTCCGCGAAGCCGGCAACGGGCGTGAGGCGGCCAGCCCCATCACCTCCCCCGTGCACCTGAAGAGCCCCCTGTCCAAACCGTCGTCTGCCTACAACACGCTGAAATGCCGCGACGTAGAGCGAATCGCCAACCACAGCTTTCTGCGGCAGCCGGAGGGGAAGGACAGTGAGCCGGCGGTCAGGGAGATCAACACGCTTCTCCACGATGGCCGGGACAAGGAATCCCCCAGCAGCAAGCGCCTGAAGGACATAGTGCTTTAGCGAGCTTCTCTATGACGCACACCGACACGCATACACACATACAGTGTAAACTCACATATATATACCCCGCAATAGCCGTGTGTACACAGGAGGACGTCCGGCCGTGGAAGTAGAGAGACACACCCGTTTGCAGTATACAATAATGAAGAACCAGCTCGGGCTGCCGATGAGGGACTGTAGTGTGCTGCAGCTTGATGTGTGCTCAAGCTGAGGCAGTGGATGTGGCTTTGTTGTAGTCGCAGTACGTTTTCCTTGTTTGCTTTCTGTTCAGTTTTCTTTCTATCAGTCTGCAATGAGTGGACAGGCAGGTTACTGTTGACTGCATGGACATGGCCCGGCGGAGCTCTCCAGCCACTTGCGCCAAAGCAGGACACGACACGCGTTTGGACAGCCGAGGTGCCGCCTCACACGTACAGTTATGCCTTTTGAACTACTTTTGTATCACAAACTGATATTTGCCTTCTTTGGTTTTTGCAGTTTGTTCTAGCTGCCAAAATCGCTCTTTGTTCCTTTGTATAGTGAGCTCCGTCAGTGTAATAAGCAACAACAGACAAAACACAGGATTCAGCTCAAAATATTCTCAGTGCATTCAGGAGCAGGGGAGCGAGGCCTTTCCGTTTCATTCGCCCCTCTCCCCCCCCCCGACTAATAAGAGAAACCTTCTCGCCGTATCCCTGAGGACATCCTGGTGTCATCAGACTGTGAGGTCTTTACAGTATTTATATTTGATCATGGATGGAGCTCAATGAACTCTCACTATCTGCCCCGCCGCTCTGAACACTGGAAGTTGGACCGACCGATCCTGGTGTTCAAATTGAGTTGTGTGAAAAAAAGACTTTTGAAATCTCCTGTGCCCAACCTTGATTGTAGCCAGTGGAGCACAAATTAGAACTTTGTGCTCTGGTCTTGTACTTTTTTTGACTTTTTGATTATGGGGCTAGGATAGAAGGGATCGTCACTCATGTCTTGCTATGTGAAACTCTGTATAGGGTTTACTATTATCATTTTTAATAACCTGTTGTTATGTGACAATCCCTTTAATGTTTTGTTTCAAGAGAAAAAACAAATAAACATTGGTGTTCAACTGAAGCTACAGTAGCGTTTGTTACACAAACACAAAAATGAAAAAAAACATATATGCCAAAATATATTTTATAAATAATTTAAAAATGTATAATGAGAATATTTAATGCTGTGTAGTTATTTTATGAGTAAGTTATACTTGAAAAATTAACTTGCTTTTGTTCATTTGTCTTTTGCTTTTTTATTGAATCTGATTTTATTTTTTGATTTTCAAATGAACTTTTTTTTGTTTATTGTGTGACCCCTGGCAACTGTTGACTTGCAGTCTACCTTGTTGTAAAGAGTTTCTTATTGGTCAGTTCTTGTGCCATCAAGTTTCTGTGTGGGCTACTAGAAAATGTTTAAAAAAAGACAAAAAAAAATTCAACAAAAAAAGCGATTTCAGCACCAACATTAGTGTGTCAGTTCAATGAGCTTAGAGTGAGATAGCAAAAGAAACCAAAAAAGATGCAAACAAAACCTTACAGATTGCAGGATGTTGCATAATCTTAGTATCTAAGGAGGAGAAAGAACGGCTCCCAGTGTTCTCCAAACTGGTAAACAGGTGTCTACCTATGGTAAGAGTCGGCTTTCCCATTGGGCCCATCCAGTTTAAATAAGACTTTTTCAGCTTCGACTGAGGGCATTCTGATGTGCAGAACAGCTTTGCTCAGCACTGCTGTCACCCTTCGCCATCTGTGTTCACATGAACTCAAAGATAAGGTTACGACCAGAGTGGTACAAACATGGCTCCCCCCTCCAACAGGCACCACACAACAGACTGGGTGGAATCGTGTTCCAATGAACTAAGGTCTCGGAAGAACCGTGTTGCACATCAGCAATGTGGTTTTTGTTGCTTTGCAGTAAACTATGTACAATGTCGAAAAATATGAATGAAAATGGACAAATTGCATACAACAAACTAGATCTTGTAGCTGAATGTTTTGCTGGTCTCACCCATGGCTTCTGGCAACATGAAAATCGGAAATAATCACTGAATGTATACAGCAGCTTATAATTAAACTATTAAATGTTCTCTGCTTTGATTCCTTGTCTTTACTCCGCTGATTTTGATTTGAAAATTGTGATGTAGAAATTGACTGTTTGTAACACTGCTGCAGCTATTGTGCAAACAGAGGATAAAACCAAATAGGACTTATTCGTGGAAACAGTGTCTAAGGTTCAGGCCTCACGAGGAGCACCTCCGAGGACAGCGCTGGCCAGGAGATGCCTTTGATATATACCCTGTGGCCAACTCTGGTATTGTAATGGAAATTAGGAAAGATATTAATATAAATATTTTGTAAAGACCAGGAAAACTGTATTTGTGTTGTGCCTCACGTGGGCACATATGCAAACCTGAATGCTTTAAAGCCAGATTTGACATGTATCTGTATCTTAGCTGCACAGGGCTGTACACAGTGTAGATTGTGTGCTCCAACTCTTGCCCCAATATCCACTGAGATCAGCCCCAGTCCATCCCCAACCCCCAAAGTAAAAATATAGATAATGGATCTATGGATAATGTTGCCACTTTTTCAGTAAACCTATCACGTTGGCAATTTGTCAACAACCAGAATTTTGGAATGAGATATTGTACTTTTGGAAAGTGGGAGTTAGCAAGCTTAGCTAACTAGGATTCATATGTTGTCTTGTTACTTCCACATCTGCTGAGTCCTGTACAGGTCTTGCACACTTGGGTGTATTTGAACAACAGTGCACAAAGAAGAGGGTTAGCTGTCAATCATGGTTCCAAACGGTAAATGACCAGACTGTCACTGACAGTGACAGGTGTCCTGTAACCTCAGTCCATTGAGTGAGTTGAATCAAAACACATAGAAACTATCAAATGGAGTCAGAGTAGTGTCCAAATCACAGATGGGGATCTCTGAGCCAAGAGAACGATACCGCCAGTTGGATCACTGGGCTCAGTTTGGGTTTGGACACAAAACAGAATGCCTCTGGGGTTCAGGTTGGGCTTTATCTCTCTGGCACTGTCGGGTTGGGACAGAACATTTCAGCTGAGACTGTGGATGCATATAGAGAGTCTGTAATAAGTCACTTGACAAAAATGCACAATCTTAAGTAAAACAAAAGAATAGTCTCTCTGGTTGCTCGGCTGTAGAGCCAGTTCACATATCAAGGCTAGGTCATGTTGCAGGCTTGAATCAGACGCTCCTCTCCTCTGTGTTTCCTTTCTTTCCTGACTGTCGCTGTAAACAGAGCAGAAATGGCAAAAAAACAAAAAAATTATGAATTCAAATGACCATTAATTAACTTGAATAATGTGAAAGCCAGCAAAGGAGGAGAAACTCCTCCTCGCAATAATACATTTATCATCTCGAATATGATGTGCGTGTCTGAGGACTGTTCTCGAAAACAGCATGATAACACATGGAGTGATGTCTATTCAATTTGTCATGATATAATGGATATAAACAGTTTGAGTCAAGGCTGGCTTCAACTCTGCATTAATATTCCATGCATCTGTTGTTGCTCTCCCCCATTATTTCCCAAGCAGACCTTGGGGAATCTTTCAACATGTTGGGGCGAGAGCATCTTAGAGTTGGTCACACGTTGCATTTGTGAGATATTTAACTTTACAGAATTCTCCCTAAAAAGACTTCAGCTAAATGCTACATGTAGCTTGTCAGAGATTTGAGACCTACATAATGGTTAATGCTGTTTTACAGGCAACCGTGTGATGTCATTACAACAGATTCCGCCTGAAATATTGATCGATTAGTCAACTTTGAGTGGAAGCTGGGAAACACGTTGAAAGGGAAGATAGGGCCGGCTTCTCTCTCGGCTCGTCTGCAACAATTTCTATGACACTTTCACTCGATAACAGCTCCACTTTCCAACTCCCCCGTACACAGGAGATCTTTCTCCTGAGTACGTTTGTATGGATTGATGAGGAGCAGCAGAGGATAGATGTAGAGGAGGATACATTCCAGCGCTGTAGACACAGAAGAAGAAGAAGTAGAAGAAGAAGAAGTGAAAAAGACACAACACCGCTGCCACACAGCTGCCCTCCATGATAAGAAAAGGAGGTTGGCTTCATTTCTATAATTAATTTGACATTCCTTCTTTACCCTCTGGTGGAGCCAACATGAAAGCTGGGCTTAAAGCACACTTGCTAACACATCCATTAGTCTATAAGGAGGATCTGGTTTCTTCCAGCTAAGTTCTCTTCTCTTGGGCAATACCGCTATTCCAGCTCTGCCCCACTCTTATGAATTACTCATGCCCTTTCAGTATTGTTTAGACCCCTGGGTCTCCATAACAAACTTGCCTGAGCCAATGGTACTGGCCTACCTCCATCTGAAGGGCAAAGTAAGCATTTAAAGAGCAGTTTCATTATCATTAACCTGAAAAACTGACTTGGTGGCGGAATTTTCCAGTTATTCTCTCAAACTTGTAAGTTCAAAAACGTTGTTTTCCAAAGCAGCCGCTTCCCCCGGAGTCAAACCCAACTTGGAATTCACGAGCAGTATTTGTGAATCCCCCGGACCGATGCTTGCCCACGCATGTGTGATTACTCCTGATTCACAATAGTCATGGAGAATATTCTTCATTACAGCAAGATTTATAGCAAAGGTTACCAGGACACACTTCCTATTAACAGCCTATTAATGTTTCAATTATCATTTTGCAAAATGGTGAGGGGGGGATTCGGAGAGAACAATTAAAATGATTTATTTCTGACACAGATGTGCTTTGAACAAGAGCAGGAGGGCCTGCAGCCGTGCATTCCTTCAATACCAAATAGTCCATTGCCTGTTCTTTTGAGGGAGCCCACCCCCCCCCCTCAGCCAGCCCCCAATCACACGCACTGATCTTTGTCGCTCTAGTGACCTCATTCTCTCAGAAGGACCTGCAGCTGCTCCTTCCTCATTATGACCAACTACTCCATTCAAGAACCTCTGGTGGAGGCTCACCACTGGATTACGTGACAGCCAAGATGTCTTAGAAATAAAGCAAGGTTTTGTTTCCTTGAAAAGATGACACAATAAATTCAAGTGATGTGCTCTTAAATTGAAGATTTTTAGGTAATTTGCATTCTGAGTTTTTGCCTGTAACTACATGATAATGGGCCAATTCTGTTTTGTCTGTTATTTGATGTAGCTGGAAAGTCCAATGGTTTCTTATTTCAATGACTGCACCCACAAATACACTATCTACAGAACAGGAGTTTCTCAGCCTTCTTCACGCATGCACTTTGCCAAATCATTTTTATTTCAGGCTTGCAAATGATACTGAATCTAACATATTTGGTTCACACATCATTTCCAATTTTTCTCCACAAATGAGCAAGTGCGGTGATCAACACATGAGATTCACAAGGTCGTGAAGAAGATTTCTTTTTTTACTTTTGCTGTTTCCCGAAGTCTCACTAAAACTCAACTCAATTCAAAGTATCTTCAAAGAATGGAGCTCTTATTTTTGGGCCTGCGGGGCAGTTTCCTCTATCATGCGCAGCTTCTCTGTTCTCTTTAAAACCAGTTACCACAAAGATAATGCTTTGTTCCACAGACTCACACCTATAAGCAAAACGATTAACATCTCTGCTGGAGAGAAATCCAACAAAGCCCAGAGCTGGTTTCACCTCAGCCTGTCCTCACCATAGACTGAATATTTAACGCTCCTCGCACCACATCTGTCCTGGTCCCTGGTGTCCCGTGGATGACAGGTTCAGACTCTGCCACTCGTAAAGCTTTGCTGCAGTCCTCGTGGTTTGAAAGAGGTGAGGGCTTTGAATGGGATATTAGCTCCAACAGGCCACAGGAAGTTTGTAGAAATGATGAAGACTCTCAGGGACGCATTTGTCTTGAGGCAAGTCTATCTAAACAAGAACAATAACCTTTTGTTATAGCTTGATATTGTATTGAAGAGGTTAGTCCTTGTCACAATGAGAAGCGGGCTGGTCATTGCTATCAGCAAGAAGACTGATCACCCTCTCTATCTCCCCACCAAAACTACTTATCTAATAGGCCTGGCCAGTGGCCACTTCTCTTTGTGGTAGTCACAATGGAACTTTGATCACTGCTGAAATGAGCGGCTCAAACAATAGTCTGCATTCACAGAACACCACAGAGTCCCGAGTGAGATGGGAAGCAGCGGCTGCCACATTCCCCCAGCTAGCTTTAATTGGAAGTGATGCTAGACAGATCATATCATAACCATTAGTGATGCCCTGATAAAACTGACCTGGGAGCTGCTCTGTGAAGCCTCTTTGTCTGAGAGGGGGCCAAAGAGCCCCCAGGATCCTTCTCCCTGCCATCTCCAGCAGCAATCATAGAGTGACCTCTGCCACCTCTCTCAGCCCTGAATGCCCAGGATGCTGGCTCTGGGGCTGGGGAACAGGGGCAGTTGACCTCCCCCTCTCTGGAGGATAAAAACGCTGATAGCAGGGACTAGGAATTAAAGACTGTGGCCTTTGAAAGCCTCCATTATTGTCAGCGGCAGCACAGCGATGAATCCCACTGGCTCTCTCTATAGACGTGCATTATCGGCAGGGTGATTATTTGACCCAAAGTCTCTGTTTGCCAATGATTTATTTCACCCTGGCACAGGTACATTGCCTGACCTCTCTGACCTTTTGTAAGAAAACAGTGACAGAAAACACCTGAATAGTGTTGGACTGAGGGTTGAATAAGTCATACAAATGTCTTGGGAGTTTTAGGAGCCATTTTTAATCTATTTTTGAATCCATATCAAATATAATTCCCTGTCTCAGAGGAAAAAAGCCCTTTGCAGGAATACACAGGGAAGTAAAAAGATTGGGTCAATTGTTCCTCTGCTACAGTAATTCAGAGAGATGGATCGTAGTCCAAAGTGAGACCAAAATGTGCTGTGAAAAGCTAAAACCAAAGGAGCATGTCAATTCAAATGTCAGTTCTCGAGGTACGCTCGCAGACAAGAGAGTAGGACTCTAAAATATGCAATATCTTCAAAACCCTTTGAGGCAGTCAGGGGTCTTTGTTTTCTGAAGTGTTTCTCGCTGTTCTGCTTCGTTCGATTTTTTTCATCTTCAAACGTTTCGTGTAGTTTGAAGATATTTAGGCAAAATATGACTGAAATTTTTTTCCAGCACTGCGAAACATTTTCTTCTTTGCAACTGTAACTCTGATGAATTGATAATCTACAATGCATTTAAGGACACATTGATTTTCACCCTTTTTTGCTTTTCAGCTTCCATTTATCATAGTGTGTTAGGGAAGCTGCAGTTTACAGGGTTCAGTTTCCCCGGCCCTCTCTTTTGATATGGGGTGAAAGGAGAGAATAATGCTTTTGTGGGTCTGTGTAACAAGGAATTCAGCTGCGAAAGAAAGTTTGTGGTAGAACTCAGCAAATGGTGAATAAAGATGAACTCTTTCATAAAGTAGTTTCTTCTCGTTTTCTCTCATCAGCAGTTGCTCGGCTGAATCAACATGCTGTACTGCATAGTTCATATCATGGCATTTATACTGAGAGAATCTTACATATTTGACATATCATAGTTTTTAGATCTCTAATAATACATAAAATGTATATCGTAATGTGTCCTTGCTCAGATTAGGCAAAAAACACACTTTAAATACGATCAGGGAAGGACACTGTTTTTATTGAACATTAATAAACTTAATAAATGAAATGACTTTTTTGCACTTATGTTGGACCAAGGCCACAAACTTACCCTTAAAAACCTTTTTAAAATGTATTTAGTCTTTTGCTTTAATTGCATTGCACAAGCTGCTTTTGTAGGGAAAACAAATTAAATATTTTGTCCGTGAACTATTTGCATTTAACTAAATTGATATAAAACATAATTTGAGTGCAACAATATTTCTTTCAGAATAAATGTTCTGCTTCAAATTCCAGTTCTACTCTAAAGCCCTTTCTCCACATTAAGTTGTCCAATAGTTCCCAACCAGCCAGTTTGATTTATAATACCAATACTGATCAATTAAAATTAATTGTTCCCTCCAGCAAGTATTCAATCACATGTCAGTTTACAAAATGTGGAGATGAGGGAGCATCTTAAATTCTCTGTGTTAAACTTACTATACATGTATGCTTACATATATTATTCATAACAATATCAAACCAATTCAGTTAAATTAGGATCGCAATTTAAATATGAATGACGTACAAATAAGATGTCAGCCGATAAACACATGCATAATGTTCACACAATGCTGTCGTAAATAGGTGCCTTTGTAGTCCTTGTAAAAGCCTGCGACAAAGAAGGGGTCGAATGGTTCTCACTATTCTGCAAGAAGAATACGAGATTACTGAGAGAGCTGAAATCGGAACGTTGTGTAGAGTGCACGCTACTTATTGTTCCTTATGTTATTTAAATCTCTGAACAAAAGTGAATGGATCGCCTGCAGCTCTGACTGCAGGTGTGTGTAGTTTTATTGTGCAGCTGGTGGAAGGAATTGGACATGGTTTTTGTTTGGGCCAAAGTTGTAGAAATTGTTCCAGACACATTTCTGCACAACACAAAAAAAAGAACATGAAATAGCGTCTGGATTAAAGCGCTAGAAGAGAAGGAGGGCGCTCGGTCCACGGTGGCGAGTGGCTGCATCATCACAAATACAATCTTCACAGATTTCTTGTGGGCGGTTTATGTAATTTGTTACTCGACACTGGGGCTCGTCAACACACAAACCAGTGTATGTGTCTCCATGCTGAGTGTTGTATCTGTACAATCCTGGTTCAGCCAACAAAGGCTGATTTACCAACCCTTGTGGCCACACTTGATTTCTCTATATGCATTGAGTACTGTTCTCAGGTGGCGTTGTTTATGTTAACACTACCTTCAGTGCGGATGATTATAATCCAAATTGAAGTGTAAAATGATTTTGTCCTCTTAAAGTTGTATTCAGACTCAAACAGCCAGTGGAGCTCAGTGCAGCAATGCTACGCTTTCAGAAGTCACAAACCTCCCTGGAGACTCAGTGTCTCCATTCAATGTTACCTCAAGAAGAATAAGTAGTCTGGTCTGAGGTCCCCCCCCCCCCCCCCAAAAAAAAACAAAAAAACAATTAAACAATGGGAGGCCTGGCTGATACCACCAACATGGCACGAGAGGGGGGGATAAAACCTATCTCCGATGCACAGTGACAAACTGTGTGTGTTAGAAACTTCCCCCCCCACACTGATTCCTGGGAGCCTATTGTCAAATTGAACAAGATGGCCTCTAATGAACCTGCACCTCAATTTCCAAAGCAAACTAGCATTTTTATGGAACAGAGTGCCAGCATTACGGGAGGCTCCTTGTGGGATTGTCTATATTACAGCTTCAGTGGTGCAGTTCATCATGTCCCCAGATCAGCATGAGCTGGCAAATGCAGTGGTAGAGGGAAGGTTATTACCTCAAGTAAGAAGTCTAGGTTTTCATCTGCGTTTGTTTGTTAGCAGGATTATGCAAAAACTGCTGAACAGATTACAACTATACTCGGTGGAAGCATGTGGTTTGGTCAGGGAAGAATCCTAATCCAGGATGTTCTATCAATTCCTTTAATATCGCGTGATAGGATGTTTTTCTGAATTTAAATTGATTCCTCTGAGAATAACACATGGATCTTGGTGAAGATCCAAATTCAAATCTGGCTCTAGTGCCTTGAAATGTGGTTTCATAAAGGGACTGACTCTGCTAAGTGCCATTCTGGTTGGTGATAGCAGTGGGGATTGGCCCAAACTGTTTATTGTCAGTGATCATCCTTCACTCACTGACCATAGTATGAAAATGACTGATAATTAGGTTTTTGTATTTGTGAGAATGCAGATAACCTGCAGGAGTCACTGTTTGTAACGTGCACTCGTAAAAGTTACAACAACTTTGTCAAAGACAGATTTTCTGTTTGCTTGACAGGGAGACGATTCTAAATGTTTTTTCCAAAGCATTTAGAGACAGTAATTGAGGCAGACAGGAATTGTTGTTAGACGCCTCATATCAGTAAAATGTTCTGCTCTATTCAGACAAAAGCTTTTTCAGTTTGTAGAGCAACTATCTGTCAGTCAAGTAACATCACAGATTACAGTCTTAGGCCTCAGGAAAACGCAGCACATAGATCATCAAACCTTCCAAAGTTGTTTTAGCCCCCCCCACCACAGAACAATGATTGAGTGTGTGAATAAATTAAACAACAGATAAAAGCTAGAGTTTAATCTCCCACAGTATTCTCTCATAACCAGAGGAGGAACACAATACTGCATATTGTTATCCAGTGGGTGTTGATATAGAAATATTCTGATGATTATCAATAGAGCAGAGACCAATGTCCTTGTGCTGCACTCATTTACTTCAATGTTGGGAGGTTTAAAAAAAAAAAAAAAACAAGCAAAGACAACTAATAGAAAACCTGATCACCCTGGGGGACGTATTTTTTAATTCTTCTGGCACCTTAAAAAGATCCGGGGTGAAGAGCTAATGGTGCGACAGAAATAAGATGCCAATATTTTCATTACATCAAGCGAGAAATGGGTTATTAAAATTGCAGCATAACTGTGTGTTTCCCAGTCCTCTCTTGCTCTGTGGAGAATAAGGACGGCTCAGTGATTAACTCAATGCTGCGGATTGAGCACGGTGGCACGAGTGAACAGTGGTATCAGTGCAAACGGACCAGATACTGCTGCCCTCACAAATAAGTGTTGGCCTCTGAAAGAACAATGGCGTATAACTTGTTTTGACCGAACTTGGCTGCAATATGGGAAATACCAATTTCCACTTGTGTCGTTATCAAGTCAAAAGAACAAGCCTCTATACACACACACTTCAAATAATGATTTCCAGGAAATGAACACACTCACACACACACACAATACAAGGATGAGCACTGCACATACTCAAGGAAACATGCACCTACAGTATTCACGTCAGCACTGGCAACAGTATGGTCTGTCGAACATTATAAGTAGGGACACAGATGTTGGAATAAACAGACTCTCTTGCAGCCTCTGTGTATTCTTCACCGCCTGCAGAGAAAAGGTTTTCAGCTTTTTAATCATTTCTGTTGAGGGCTAATGCACAATATGATCCTGATTGGGCAGCGTCATCTCGATAACCATGGTTTTCATGATGATTGCAGTGTAGGTCCACACACCAAAGCCTGTGACCATCAAAATTCCAATGACTGAAAAGAAATCATTATTACAGTGTTAAAAATCTCAGTGTGGTTCTGCTGCAGCACCACAGCCTTTGCCCAGAAACAAAGAGCGTAACTGGGGTGATGCAGGCATTCATTAAAATCAGGGTTTGGCATGATTAATGGCACTTGCAATTTACATGGAAGAATACAGGCTCTGTTGAGGCTTGGGGAGGAAAATTGGACTGCATTGGGTAAAGGGGTGGGTGGTCCTTACTTTGCTCTGTGGAAACCCACTTGCTTTGTCAGGCTGTGCTGTACTGCGATGCCTCTCAGGGATAAAGTCTCCGGAGCACAATGAGTTTCCTTTGACGAGTAGCATCTTCATTTTTTACATTTTCTTTCCCTTTATTTTGGAGAGGGGGGAGGCTGATCATTTTTTCCTCATTTTGCATTCATTTCATCAGAGATAATTTATCTCTGTCTGCTTTAATGAAGTGATAATTCCATGATAATTAACGTAATCCTGCACCAAAGCAAATTTGCCTAATGACTGTTGTTTTGATAGTCGGATTCGGTGCATGAGGGTATGTCCACACTGGGAGGAAGCGCGGCTCAGTGCCAGGCAGAGGAAGCAGGAGGAAGCAGAGTCAGGAGCCAAAAGGACGGAGAAAAGTACCAGAGAGTTTTTACTTTGTGACCTTAACTTTCTGTGGTGGCTTGAAGGGACCCAGAGCACTTTCCCTTTCAGCAGTTCAAATAATAGGGTTCTAATAGGTCAGCTCAGTGGAAGAAAGCCTGTTTGGCATGCCCTCTTATGTCTGACTACAAATACGACTGCCTGGAGATGATGAGGCAGGTGACCGAGTGCCTGGGCCAAGGTATTCTCCCTGACATTTCATTTGTTCAGGGGTACCAACTTTGACATTTCATTTGTTTGATATTTGTCCGACTCACACACCCAAAAAGTTTAACCTTCTCCGGTCCTGGATTAAACATCGATAAATACTCCCCTCTGCAGTCGAGAAATGAATAGATTAGCATTGGATAAGGCGTCAACAATTGATTGTGGCACAAAGCTGTGCATTCCTGACCCGTCACAGAAATCTATAACTGTGGGCACTGCATTACTTTAAGTCCATGACCAATGGATCCCTTTGCTGAAAGGTATATGTCGGGTTTTTGTTCTAACTAAAACAATAGTTGTTCTAACTATAACAACGTATCTGCAGTCAATTGTGACATTTCAACCCATTTGTATAGCATCACATAACAAATTAAAACCAAATTTACCGGATAAATGAGCACTTGAAGAAATTTCCGTCTGATAACAAAGACCTAGAGAAATCTTTGGATGCGTAATCTGACTTTTTTAGATCAGTCTATGTCCCACATGCTAATGATGAGAAGGCAGGGGTTATGACCTTAGCTTCACTTTTGGGGGAAAGTCAAATTGTGTATGTTTATGCACAAACCTTGATAGGCTACAAACATGCATGCAGACCTTAGAGTTTTAAAAGCTACAGATGATATTTTGTTGTATAGATGTTTTCCTCTTAATAATTCCATCTATGTCCAGTAACTTGTGATGTGTTCGTCACTTTCCATATTTCCCAGTAGTTCGTATCCTGTACATAGGACTTGTATGTAGGTGGACATATAAAGGGGTGTTCAACCATGGAAAATACAAACTAACTCTTATTATCTTTAAACTATTATATAATAGACTTTTTTAATTGACTTTCTGGAAAGTTTTTTTGTTTAACTTTTCTCTAACTTGTATTCATCTTATAAGGAGGCACTTACAAAAGGAAATGACCCTGTCAGCAGGAGAACGTTTCAGAAACACAACACTCAGTTAAAAATGACAGAAATATATAGTGTTATTGAAACTGCCGGCAAATGAAATAGATTGGGTTTTTTTTTTTTTTTTTCTTCCACATCAAAAAATAAAATAAAATAAACACAAAGCAGAAGCACAAAGACAGGCCTGGATTAATGGCTTTCAAGTGGAAGTGGAGCTGGAACATCCAGCTGGTTTGATCAATCCACTGACTCACCCTGGATGTGGGGAAGACTGGCAGCCAACAAATCACCAGCATGTTGGTGTGTTTTACATGATTAAGCATATGGAGGCAGCATTAAATCACCCTTACCTTGCTTGACAAAGTGACAGCTGCGAGACCTCCTTCACTTCCCTGAGCATGTATTGACAGGACGTGTTTCCATTAGAAAAATTAAGATGAATTGACTAAAGCAGAAAACACGACCATTACCTATGATAACAATGAATTAACAGCAGTGTCGGGACAATGAATGCCACCCAATCAGCCTTTAGCACCGCCTAATGCAATATGATGTAAATCACGGGTAGTTATTATCAAATGAGTTATTAGTATATAAACAGCTTTTAACATTATACAAACGGTGCATCATTATAAAGGGCTTTATTATTGTCTCCTCGTCCCTATGAATTGATTCCCTTTTATCCGTACAGTATATCAGCGGTACTGCAGCTGCTCGTTTGAGTTAATAGATGAATGGCTCACGAGTGAGCTCACACATTGTGACATCCTGTGAAGAGGTTTTTTGGAAAATTGCGCGACGTCCGTCTTCCTGACACGCGCTGATACTCCTACTCTAATGAGACATTTTCATTTTATCTGCAAGGTGACAATTTCGGCTATTTATTCCGTTCTAATTTCCTCAGTGGCATGTGTAAACAGACAGCAGCAGATGGTCGCTCAAGAGTATGAGCATGGAAATGTCACAGCAAGTCGCCCTCACAGGAGTGAACCCGGAAGTTGCAGGAACTGGCAGGTCAGACACAAACTTCTCAACTGATGAGATCTGGGTCAAAATGTTTTATTGAGGCAGATAAAAAAGGAAAATAAGTTTAAATGAGTCTTACTTCACATCGAAGAGTTAAATGCTTTATTGATCTTGTCAAGAAATAACGGATATGAGATTATAAACTTCCTCAAGTGATTAAACAGCGTGACTGCACACAGGTATATTCCTTAACTGAAGTCTGACGGATGCAGATGTTCCTTTTATTGACAACAGCAGCACAGTTTGTTTTATTTATTTTCATTTCTCATTTAATTGCCGCTGCCAAGGAGGTCGTGCTTCTGTCTGCATTTGTTTGTTTGCAGTGTGACGCAGGAGTGACTGGAGGAGATAGGGCAGCCCAGGAGGGATGTGGTGTGGATCTTTATCAGAGGGAAGATTTATTTACTTTGTTCAACATTGCAGGGGGTTCAGTGTTTTTCAACATTTCCGTGGATTTCTCCGAGAATAATTAACGGCTCCAGATGATAAAAATCAGACGTGTTTAGGGGCTGATATTTATGAGCGTGCACCATTTGGTACGGATCCAATGAATTCAAATGGTGCTTTCGCAGAGGGACTGCTGGGTCTTGGCAGATGTCATCATAAATGTCTGTATAGGAGACAACACATCCCTGGTCCATGAAATGACCTTTAAAAATCCACCTGACTCATTTTGCTTAAAACCAGACAACGGATGAAAACCATGACAGCCGTCACAACAGCCAAACTACAACGTCTACACTGTATTTTGCCCGAGGTATGATCTTTGCAAGCGATTGTGCCTTTAAAGACTTAAAGATTATTTTCAAGAAATTGTAGCAATTATGCTGTTATGTTATTACCTACGCACCATGGAGCTCACAAATGGCATCATGCTCACTTTCCTGTCTGGTCACTGCTCTTTCCAAGTCCTTCAAATGCTCTGTGGAGACGCCCGGAGGGAAAAGACGGGGTAGAATTACAGCCTGATGTCTGAGGCAAACAAAATTGATGAGATGATTATTTTACTCAGCACATTCAGGCCCCAACACGGGTGCCAACTTTGACACCAGCCCCTTTGCAACACTGCTGGTTTCTCACGTCAGAATTAAGACATCTATTAAGAAATTACCCCAGAATGTTTCACGTGCTGGGGTCCTGTCGAAAAACCAACAAGGATTTAATGGGTTTTAGTCGGCCTTGTCGAATTTGGTGTGACTCGGATAGGGATACGATCAATATTAATAAAATGAATAAAAAGGCGATCATCACAGGTGGGACTAAAACTACAGTCTGCGGTTTGTACGTATTAAGTTGAGCTTCACCAAACTCTGAATAAACAGGTGACATGCTCTGTGTGCAGCAGCAGTGGTGCAGCCTCAGGGCTCTCCATACCGAGTCCAGCAGCCGGCCTTTACTTTCTGTTTCAGGCAGAAATCAGCAACCAGCCAAACAAACAGCTCATTCCAAACAGCCTGGTTTACAACGGGCACCGCAGTAAAGTAGGATAACAACGTTTTGTCGTTGCTGTAAGGGATTAGTCAAAACGAACTGAGAGGAAGTGAACTGCAAACGTCTCTAATTTACTGAGGAATCATAATGGGGGGTCTGTCCAACCCTGTGGTCCAGTGTGGAGAGCTGTGTTAAAGACGAGGTTGGAGCGATAGAGTGGCTGCTCATTAAAACCTCCAATCTGCCCGGAGAAGAATGGCAAAGGGCCCAATAGGCCTCTGCGATGTTGGGAATATGTGCACCCTTACACAGCGGTGTGTGTGTGTGTGTCTGTGTGTGTATGTGCGTGGGTGTATCAATTAGCCAGGGTTGTTGGGTTTCTCTCTCCAAAGTACCTAAATAATTTAACCATCGGGGGTCAGCTCCTATTAACCAGTGTGACATCAGGTCCACATAGCGACAGTGTTTACAAAGCAACAAATTACTGAGGAAGCTGAAGAGAAACAGGGTTTAATAAAAAAAAAAGAAAAGTGTGACACTACGTGATGCAGCCTGGCACACGCTGTCCGACAGAGAGAGGGTTTCACTGGTGGAACTACAAGCCTCCGATACGCTCACGCACTACGAAGGTGGGAGCCGTATAAATTGGCTCTGCTGATTCTGTAACTGCTTCCATCAAACTAGATTAGGAAGGTGAGCTGGAAGATGGACCCCTGATGGTTAATTGAAGTTTTATTAATGCTGCTGAAATTCAACTGGAGAAAAAAAGGTTCTGATATGACCGCCGGGCTGAGGGTGGGGGGGGGGGGGGGGGCCTTCCACATTGCAGTGTTTTAAACCAATTATAGGCATTTTTCCAGTGTCTTTATCCTTACATGCCTGGCAAGGAAACCCATTTTGCTTGACCTTGACTGTCCCTCTGCGGTTGTCTGCGCTGAGGATACAGAGCAGCTCCCCAGTGAGAATTCTATGTATTCTGCTATTAATTATTCATCAGCCCATTGCTAACATAGCAGTCTGGTGGAGGGACTGACACATTAGTAGTTTGAAGTGGGCTTTTCACTCACACTTAATACGGTGTTTATAGTTGATGATGTAACAAACCATATTCAACATTGGCTTCGCCCCTATTGTACCACTGGCACAATGAGCCACATGCTTTTTCTGCAGAATATGAAGCTGTGTACTCTGTTCCAATTAATCATGTCCATAGTTTATTTGTCTCTTTGAACAAAAATAATAAATAGAGTAGATTTGAGACATACTTAGCTTCTAATTTGATATTGACAGTAGGTACGTCCACCAAGGATATCATTTATTCAACCCAGTTCGTTGGCTTGTTGATTGACTTGATTGTCAGCAGATTTATGCAAAAACTATAGAACTATTAATTGGGCCGAGAAAAAAACCATTACATTTTGGTGCAGATCTGGATAAAGGAGCTGATCCAGGAATTTGTTTATTGACCATTGTGAGATGGGAAGTGTCTTTTGGCATTTTTACCAATTTCCCTAGAAAACTCAGATATATTTAGGCGACTAATATCTATAAGTGTGTGGACTTTTGAATGGATCAAACAAAATAATTTGATTCCAGCGGATTTTAATTCTGTTTCATAAGGGGACAGCACCAGTTAGTCTGAGCAGCATGAATTTCACTAGACAACCAGATGCTAATGGAACAAACACACCCTTTTTGGTCAGAGGTATGATATCACTTTCATATCTCTCTGTGAGAAAGATAAGCAACTGGCCTGAGTCTGTTGTAACCTGGAAAAAGGGGGAAAGCTGTCCAAGTTTTGTCCAAATACTTTAAAATAATTTATATATCTAGTTTGTTTGCACATTGTAAATAATTAATCTAAAATTGGACCGAGAAATTAATAAGGAACACTGTGTTTTCCGACTGTTCTGATCTGTGTCCTTATAGCAAGTTCCTCAGCTGGAGAAAACACACGATGCTGCTGTCAGTGGTATCTATGGATGAATTGACACGTCTGCTGCTGGTGTTACTGGTGTCAAGTAAATTGAAAACAGACTGTGTTTGCTGTCATAAATGTTATTGTGATGGTTACAGGCACTTTACTGCCTTCCAAAGATCAAGGTTGGAGCGAGCGGCTCCAGCTACCCATGCACACATTTTGTCAATTTACTGCACCAGTGAGTTCCATAAATATATATTTACACTCTCATAATTTCTTGCAGTGTGTGTGTGGCCACTCAGAATTAAGACATGGGACTACACCTGCTATGTTTAAGTGATATACTGTATTTCCACATGATAAGAAAATTCAGTCACTGTTTGCCACGATGCCCAGTAGACAGGAAAATAAGGTGTCAACAGCACTTTCCATGTTGATAGAGCATGTCCCTCTGTAACGCATCGGATTGGGCCCTTCCAAATAGACCCTATTAAATACTCCCAGAGATCTGTAGGAACAGCCTTTAGACTGACGACCCCCTTCTGCTACTGCGGCTTCCAGTCTTTATAACATTAATATTAATTTTCTTGGTTTTAACGAAGCAGGCAACAGGCATGGGGTGCCCTGGGAGCACTGCATTTAGCATCAATGGAGATGCAGTCAAACAACCAAACATAGAGGGAGGAAGTTGGCTGTCTCCTTCCCCTGGGCTCCATATTAATGAGACAATGCCACACTGCAGCCAATTACAGACACTCCCAGACAGATGCCTGTGGTCCAAGACATCGTCCCACCGTAGACTCAACCCCCATCTCCCCACAGTCACCACTCCTTTACATGAGCATACACACATCATTTCCCCTGACAAAAAGCCATACAGGATATACATTCTGCACATTTTCGCAGCTGGCCACCAACCATGGACTGTAAGGGAAACATTAAAGAGCTAAACTCATAAATAAAACCTCCCTTGAACTCATATCTGGAGCATATACACATTCAAAGCATATTTGATTCACATGACAATTATCTTTCCATCCATTGTAAGTGCTTCTGTTCGGGGTCATGAGAGCTGGAGCCAGGTGCACTTGAACCTCGGTGCTATTCAAACAGCGGATTAGCCAGGTAGAAAGAACACTTCACTACAGAGGCAATGGTTACTCCAATATGTGTCCAGACCAGCACGTAACAAGACAAGTGTATATAAAGGCACATATAATTATATTAATAATGCTCCCTTAAAATAACTCTAAATACTGAGCTATTAACTTCACACAGTATGTGCTGGTCTCAGTGATTTCACATTCTGTTCTCTCAAGACAGTTATATGTCAGATTTGATCACAACCACGTCATATTCTAAGAATAGTACACTCATGTGCAAGAGGTTTTATTATTTAATTATGAAATCATATATATCAATTATATGTCAATTAGCGTATAGAGCAAATTGCAATGATGTTGATTAAAATGATTACAGCAAATTATTTTGGTCTGTTTTTCAATAGAAATAATCAGTGATTCAGACATTATTGTGTATATTAATCTCTCCATACAGACATTTTAGTCTCTAGGTTACCTGACCTACATCCTGCAGCCTTTGAACTGTTGGAAACCGAGAGAACATGCAAACTCCAAAAATATGAGGGCACAAGCTTGTTGATTTGAGTTTGAACGGCTTCCTGTTGTGGGGTGACTGCTATCAAGAGTCTCATTATGATTCAATGAAACATTCCCATCAGAGTATTGTGAGGATCATGGCAGAACACCTATGAAATTCCATCTTCTTTTCAGCCAGTCTAACATGACACAAAATGAGAGTGCTGTTAAATCTACCTCTGTATTTTAAAGGTCTTGTCTAACTCTTGTTAATTGTGCATTACCGAGCTGACACAGTGGGAACGAGGCAACCTGCCCGGCAGCAGAGCAGCCTATATTTAGGATGGCACCACTACATGCTCTTATGAATAGGTAGGCTTAGTGGTATACGGCTGCACTCAGCACAATAGGAGTAAGTAACTGCTGTTGCCTACTGAATTCTGAATTGAGAGTGAGAGCTCTTATCAAAGCCCAAGCTCCTTAGAAAAGAGGCTCTCAGCCGGATGGAATGTACATTCACCCAGTAAAGCACTGATGCACAACTGCTGCACAATCGCCACCAGTTTTACAGGACACATGTGACTGCCAGTACACTTTTGTCTGTCGTCTTTTGACCCAAATTAATCCTATAGACGCTGAAAATGATGTGGTGCCACGTTACAGTAGTGGGTCAAAATCTGTTCCTTGTGACTGGTCTGGCCATGTGTCAATAAGAAAACAGCCAGGGACCAGTTTGTTGTTCCCACACCTCCAGCAGAGTTGATATATTACAGGATATATTAAAAATGTCAAGAATTGTGTAGATTATGACACATTTTATTTGTCATAACTTCTCCTTAATATTTTCAAACCGATGTTGGTTAAAATGGCACAAGGAACAAATCAATAACAGGAACAGTTTGTTGCTGTAGCAGAGCAAAAAACTTTGTCGGACCATCAGCAACAGGCGCCGTCAGTGAAGCAGTTTTTTATTTGTGCAAAAATAAATCTCTGCTATGCTGCAATGCAATCAACACTTTTCAGTAGTTATTGTGCACAAAGGTTGTATTTACTTTGTTTGTTTGGCATTTCTAAATATTTTACTTATTTGAGGCTGGGATGTGCACCCTTGGACTTGCAATTCTCAACCCCAATTTATAATGGTTTCACATTGTTCAACAAGGAGAAATCCTTTTGCACTTTGACATCCTCCACGAGTATAGAAATAAAAAAACGGTTCTGACTCTGCCACGACCTGGCAGCTTAAAAAATGTGTGCAGACAAAAGAGTGGCCCATTCTGAGAGTGGAGGTAGGCAGATACCAATAGGGGTCTGGGGACCTGGAAATCATTGGGCTTGGCTGGAATTCAGGGTGAATCAGGGCCAGAGGAACGATGCATGGGCCCGGTACAGCTCAGGGGAGGGGGAGGGGGGGTGGGATGGCATGACTGGAATTAATTCCCTGTGATTGAGGCAATTGCCAAGGTTACTGCAGAGAATCAAACAGTGGAATGTCACAGGAAGTATTGTTTTCACAGGCACGGTATCCTTGGTCACGGCTTATACCAGGGAGATGCTAATGATAGCTTTATCTTGTATCGTGTATTCCCACGAGGCACACCTCTGTCTTAGGTAAGAACCATCACAGTCTAATTTTCAAAGGAGATCTATATGGCTCAGCCCCTCGAGGGTTTAACCATTTTGGATTTTGTAGATACACGGAAAAGACAAAAAGAACAATTTTTTTTACATTTTTCAAACATTCACTGGTTTCAGAAAAATACAGAAAGTGAAGTGAGCAGAAACCTACACGAGAAATTCTCGTTTCCATGATACAACACAACACAAAGGTGTAACCAAATCCTGGGTAATTAAATCTGGCTCTGGGTTTGTAGAGAGCAAAGGAATTCCAGTGTAATCACTATAAACTGTACCCTGACAACACAAGTAACTTCAGCCAAATGTAAACCAGTTGTAAACCAAGTGTAAACCCTCAGTAAACTGTAAACATTTCCCATCAGTCTTATCTTACTGGTGCTGAGACTCATGAGAGCTGCATCTACCGAGTACAACACATTGTTGCTGAATAATCTTAATAAAACAATGAGGATTCTCTGAGAGACACCTCTCAATATAAACTGTGTAGAGAATTGCCCCTCTGGGATTAATAGAGTACTTATATTATTTATTCATGACATAAATGGAACAGTGCTTCTGTTCAATGCACCATTCTGATACTTATATGCAAAAAAAAAGAAAAGGCAATGACGAAAAAAGTTAAACGTTATAGACTTTATGCACCATTAAAATACATGGTGAAGGTTTATCTAAGGTGGCCACTACAGTATGCACCACATCATCACATGGTGTAGCTGCTTTCTAGCTTTGACCACTATGCAGCATTGGGCACTATCCTGAGAAGCAGGACAAGGTCACTGATCAAATCATGAATCCAGTTGGATTTTAAAGAGTTGGGGCGACTCATGAATGTCACATTCACTGTTCAGTGTGTGTAGGTGACATTTCATTAGAGCTTGTTGCCTATGCTTCTCAAACGCATGCCCTGCAATGATGTTAATTATCTTTAAACGTTGCGAATAAGTTCTCCCGGTCTGTTATTAGACCGTTTAGCTTTCAACCGAAACGTGTTAAATTGCCAACTCGGCGTCAGTTCGAGGTCGAATGAAAAACTTCCGCTTTGCGCGAGCGTGTAAACACTGTGGGACTCACAAGTGGGACCATCAGCAACAGGTGCTGTCATCAGTTGGCCTCGCTGCCCGGGAGGAGCAACAAGGAGGCATCAGCCGCAAAGATAGTGGTGGTGCTGGAGCAGACACATTAGTCCCACCGCCAGCATCAGGGCTGTCATCAGCAGCGGAAGTGGAGTGTTTGCTTGGCAAGCCTTGTAAATGGCAGCTCTTGTGGGGCAGATAAAGCAAAGATGAGCGGGAGCAGGGCAGGCCAGCAGCAGCAGCAGCGGCGGCGGCTCCACGTAGCCCAAACATGCTTGGAGTTTTCAGTGTGGATCTACTTTGGAAATGGTGATGGCTAATTTGTCTGTTGACCTGGAAATGATTATAAAGAATCACAGTATTTATCCAGATCCTAATTTATTAATAGAGGGCCGACAAGGAAGAGCTATTATTAGCCTGTGCAGCCTGAGAGAACAGGGCCGTTAGAACCTGCTGGACTCCGACCACGGAGGAAGACATCTCTGCAGTGACATGTGGCACCGCTGCCCTCTAGACTAACTGCACCCGGAGATTCAAGTCTCCACATGGAGCTTGGACTCCGACTGCACATTCAAGTCACCAGCCCCCGGAGCTGACTGACTCTGTATTGTCCCCGCTGCCTGGGGAGTCCAACCTGGTGTGATCGATTCAATTTGAAGATTGGATGTATCAGTTTGCACACACAGAAGGTCAAGGAAGAGACTCCTCTAAAGGTAATACCTTAATCAGCTTGTGCAGTGGGACACCACAGTTTGTTTATTGTGCAGTATTCAGAGGCTGGATGTTCATCTCGGCCTGTTTCTGTCTAACTGGGCTGCGCTGCTTGTGATGCTCACTGAACATAAGGTCTGTTATGGACTCATCTCGACATGACATTGTTTTTTGTAAGCTGCAGTTTACGTTGTTGCATCAGTCGAGTTGTTTGTGCCCAGTGGTCGGTGTGGTTACTCTGTGACAGACTGTTACTGCCACTGTGTCTACAGTGTTGTGTTGTTGCTCTGAAAGGAGTTGTTCGGTCATTAGCTGAAGTTGTGGCAGACGGCAGCAGTCAGTTAGTTACACAACTTAACTTTAAACGTTTAATGGTGTAACTATCGTTTTTTTAAAGTCTGCATTAGTTATCATTGGCATTAATACAGTAGATCATGCAAACCATTGTGGCTTATTAGTACATTCAGTAGTTCTATGGGTTAAACTGTTGTATTTTTTATTTTTTATTTATCTTGTGCACAGTAAATCAATCAGGGCTGTGCTGATTAACCATGTTCTCAATTAATCATTTAATTCCTTGAGATATACAATTATTAAATTGTATTAAATGATTACCTGAACATTAAGGTGATGACAAAATAATATTTTCTTAACTAACAGTCGGGAACCTGAAGATTTTCACTCTGCTGTCACATGAGACATAGAAAAGCTGCAAACCCTCACATTTGAGGACTTAAGATTTCTTGTCAAATGAATGCTTGAAAAATGTATTGAGTTATAATAATGAATTATCAGAAGTTTTCTATACTAATATAACATTGCCTCAGCTTTAAACTCTACACAGTCTGTGCTGTGCTGAAGCTGCTATGTTAAGGTACAACCACAGAATACATAGAACCACGGTGTCTTATGTGGTAATATTGTTATATTAAATCTTAGCATTATTATGGACTTCATGTGACATTTTTGTGCCGTCAAATATCACACTCAGGGTGGCCAGTTATTCTGAAGCAGGTGGTTCAGACCAACATGTGACAAAGTTTGGATAAGGGTTTTATACTCAGTCAATATTTAAGAGGGTTATATGAATATTTTGATAAAACTTTCATCCTTTGGTTGTTCGCATTGAAACCAATGTCAAACCTGCATGGGAAAGCAGGAGACAAGGACAAAGGGGCTGAACAGGATATTAATTTAATAATTTAATGGTAAGAAGTCAGTTATTTGAGGACATCATCCACGTGTGGACCACCTGCAGCGATTCTCCCGCTCGATTTCCTCCAGAACAAGTTTAATTAACCGAGTCTGGCTAGAGTGTGTAATGTGCTCAAAGAAACCACCTACCTTTATTCTGACTACGGATAAAAGTTCTCCCTGCTGTAGAAAGTTGAAACAAGGAATTCAAACATGAATAATCAATGTATATCAATGCTCACCTGAAAGAGCTGCATACATTTCTATTACTTGTGTGTCCAATATAAAAGTCTCATTGCTGATGCTAATCCTGCCTGTGTTTTTCACACTCTGATAAGTTGATATATTACCTTCATGCAAGCAGAGTCTCAAACAGCTGTTTAATCTGACTGAGAACAAGCTGTCAGCAGAAGACCGGACTGTTGTCGGTGTGTTGTGTACATGTACACACGTGACGTAGCACAGCGCCGTGATTCTCTGAGTGACAGCAGAGATATTAGTCTCCCACTTTGATGGAGAAAACCAGGGAGGGATAATGAGGACATGACAGCTGCTTTCAAAATGTAAAATACTGAGGGCTAATTACTCCCATGAGATGGGAGGGATAACCATCCCTAAGTCAGTTGCTGTTATTGAACAATATTCTTTTTGCAAACTCATCCCACTTGTATTGTGTTGGATAATAACATTGTTTCTCTTTGAATCTGTACAGATACAAATTAAGATGCATCTGGAAGCATTTTGTAAACTAACAGCAGCACTTTAAATTATTCCCTTAGAAATATGTGGTTAATTGTAAAAGTATTTGGTCACAGTTGTACTACAAACAGATGTTGGGGTCTTACATCTGCACTACAGCTAAACCAGATTAGTCTCTAACCTAATGTGGATGTAACTGCCCTCAATTACAAACAAAGCAGCGGAATGGAAATGACTTTGTAATGTGTGTTACAGTTAATTAGCAGAACAGTTCATCTGGTCCAGAGGAACTGGCTCAGGAGTCCTGGCCACTGTGAATCTGTGCGTGTTTTACCTGGTGAGAATTACACTGCAGCAGAGTTTGGGGATTCAGAGATACTGATGTACTTATATCACCTTGTTATTACAGAGAGGGGGGAGGGGGAAGATGACTGAAGTCTCAATTTGATTTACTAAACTGAGGTGTGGAGAGAGATGAGGAGTTTGGCAGAGACACGAGCGATCAGGAGAGAACTGGGAGGTCTCCAGTCATCTTCTTTTTTCCAATTGTGACACATGTCTGAGTGAACACTGTGCACTTCAAAGAGAGAGGGAACTCAAACTCATCATAACGAGCCATTGTGTTGTGATTTATGTTTTGAAAAAGTCTTGAACAGAAGCGGAGACATTGTTGGCGACTGTGATTTAAAGCAGTATGACAATGCGTGCATATCTCCTCAATGACGAGTGATGGCAGCCATGAACATACTAGTATGGAATCTGAAAGACTGTAAAATTAAACTACTAAACAAATGATGATAAAATACTTAACACTCCTTCGTGAACTGTAATATTGGAGCATTACAAAATGACACTTGCTACCTGTTTGGAATTCCAGCTGCAATTTACATTGGTTCTCTTGCTATTTGTATCAAACCTTCATCGAAGCATAATTCAAATTAAATGAAATTTCTGTATTTCTGATTCTAGCACTAATTCTTTCATTAATATAATAATAAAGATGCATCAAATTCAAAGTAATATCATGTATCATGTGGAATTAAATGTTATTGTCTCTGGATGGTGATCATGCTGACTTATCAAGTAATGTGTTGTGAATAAAGTCATGAATACTCATACATCAAATACGCATGTTTAGACGTATAGTGGACTTAACATCACCTAAAGGAATTTACACCGCAGCACTCGAGGCATTTTCTTGACACCTTTTTTTTACTGGGGAAAAAAAGAAACACATCACGACACAACATCTTTTAGCCCGAAGACCATGAACTATAGCACCATTGGAACCAACTCAACCCCCCCTTTGGCAATGACTGTCCAACCTTGGAGAGGTCGCTTATGCCACTGTCCCTGAACCATCTCTCTGTGGCTGAGGTGTTTTCCATAGTTACAATTTGCCATTAGGTCTAAGTAATGTGATGTGGGCAGACAGAGGCGCCCTTTGCTCCCCCCCCCGCTGTTGCTTCCCACAAGGCAAAGAGAGGCTCCTGTCTTGTCTAGGTCAACTTCCCTTTCAAACAGACCGCACTTCAAACTGCAGGGACTGCAGTCACCTCTAAGCCACCGAGGTGCCTCGCAGAGATCCGTGGCCTTCTCACCTCCTGCAATTACTGCCTGCAACACTGCAGCCCTGTTGCATCTGCAGGAACTGTAAAGAGAAGAGAGAAGTGTAAACAAAGAGGTGGTTTAGATGTACCACTGACACTTTCGGCCAATTACTTGTGTCTGCAGTCTGCAATTGGCTCTCCGGAAGGGGGAAAGTGGGCCTGAAGTGAAACATCATTGCAGTCCAACTACAGTGAATCTAAGCGTTTTGGTTTTCCTTCATACCGTTAGAATGTTTAGCTGATAAGTGGTTGATATATTTATTATCATGTAGTCCTACAGAACCGTCAAAACAAGTGCTTGTACCTGTGGATGAGACATTCTCTGTGCTCTGTTACAGAGAGATGGGTTTACGGGTATTCTTGTCAGATTGCTCTTGTGCTCCTCAAAATCCGCTCTGCTGTGGTGGAAACACTTTCTTCTGTCAAGTTTTCATTTATTTATACTTTTTTTAAATCAAGGAGAAGCTTGGACACCATCCTTCCTTTTGAACCATCCCTGACCACATACATCAGTGTAGCCTCAGCCTTTTGAGCACAACTTTACATCTCTAAACCGAAACCTATAGAGACACGTGCACATATTGACATCGGTGTAAATACAAAGTGCACTGAAAGATAAATCGGGCATCGTTAAATCATGTTCGAGTCAGAGGAGTTTTGACCTTTGTATGTTGTGGAGATGCAAGCGGAAACGCTGTTCTTGTTCTTGGTAGTTTTTAGCGTCGGCATTTTTCGACTGAGAGAGCTTATGAAATACGCCGGCTGGTGTGAGTGCGGTCTGAGAAGAGACGCTTCTTTAAGTAGGCGTCTCGGTCCTGGTGTCACAACGACCTCGAAGGAGGGCAAGATACATACAGTGATTTTCTCAGCTGATTGGATGATGCACCATAGCCCAGTGCTCCCATGGTAGATGGCTACTGTAAAATAGTCTGATTAAATAGAGTAAAATAGAAAGACCTCAGTGTGGCAGCTACTACAAGGCTACGAGTCCTCAGGATGGAGAGGAGTGCTATTTGTTCACCTGCCTGGGATGTTACATGTCTGCGGGTTGATGGTCGTGCACATAATGTGGTTGTTATTTGCATGAATCGGTGTCACGCAGGATGGTGTCACTGCCGCCTCCTGAGCCCCACTCTGCACAAACTGACACACATCCGTATCAAAAGACGTGTCGGCCATGAAAAATGTTGTCTTTTTTTCTCCATGCTTGAGGGGTTTGATTTAAAAGATCAAACTGCGAACATATCCACAAATGCGTAGTGGACTTTGTAATGGATCATGGGTGCATTGCCTCGGAAATGCCACATTCACAGGAAAGATGCAATGGGTCAAGTGCAAATCATCATCACCTTTGTCTTCAAAGTGGGCTGTGGATCCTGATTATTCCTTTACACCTCCTACTGTGTTTCCTCCCACATTGGCATTAATTCAATCAATAGGGACCAAAATACCAGTCGTGATTGTTTTATCATATGTTAGAAAATGCACATTTCAATTTTATGAAGCCCAAGAGAATGTCATTGAATTGCTTATTTTGTCCAACAACCACATCAGAAGTCAAAGAAATTCGAATTATTCTCACATTAGAGGATATAAACAAGTCATTACCACTGAGAAGTTGTAACTCAAAAATATGATATTTGTCTTAAAATTACCTAAACAAATGATATATTTGCTTGATTTTTGCTTTTTTGGTTGAATTAAGTATTTGGCTACTTATCAGTATGTCAATATTTGTATACTCTTCAATAGTCTCGTACATATTAGCACAACATGGTGGCCACTATCTTAGAGTGGTTTCAGATGCAGATGCTTGAATTTAGCAAACCTTCACAATGTTCTATTGGGAACATCTTCATTAGTTTTAGCCTCTTTTTTTTAAAGAACAAATGGAGTATGTATGTCAAGGATGATACAGCAAAGTGAACAGAACAAGACAAAGGTTGACAAAGACAGAAAACCCATTACTGTTCTCCTCCAAAGTTTTTTCAGGTACATTCTGGTGAATTAACTTTCAAGGGCACAGAGTTTCAGCAAATATTTCATTTCCCATGATGGCCATCACTCAAGCTTTCACCTGAACAGCTCAAGTCTCTCTTTTGTGAAAGAAAAAGGGGAATAGAGAGAGGGTGTATAAGAAAGAAGAAGATGACTGAGATTACTTTACTTTTTTTCATCCCAACTGTCAATATCTTGAGACAGACGTTGGAAAAGTGAAGGTTGGAACCATTTGGATTTTTCTATTAATACTTTTGCTAAATCTCTACATAGTATTGAATATAAATTAATTATCAATGGTTTGAAATCACACCTTTGCACATTATTTGAAAGGTTTTTCATCAGCTAATTAGGATAAATCTGAGCTATTTCGAGGATGAAAACAAAACCCCAAGTGACACTGTGCTAAATGTTATTTTTTACTTACTTCAATTGTGTCTATTTTTAATTGATTGGGTCTTTCTGGAGTCGTTTGTCCATTCATCATTTGATGGTGCGAGCAACACGGCAGTTACCCAGCAGCAATGTAAATTGGGCTTCAAAGAGCAGGTTTATTTTTAAAATCAGAGAGCCAGAGTTCTTATCCAGGTTGATTATGTCTACATATAAAGGCTCGACAGAAAGAATTAGAGAACAAACGGCGGCGTGTGGAATCAATGCATTCCATTTCCTTTACACATGTTGGACTCTTTGCGAACAAAGGAAACATCGTGATGGGCCTCATCACGGCACTTTGAAGAGTAACGGCCTGATTTCATAAAGCATATCAAAAAACGTAATAGCAGAGTGTTGGCATTTCCTCAGCTGAATTATGCATATTAACAACAAACGAGTGAAAAAAAAAATACCTTGTATCATCTGCACTTGATATGCAGGTCTTTGTAAATTGACATTTTTTCACACTGTCAAGGGAGGAGGGCATAGAAAACAAGTTTCTAGAGGTCAGCGTCTTGCTGCTGCTGCTTTCACCATGTAGAAACAAGAGGCAGAAGGTCAGGTTCACCCCCACCAGGGTATGAAGAGAGAAAACAGTGCATTAGCCAGCCTTTGTCCGTCCAACATACATGGGCTTTTCCCACTGTTGCTGCTGGTTCATTGTCCCCAGGGTCTCAATGGGTCACAAGCTCTCGGCGTTGAAAGGACAGGGGGTTGTCATACTGCTTTCAAAAGGTCGGTGTCTACGACTGTCGTACCCTAAAGCCATCAATGGGAAACAACTGTTGCTCTCCTATCGCAACAGAGGGATATTAAAGCCATTTATCTCGACGCCCTGCCTCTGCAGAGACAGCTTGGAGGAGCTCTAATGCATGCTTAATACACTAATCACACTCTATTCCTCAGGACCCCTATTTGCCACCTTAATATCGCTTTCCCTGTTTCCGTCTTTCTGATGGCTTCTCAGAACCACACAAACAGAACGTGACAAGTGCTACACTCCAAAAACGGTCCTGTTTCCTGCTCTCTTCTGCTGTCTCGTGCCCAATAGTGTCCTTACATTTAATCAAGTTGCCACAAATTGCACACACTTAAAGATATTAAATGTTTTTTTTCATCAAGATCTTTAATATTCCACAATGTTAAATGAAGTAAATAAACATTTCGGGGATCCCCCACTTTGTCCAGAGCTAAAATAGAATGGTTTCTTTCTTAGTCCATGTCCAATCATTCTACTGAGTTCTACTGAAATGTGTAATATCTGTGTAATCTTGCTGGAAACACACGAACAACGAATCAACGATCGAATGGACAGGGGTGAAAACACTCTTTGTGTTTTGGTGAATGTCAGTGGTAGGTCATACTCTGCAGCTCCTAATCAAAGGTGCTGATGGAACAGACATGACACTATCATCCAGGCCTGGACATTTTTGTACATAGTTATCCTTTCTATGCTAAATGCCATGGCTTATATAGTCCCGCAGATGTCATTATTTTCATTATTTAAATGAATGATTTGTGTTTATTTATTTAACCTTTAGTCTACATATCACTAGAATTCTCCAAGCAACAACCATTTAGGATTTCCTGACTTTCCCCATGAGAACTACCTCAATGCATGTTGACTCACAGGCATTTTAAAGTGATGTGGGGAAAACCTATATGTTTAAACATATCTCATTGTATTCCATTGTACTGGTGCTCAGTATGCAGCAGACGACAGGTTTATGGATCAATTGCCGAGGCAATTTTCATTTGAAGCTGCTCATAGCGTCTGTTATGAATCGATAGAATGTAATGACTGATGGGAGGGGCTGTGTCTTCTTGGTTATTATTGTCAGTGATCTTTTTCCCTCCTTGCAGAAAAAAAAGAAACTGACAGTCTGATGTTTGGTTGCCACTTACCAATCTTGTACTATATCACAGTGTGTAACAAAAACTCATTTTCCAGCAATTTAAGCACAGCAGAGCCAATAATAAATAATGGTCAAGTCAACTCTTTTGCCACGTTTAACCTCGCATTGGCCGGCTCTTCAGTTTTATCTTTCTCTACTCTTTTCTACAAATGCCTGCTGACAGCTTTGCTCATTATAGATGGCAGAACACCTACACAAACAATGCTGATGTAAATGACTGTTTTTGTCTGTGATAGTTTGAAACTGTTATGCTGTGGATGAAAATGAAACTCCCTCGTACCTCCCCCATACCACGAACTACAATGAACATCTCCTGTCGTACAGTTTCCTCGGAGGCTTGACTTTCCTTCACTGTGAAGTTCATGTGTTTCCCGACATCAAAATAAATTATGCTCATGTGTAAGGTCCACACTGACAGTTTGAAGAAAATTGCATTGTGTTATACCAACTCAAACACCCAGTCATGGAAATTTACCCCAAACAGTGCTATTTACAAAACGTTTGTTTATTTTTATGTACAACCGCATCAGGCTGAACTGAGCCCTTCATGCTTTAGCTTTGCTATACGTCCATGATGACTTATTGTGGAATAAGTGATTTTGATTTCATCCAATTTATTTTCGGTTAATTGCTTTACCCTTCATAACGTGGGAACTAAACCGTTTTTTTAATAAACACTGAGATGATTTTCTTTGGTTCTTGACTAGAGTTCACAAAGTTGTCATTTAATTTGTTTTTAACTATTTTTTTTTTTTTTTTTTACATGTATTTTTATTGGTTGTTAGACAAGATGTACACTGTCACACATGTTACAATATTTCAATTAAATTTCTTTTTGTGTCAATGTACAATGAAACAGTAGCATTTTAACAATTTACATTTTTATATTTTTATAAACCCCATCCCACCCTAATTGTTTTTAACTATTAATAGACCAAAGCAAGAGCATGGTAGTGGATACAAAAAAAGTTAAAAGGTTGGATTTGTGGTACCATCCCACAGACTTTATATAAAGATGGACAACACATCTCCACTTCCTCCCACTATCCAGACATGAAGTCAAAAACATCCCAGATATGAACGCTGCCATCGTGCACCAATGACGTCATCTGGAGCTAGAGTGATCTACTTCCACTAACATGGAGGAGGCGGGGTACATGACCATACTGCAGCCAGCCACCAGGGACAATTGTGATGTTTTGGCTTCCCTTTGTTTTAATAGACCTTGAGTCTATGACCCACCCTGACTGGCATGTTCCCTTGCATGCTTCTCTCAAGTGCACATGTAAGACTGTACTTCTCACTTCAATGACCAGTGTTGCTGTTTACCAGTTTGAATTGGCACTGTATTTTTATACTTTTACTTTTATTTACAACATTTCTGTTATTGCAAAGATTCACTGTAGAATTGGAGTTCACCTTGATTTAAGCTGCATGACAGTTGAAGCTAAGCAGTGCAGTTGTCCTCCCATGGCTCCACTTTTCACTTTTGAACCTCTCTTCTTGGCTTTCACAAACCAGATAGACATAATGATGATGTAACTCCTTGTAATAAATAGATAAACATGGAAACATTTGTTCATTGCACCTCCGAGAGACCAAAGCAGTCTAAGGTAGGGCTGCTGTGGCAACACAATGCCACCGATCCCGAGTGTCACATTTCTAGTTATACATTAACAAGTTTTGTCGATGCATGTTTGCATATGATACAATTACACACCGATACTTGCATCAGATAGCTGTCCCTATCAAATAACCCATAAACAAGTACCAAACAAAATACTTTCCCGTATGTTGTATACGTTTCTTCTTACAAGCATGCGATTTTTGAAAGTTTGATTATCTGCAATTTAAACTAATAGAGTATTTTAAACATTTAGTTGCTGCTCTCAGTTCTGTCATGTTTTTATTTTAGTTTCTGTTAAAGCAGATTTATCTATCAGTGTAATTACAGTCATAGTAAAAAGTGTGGCAACAGATCAAAGCTGATTGGCCCTCAATGCTAAGAGGGAGACAGTGTCAGCCAGTGCAACTCGTAGGAGTATGACATGAGCTCAATTCAGGTCTATGCTGGAGATTTTAATGTTTTTTTTTGTGGTTTCAAAGTTTTACATTTTTTAAACATAACTTGATATTGAAGGACACTGAATACTTTTAGAGAATTCCGGACCACATCTGTTGAAATCCTGGTACAAAGGAAGGGAACGTTAATGAATAACCAAAGATAATGAGTGATCGAGAGACAACATATTTCTATGGGAGGGAAGTGAATGTTCTAAAGATAGATTCTGCTTTATACTTGTAAAGTGAGGTTCAAGGTTACTCAGAGAGGCTGACATAGCTGTTTATCAGATGTTTCCATTCACTCACAGTGTCTCATCACCTCAACAAAAGATTGTCTCTGCTCATGTGTTCCAAACTTGCGGTCGATGATCATGAGCAAACTATCTGAAGGATTTCTAACAATTTCAGGACTGCAGGTCGAATGGTCTGATAGCGATGTGTACTAAAACTGGTTATTGACTGATAGGAAATAATTTAACAGGGACTTAGGGAGCAAAGTACAGAAAAAAGTTAATCTCTCTCTCTCTCTCTCTCTCTCTCTCTCTCTCTCTCTCTCTCTCTCTCTCTCTCTCTCTCTCTTCTCTCTCTCTCTCTCTCTCTCTCTCTCTCTCTCTCTCTCTCTCTCACACGGGAGTGATGCAATGAACCCATGCACAATTTACAGGAACTATAGAGATGGTCTAGTCCTTTGTCGGCGTCTGCTGTGTTTTATTTCCAGCTGCCACACCTTTAAAACAAATTCAGTGAATGCCGGATTTCATTGGAACATATATTGGTGACTGAACGTAGTAAGGTCACAGTGTTATGGTTTGCAGGAGCATGACGCAAACAGCAGCACAACAACGTGTAGTAGTGTATTTACAGGAGTGGAAAACACGGAAAGCTGCAGTTTAATTTACTGACAAGCTATTAGCAAATTAAACAGACAGACAGTGAACTTAAAGTTAACTTACTCGCATTTGCCAAAAAGGTAGTGGGAGGACATGGAGATGACTCAGAAGACTGGCAATGTAATAAAAACTCTAAACGCAAACTTACTTTAGCCTTAGTCCTCTTAGAGGGCAGAGGAAAACCTCTGTATTTATTGCTGTTGCTTTCCACCATGTTTTCCCTGAAGTAGAACACTGTGGCTCGGATTTTCTACTTCCTCTAAAGTCTGCTTAAATCTTTCCTTGACCTTGAAGCATTGCTATTCAGTCGACGAAAAACGAATGTATTTGTCATCTATATGGTTCCACCTGAACCCAAAAAGTCCCCCTCAACCAAAAGAAACCCGTACTGCTTCAAGGAGAGGGCATTAGTGGTACTCTGCTAGGAAAAATAACTTCACATCAATCTGTTAATAAACAGATTGCATCTGTGGCTGTAGCTGCCACAGTGATGGATCTGTGCTGCAATTCACTCTTTACTAATTAAAAGAGCTAAAAGATGACAAACACAACAGTGTGTTATTTTTACCATTATTGGTCATTGTCCATCAATAATGCATTACTTTGTAAACCAAAGCTTGATAACATCAATAAAATGCACTGACCAATGTCTGATGCCACTGAAAGAAAAACACCAGATTCTCTCAACAACGACATTTCAGTATAACATGTGACGTGGAAGAGAAACCCAGCTTCCTTCAGTGGAGACGGGAGGGTATGAAGGAAGAAAGAGGAAAAGAAGGAGGCATAGCGGCACCTATAGTGTCGAGGGAATTTAAATCATGTTCCACGGCCTTTACATATACTTGTGTTTATTGTTTACTTGTCTGTGAATGTCATCCTCTAATTACATAATATCCTGTATGGAAGACACAGCAATCCATTCAGCAGCTACCTCCACTAATTAGTATATGACAGATGTGCTAGAGAGGTTTGACTCTTGAAGATGATTAAAAAGCAAATCAAGGCCCATTTTTTTTTCCCTCCCTGGGAAGCTCATCTATTCGTGAAATGAAGGTGATACATGTATATTAAATTGTGTGCTCTCGTAAATAAAAACTGTTTTATTTTTTTAATTTGGTTTCTTGTTGACTGCTAATATTTTGTTTTTGCATTAGAAAACCACGTGGCATTTTATTTCTAATGATAATCTATGACTGCTACGTTGTGAGAAATGTAGGCAAATACACTATTACCGATTTAATGTACAAAAAGCATCCAGAAGGTCATTCTATGTCTTGGCAACAACTGTACAGTCCCACTAACAACACAATGTTAAAACCCCTCGAGGTTGGCTCCTAAAGGAAATATTTTTGGGGGCTTTATGCACCACCTGAGAAGTTTAACAACAGCCCACCACAAGAAATTCATACAACAAGAAACTCTGCCTCCAAGAAATGTTCCCTCCGGCTCTTTATGTTCTCCAAATGGCCTTTTTGAAAAGACCACCGGGCAAAACATTTCAAGAATAATTTTTTTACTCCACTATTGCCGAAGCCATCAGATCTGCCGGGGCAGACCGATCCTTGTCGTTTGGTGCGTGGTGTATATACAGCAAACAACAACTTCTCAATGCCGACAGTGAAGAACAACCTCGTCCCTTCTGAATTATGCTTCACAGCGAATCATACTTTACCTTCTTAACAGCCTCATCTCATCACCTGAGAATAATGAACACCGTATAATCAAACAGCAGTGATTGTATTTTATTTATTGATGAGAGTAAATCAAAGTGTAACACTACCAAGCGATTGCAATGCTGTTCTTAATGAGAGCCTCAATTTGCATTGGTGATTGCCAAAGAGAAAAAGCCATGTTTAGCTCTACACCTCAATTGATCACTGAAATTAGTTCCCTAAATGTGCATGATGAACAAACAATAAACTGAAATTATGATCATTTTCTAACGAGGACCACAATGCACTGCTTCGTACACAAGACGTTTCCCAAATGTATGTAAAACTGGCAATTAATTACTTTTGAAGACAGACATGAAACTCTTTATTTGCCTTTTATACTGAATTATAAAAAAAGACATAAACCAGAATCAAATATTTCCTCTTCATATCGGTTACTGTACATGCAATATCTTTCATCATCGGCCAATCACATGCTGGATTTGTGGTACGCCGTGTCCCACCTACTGCTGCAAAACCGTTGACACTAAAGCTATCAATCAGCGACCTCAAATCACCGACTGACTGCAGCACAGCAAAGTGATTGCTCGCAGTCTGAACACAGAAATGGAGCAAAGCTGAAAACACAGTTGCTTGCAGCAGTGTTCCATAAATTGGCAACTGCATCACTAGATTTAATAACTTCTCAGACCTTCTTGGTGACTGTGTTTCTTAAAAGCTGACAGTGACAAATATTTCCGGAGTATCTGCAAAAAACGGTGTAGTATACATTTTAATGTATTTTTCAGCAAATGACACATCTGTCCGAACCAAAGCGTTTCTCAGCCGTTTGGCACAGCCCCCCTCTCCCACCTCAAGGAAAGGGAAACAGAAAAGCAGAACAGGTGGGTTTGTGCTCTCCAGTGACCTTGCCCCTGGTCTCATGTGAGCTGAACATTTTCTCTACAGAGTGAGCTGCAGCCCTGGGGAAGAAGATGGCAGATTAAAAAAAAATACCTGTCAACATCCACCTATAGGAGATACAGCAGCTAGTAATTTTCCAGGAGTAATTTAAGGAATGTAGAATATAATAGGTTGTTCCAGTACGAGGGGGAAATGATGACAGAACCCTCAGCTCCTCATAGGTCTAGTGCTGTGCTGCCCAACTTCCTGCCACATTGTTTTTCTCCTTTCCAACACTACACCTTGGAACGAGGTCAAGGACGTTCTCACTCAGCTCGATAGCAACAAGACCGATGTCACAAAACACCATTGGTTGCCAACACATTGGGCCGTAATACAACAACCATCTCTCCATCATTTCCTGTCCCCACTGCAGAGGGTGACAACTGAATCTAAAGATGTCCTCTTTAATCCTCATTTGTCCCCCACTGCACATGTCTACTGTCAAAGCAGAGCTAATAATAATATGGCTCCGGAGCTGGGTTCCGCTCTCATACTTTATAAAGAGAGATTACCAGTCATGCAGTTTGGCTACGAGAAACAATGTTTAGACAAAGTTTCGCTGTCAGTGTTTGTTGTAAAGGGCCAAATTGATTTAGTAAAAGTAGCCGAGCCAATTTATAACTTCCCCCAGAGGAGGTTATGTCTTCATCTGCGTGAATGTGTTTGTCTGTTCGTTAGCGGCATTACCGAAAACACTACAAGACGGATAACCACAAAACTTGTTGGAAAGAACACAGTGTGGGTCAGAGAAGAACTTATAATCATGTGTTTATTTTATTTTTACTTTCTTGAGAGTTTCACTCACTTCCTAAAATGAATAATCCAAGATTCTAGATGAAAATAAATCTTGTATATCAAGGGGACAGATATGTGAGTGTGTGTAATTGGGTGCAGCTTGATTGTGTTCAAGGGGATGGTTGGGCCCTGGCAGAGCTACGCGTTCTACTGATTGCTATTCTAATTACATTTAAGAGAAGAGTAGCATGTAGCCTGCTGCTAATTTCAGTCGTTTACTCTTCAGGTATTTTGTTACCGCCGTACAGAAGAATATGGATCACAATCGGACATTGGATAGGAGCTTAGAGGCCAACAAAAAGTCCTTATCTATTCTGCTGATGTATTGATTATTCCCTAGTGAAAAAACATAAAGGCTGGAAAGGCCTTTAACCGTATAGCATATGTACTTTGCAACTTAATTACTATTTCAATGACTGAGCCACCAGCTCTTATTTCTTCAAAGTTATCTTGTTACCCTTGATTTCCTGTAATTCCAGAGACACCACTTTGTCTGGGCTTTTTTCTTACCCATGAGGCAGCAGCCATGAGGGATCAGACCTAGATGACTGAAACTAAAGCTCAGGGAAGAGGGGTTGGTCCCCTGTGAACTGCCGGTGTATCAGAGTTTAGGACCCTTGTGACAGTAAGAGCTCTCTGAGAGAATGATAATACTGGTGAACCCTGAATAGAGAAGAAAAGAGAGACACAGACAAATGTTACTGTTCTATATCCATCCATCCATTTTCTATAGCCACTCTTTCTTTTTATTGTCACGGGAGGACCCGACCCTGTCCCAGAATGCACTTGGTGAGAGACAAAGGAACAACCTTGACAGGTCTTCAAAAGGCGAACACACCTAGTCAAACACAATGTGTGGTTTCAAGCACACCTAAGTTGCAGGTAGTTCACTGTGTGGCAACCTGCCCTTTATAGGTATTCAGTGAATTCATTTTATTTTCTGAGCGTTAACTTGACAAATGCACAGACACAGTCACTTAGACATATCAAAGCTATATATAGATTATTTGAAGATTAGAGCATTTTGTTGTTGTCAGTACTTTCAGACTGCTGTGCATCAGTGTTTACAACTACACAGCAGAAAACATATATGTTAATGAGCAAACATATTAGCTTACTGCATTAACTAACCTGTCAATCAATGAAATTCATTTTAAAAGCCATAGTTGTTTTCAGTCCCATATTTTATGGTTTTTCCGTATGTTCAAATAAGATTATGACGGAACAATATATACAGTAGTGCTGAATTTTACTTTTCAAAAAATGGGCAGTAATAAACAATCATGCACCATGACTTTAAAGTGCCCATATTTTGAGTATTTATAGGTTCAACGAAATTCTGGAGTTGACTAGAATACATTTATATTCTGTTCAAAATACAAATATATTATTTTTAAGCTCTCTCTTATATGCATAAAAAAAATCTATGACACACTAAAGGGAAAGAGAAAAACCTGGAAAGCATATGATCACTAATCCAGTAAAATTATTCATCTCTTAATAGAAAACAAATTAGCAAACAATAACAAATATTTTCCACTTGTTATTTCCAGACTACCTTACAAAATGATTATATGTTACAGTAAATCCAGAACCTATAGTAGCTTGTAGTATATTCCAGAACTTCAAAACATGTCCCCCCTCACACAAACGGGTAAAATATCAGGAGAGTCCGAGTAACGCTGACACCAAGAAACTGTTTTAATATCTCAACCTTTGCCAAATTTGAGGCATAGGTTTAATCATGGTTGTTATTTTCCATCCTCACATGGTCACATGCCAGCTCAGGAAGATGGCTGTTTCTAATCCTAATGAGGAGTCTCCTATTACTCTACTGCACTGATAAGACACTAGTCTGTGACACTCAATTTTCAAGACCCAAACCCTATCGAAGAACTATCTCGTGATAGGATAGCTGCAGGACCAGTAAGTGAATGTCTAATTAACTTATTATAAGGCATTTCTGAGCTGGCTATCAAATCTTTCCTCGAGGCACAGATGCATCCATCTGACCTGATTTGATTGCACAGTCACATTAATGAGCTCTGTGCTGTCCCACATACAGACTCACCTCGCTTCTCAGCTGCAGCCGAATGCAGCGGGGTATTTGGGGTGGGGGGTTGATTGAGTGTGAGACAGCCAGAGACCCGAGCTCTAATAGATGTACGAGCACTTAAAATGCCCCTACTGGTATTTAAAGGTTAATTTGTTTGTATCTGTGATTAAATGGCTCTCTATTAGCCCCTTTTCTTTCCGTAAGCGTTGGTGGGATGTTTAGAAAACGTTTGATAAGCTGGTTAATGTGAATTCCTGTCCGGAAAGTGTTAATGTGCGTTTGTATAAAAACACTTCATTGAGAGACAAGCAGCCTCACCATCCCAGTTTGAAGCAGCAGCAACGTTGTGTGGAATCTAACCCTCTGTGTGTGTGCTGGAGAGAGGGAAGAGGAGGAAAAATGATTTCCATGCAACATAAAACAATTTGCATGACACACGTGAAACACATTTGCAAGACTCCCCCGCAAACTTTGCATTTAAACATCATAAACAAGCAGACAGAAGAATTCAGTGTGAGGGAATCAACTGGCGCCTGTGTTTAGTTCTGGATAGTAAAACCCCAGTCAGCTACATCTGCTGTCGCACACTCAGGCGTTTCTCAGCGTTTTTTACACCTTTGGAATTGACTCTTTTACCTATTGATCAAGTTGCTTATTCAACACATCCAGCGTAGACTGTGTGACCGAAAGTACAACCCAAGGTCATGTCCGTAAGTTGCATTTGAAGGGTAGTAGCAGGAGATCTTGTCAGGATTACGGTATCTGTGTGCATAAGCCCTGGGTTTTAACTTTCACTTTATCCATCTACTGTTCTCTCTCTCTCTGAATCCCTCCTCTGGCTGAAGTCAGAGAGGTTCACTGCACTGCCCCCTCCTGTATGGGAACGACTATGAATATAAATAGGTGAGCTCCTCAAGGTATTACAACTCATCCGTGCCAGGCAGCTGGTTGGGAATGTCAATACCTGCATAATACAGAATTGTAATTTCTTTCTGTTTCTAAAAGGTTATGGTTGAAGTTTTCAGCTATAGTTTAAATCATATTGGCACCATTATATGCCACCATATGGGTCAAGGATATGACTAATCTAAAGCCAAATCCCTCTTAAATGTGGCACTGGTATTTGACATATTTTAGGAAGAATTGCTGCCATGTTACTTTTGTTTGAAGGAATATTCTTTTAACTTAGCATTAAAGCTATGTTTTGTGGGATTAACTTGATATGATGTAATAACAGATCATATCAACCTAATGCTGCCCATTGAATTGAAAGATGTATGTCATTTTTGTTATTAGATTTAAAAAAATGATGGAAGTTAAATATGTATTCAAAGGGAAGCCTTCTTGGTTTGAATTGTATAACTTTCTGTGTGCGCAGCCGGGTATGTGGAATTTGCAAATACGGTAGGTATTGCTTTCCATTTTAATGGGTCGAAAGCCAAGAGGAACAATACGATTTCTGGATCCAAATTAAATTCTGTGGAGTGGCCCACCAACATACCTGGCATGAAACGAGTAAGCAAATAGCAAAATGATCACACGGAGCGTTATCAGGGAGGAGACAAATCCTGAGTCAAATAGGAAAAGACAATGATACAGTTTTAGCAGAGCGGGCCATTAAAATTCCATTTGAATCATAGCGGTCGGCAGCAGTGAAAAACAGCGAGGCTTTGTAACCCAAAGCCTGATGCTGGGACTGTGTGACTCAATCCTCCCCTGAATTCAAAAATGTTGCTCCTTCCTGTGATCAGTCAGCCCGGGGCAAAACTGGCACTGCTGGACTGTGCCTGAGAGAGAGAGAGAGAGAGAGAGAGAGAGAGAGAGAGAGAGAGAGAGAGAGAGAGAGAGAGAGAGAGAGAGAGAGAGAGAGAGAGAGAGAGAGAGAGAGAGAGAGAGAGAGAGAGAGAGAGAGAGAGAGAGAGAGAGAGAGAGAGAGAACAAGACGGAGTGAGGAAAAAGGAGAGAGATGTTGGTGTGTTGGTGTGTGTGTGTGTGTCGGGCTTTAGGCCATGATACCAAACTTCCTTTGAAGCAAGCAGCTGTGGGCTGCAGGACTGATATAATATTTAATGAAATAATTACATATACAGGGAAAAATCATTGGTTAGGGAGTGTACCTTTCATGCTGTAGATCTGGGGGAAATGTGGTACTAATAGACATGCTTTGGCTAGTTGCCTCATCACGCTCTCCCTCTATCTCTCTCTCTCTCTATGTACAATGCATCGTGCAGCCCAACTCTGATATTAAAATGTTTGCATGAATCCAGAATTTTACGTGTCGCTAATATATGCCTGCAATTACTTTATTTATTTCTGTGGGCAAAGACGCATTGTCAGCAGCCTTACAGGGGCATCATTAAACCCTGTGTTTGCATTCATATTAATATTATAGAAGACTCCACTATTCAGTTTAGAAGCTTGTACCACATCTTCTCTAAAATAAACATTATAGAGTGACATGTTTTTAAAGCTGAGGTATTTAGATATGAAATGCTTTATGTCTCTTCTGTTTCCATGGTAATATTGAGATAATAGTGATTTTAAAGAGCAAAGAGATTCAGATTTGGGAACTTAAGACCCACCTCTCCCAGTATACGCTTATGTGCATACAAACCCAGTAAGATGAATAAAAAAAAAAAGAAGGCAAATGTACTGAATATCAGTCGATGGGTTTGTTTTCCTCATGTAGAATATTTGTCGAAATAAATATAAAGTGGGTATTTAATTTGAAATAAATCCTGTGGGCTGTCCCAGCCTTCCCTGTGATGTATACCAATGTGTCAATGCTCTCATCATTTCTGCTTACGCCGCATCCCCTGCCAAGCGGTGCATACATCAAATCCTTACAGAAACCCATAGCTCATCTTTCCTTCAGAAAACTACAACACATGCATTGTTACCTGGGATTTCACATGAGATTAATCTCCTAAATCGGGAGTGGTGGACGATTTAGAAGCCGTTGATAAATCTGCGCTTCCTTAAAACGTGCTGTTTTCCCATAGCTTTCTCTTCTATGCTGAGAGGTTCATATTATCACGTTTCTTCTGATTGGAAATACATTTATATCACTTGATCACTCTGCGTAAGATCAATTTCAGACGTTCTTACAAGAGTAAATCAAACCTCATTTTCTCAACAACCGTGCAGCACCTTATCGGAGGTGCAGAGATCACCAGTGATTTATAATAGCCATACCCACAACAAGTTTGCTCAATAACAGATAGATGGTGTTGCCTAGCAACTGCTGAGTGCCATAACAGTGACTAGGACCTGCTCCTGGAGGCTGACTCCATCTTGAAGCTTTCTCTGTTTTCTAATTGGCCAGGTGGGTAAACACTGATCCCTTGCTTCTCCATCCTTCCCATTTTCAGCCAGGGTCTTAAGTGACAGATAGCACCGGCGTTATGCTAACCTCCTGACTGGGGGAATGTGCACAACTGTTCTGCTACTGGCATGAATTGAATTGACAAAATGAAAAATGGAGGACATTTACTGCATAACTGAGAAGCCCATAAATGCGCCGCCTAAAAGTATTCCACATTCCAACAATACATCAACCTGTGTTGCCCCCTCATTCCCAATCAATTAGAAATTATTCAGGAGAAAATTGCATGAAATGTGCTGGTGGCACTTCAAGCGCGGAGAAATCAACAGGCTGCAGGGCCAGGCTGGTAATTACGAGCAAATAAACAGAGGAGCTGAGCTGGATGCAAACATCATGTCAGCGTTTCACCTTGTGTCCTACTTATAAAGACGGTTACTTCTACGTGACACGACAACACAACTACTGTCAGAAAGAGTGACTGAACACCAGGGAGTGTTTCACTGCCCTCGGTGGTGGAAAGTGTCAAGTCTGTTCCACCTTTGACAAAACCAAACAAAAAGAGGTGCTGATAAGTGTCAGTTAGTGCGGTCGGAGGTGTCCTCTGCAGAAGGTAAAGGACACTGCTGCTGGGACACCACTGACACACCCTGGCATACACATCTGCAGTACTGCAGGAAGGTGAGAAAGTGAAACATAGTGGTTCACTTTTTAGCTGGTGTCAGGTTAGTGACAAAATTAAGTCTGCACTGCCTCATTTTGAGTGATAACTAACATTGAGTTAAATAGAGTTAGTTTAGATTGAGGTGGCCTTTGGACTTGAGTTTATTCGTCAGCCTCAAGTCTTGAGTAACGGCTCATTTCAAGTTAAATGCTCGACTTACAATGAAAGAATCAGTAGTTTTTGCCTCTTAGGTCCTGGAGTGAATTTATCATTTACAAATTGGTCCTTGACCCTCTCCCCCCCCCCCCCCCCCCCCACCCTCATTGACAGATGTATAAGTGCATTTCTTGGAATTAGAACAATACAACAACAACAACAAAACACAATACAGACTCCACTGCACATAATATAGACTGCACAGTGGAATTTACAAGCTAGCTGAGATAGGTTAACAAGGTTGTTTACTTGAAGGCATATTTGACTGGACGAAGTACGTGGCGTAAGACAAATGAATGTACTTCCATGCTGACCTGATGAGACTACTCTGACTTTTACCATTTAGAAAAGGCATAACGTTGCAGTCTGTCATTAATAATAAATAAATCAGCAAGGCTGTTTACTCTACTGTCAAATTGTTGTAATGTAGCTGTGAGACAGATCACTGCATTAGTCTGCCCAATTAGAGTTTAATTTATGCATTGCTAAGAGAGTATGAGATTTGGGTTTTTAGCAACAGATCTTTATATGGTTTTATTGAAAGAATCAACTCGAGCTTCAACCTCCTCTGAAGTAGGAGAAAGCCAGAGTGCAGGGAGAGGTCAGAGGAGAGGAAGCGGGAGGGGAGGTGGAAGCTCAAGAGGGAGACAGGGAGAGGAGTCAGGGTCAGAGACGAGATTGACCCTGATGACCAGAGGAGGCTGAAGGAGCAGACGAAATAAACAGCTGAAGTTCTGATTTATTTTATGTCATCACTCCTCCATAGAAAGATTTATCAGATGTATATCATCTTTTGTGGCTTTATTTTTCCTCAGCTAAAGTTTTAATAAAACAAATGATTTATGTTGTAGGCAAAAATCCGTTCCCTGACGGCTCCCCACCAGGACTATCTGCTGGAAAAGGTCATGACACGACAAGACTAACAGACCTGATGCTTGACGTCATGAGGTTATTGGAGGTTGCCCAGGGTCCTGATGTCCCAGATGGGCACTATTACACTGGTGCATCTGCACCCACTGCAGGGACATGTCAATCAACACAGAGAAGCTCTGCAGCTGGGATCCGTTTATTCTTTTTATTTTATAGTCTGCGAGAGACTGTGAAATCTTAAGGAAGGTAAAGTTTAGTGAAGTGATTAATTTAGTGAAAGTTAGGCTGAATACCTGGCTAAATACTTTTTGTTGAATTGCTAGCCAAATGCTGATTAGCCTGTTTTTTTTAGCTTAGGAGCTAGCTTGCTAAACAGTTCAAGAGATGGTACAATTTACAATGTGTATGGTGTGCTCTATATGTATTCCATTTTCTGGCTGACCATTCGTCTTATCAGCTTTACACTTGACATGTGTATTGTTAGTGGCCAAAGGAAGTGCAGTGTCATATTTGGTCTAATCTACAATCATGACCACAGGATGATCATGACCGTGGGCACATTCAGGACAAGGACAACTGATTCTCCATTCCGTGGCTCTGAGTACCGAGTCGAGCTTCACCTAACTTTGAATTAACAGCTGAACGGATGTTTAGTGCAGCAGCAGTTACCGTTTCAGAAAGAAAACTATGACCAGCATCACCACAGGTCGAGCCAACAGGACATTGCAAACAATGTTCAGCAAGTTTAGGACGGGCACTGCTCAAGTATGTTAGACACATGGCATCATCTTCTTCCAATCGATGATGACCAGGAGCCCATTTCTGATGCAATTCCTGAGCCAACGGGTCAATACACTGGCTTCAAGGGGTCCCACCTTTAAGTAAACCAGCTTCTTATAGCCTGCAAATGTAAGCCTTTATTTATTTGCTATTCATGTGAACAGATGTTGAGTTTTTGATGCCCATTGTTTATGTACAAATGAAAACAAACATTTACAGCTCGTGAATTATTAAGCAGGGAAAGTTCATTCCACTTGACAACAATGACCTTCTGTGGGTCTAGGATGAAGCTGTCGTGTTTTGTCTCCCTCAAGTGTAGACGCTAGAGTTTTGGGATTTCTTATTGCAGTACAGTCTGTACCTTGGACAGCAAATTGAAGTTTGAATTACATTTGATTCACACTTTTACACAACTGCTATACTATAAACACTTCCTGTCTCCATCATGGCTACTCGCAGGAAGGAGATGGTTGTAGTGATTGTAGACTGGTGGCAAACTGCTTTCCCAAATATATAAGAATGTGACCGTGAGAATACTCCAAATCTGAAATGATCCTGTTCCAAAAGCCCAAAATGGCTCCTCAGTGATGTACTTAGACGAGTCTGCGTTTCAAGCCCACTCTCTTACTTCTACATGCAAATTAAAAGTTGGATCATCATTAATTGTGATGTGCCAAGCAGACAGGCCTAAGCTTCAGATATTGCACACAAAACAGCAACATAGAAAATCTCATTGAGTGATGAAACTCTTCAATGTGTATGTCAACTAGAGCTATTTCATAAATACAGTTTGCAACGGTTCTAAAGGTCGCTGACAAATCAACTTCAGAAATAAGAGCATGTGTAAGAATATTTCAAAATACTACCGTTCGCACAACTACAGAGGCGTACCCGAAGGTGAAGAACATTTCTTACATCCTTCATTCTGCACTTGATGGTGGTAAGTGCCTGGTGGAGCAGCTGTACCTGTTACATCCACACCATCATTATTGTGAGCAGAAGTACTGCGTTAATACACAGCAACAGAGTGCACCTCCCAGCATAATGGTTTAAATAACCTTGCTTTGCTCAATGCTTTTCTTGGCCACTGTCATCCATCGGTTCATTCTCAGATGCTCACATCAGCGGATTGCAGACGTGATGAAGGGGACACTAAGCCATGTTATATAATGGACCATAATATACTCTCTGTATGTATATATATATATATATATATATATATATATATATATATATATAAAAATAATTTCCTCACATGGATAGAGACACAAACTAGAAAAATATCTTTGGTCTGCTCCTCCATTTTTCAAAAAATACCTTGAACTGCTCCTCTGCGGTTATTTGTTTGCAGAATTACCAAACATGCTGAACAAAGGGTTTGATCCACACCATGATGGGATATTGGTGCGTCACTGTGCTGGTCTGATGGTCAATGTGGGAGGATTTAGATGAGGCACCACTTTTGTTGTGTGTCTCTTCCTGTTTTGATTGTCCTCAGCAGTTGCACGTCATCGTTCCTTTGTGCTGTAAATCTTACCTGGTGGCTGCAGAACTGTGATAAAAGCAAGGTTTATAAGGAACCAGTCGAAAAGCTGATACTATCATTATGCTACAGTTATAACAGTGTGCAAACATTTACTTTAGAATAATTACTTGAAGGATATTGTCACTCTCACTTTATTTTAAGAAAACTTCTGACACGTTCATAGTTGTGACGAGCTGCTGTTGTGATAGCAGCCTTGAAAAGGTGTGTCACCTCACTACTTGTCAAAACTCACATCTCTTCCTAATTAGCAACAATTAGGCCTGGAATGAGCTGCAAACAGGAGAGAAAAATGGAACACTCAATTACCTCTCTCTTCAAGCTATTCTCGTCTCAAGAAGGATAATGCAAGGCTAATCTGCAAGTCTTATAAAACAGGTTTTTATAAACAGGTTTTTGGGAAACAATCTGAGAGTAGGCTATTGTACTGTATGTTGCACTGTACATTAGCGATGTAATTAGCACAAGTTCATATCCCCTTCATTCCCTCTCTCCCTCATCAAGTGGAACCTCCATTTGATCAATAATTCAAAGTACTCGTGAAGAAGTGCTAGATTTTCACACTAAATAAATTGAGGTGCTTATTAGTTGAAATTACCATCCTCAGCGTTAACAGGTTTTTTGCCAAAATGCATATTAGTATACAGATGAGACTGCATTGGTAATTGGCATCTAATAAGCACATTTCTCTAAAAGATCACATCATTGTGGATGCATATTAATTGGTTTTTCTCCCAGAAATTGCACATTTCTCCTCTGCTGTGTTGTTTCTGCGAGCACACATTAATCGGCACAAGGTTGTTTTCAACGCCGTCTGAAACCTGCAGTATATGCAGTTACCAGGCTAAGCAGTCCGTTAAGAATGTTATGACTCATGTTTGGCCGATGGCGTATACATGACATTTACCTCCGCTGTCCTCCTTCATATCAGCGACACATACAGTAACTGCCTTGCCCGGCCTTTGAGGCTGTCAGAGCCTTTATTCTCACTGTGTGTGCTGTCATGGTCTCTGTCCACATACATGATCGCTCATGTCTCTTCATTCCTTATTGGCCCTGTGACTTGCATCAGTGTTAGTGAGAAGAACCTAAAGAGCCATGTGTCACTGCTAAGACGAGGGGTTGGTGGGCATCTCCGGAGACTTGCAGGGGAGGGAAATCGTGCCGATGATAACGCAGGTCATCTGTACACACTGAGTGGACGACGGTCTCTCCAGGAGAGCAGGAAAGACGTGAGGAAAGGGGGGGAAATGGAGCACGGGAAGATGAGGGGGTGTAAAGAGGGTTGAATCCAGGCCCCTCTCACTCTGAGCTGAGAGGCAAGGAGGAGAAAAAAGCCATCGTGGTTGATAAAAGAGCCATTCAGCTGAGAACACCAAGGACCTAATCACCAAAAACAGCCTTGAGGTTGAGCCAGATCCCCGGGGAGAGAAGAATGGGGATATAGACGGTTTTCTGTAACCCCTTCATTAAATAACTATTATTTATTTATTTGTCTGCGTGACATATGAAAACATATTTTCAAATCAAAGTCAGTTAAGGTTTATCTGGGTGGGGAAATATAAGAGGAGAGAAAGGGGCAAAGAGAAAGAGACCAAGACTCAGAGAGAGAAAGAGCTCCAGGAACCAGCTGCATGTCGGAGGGATTAGATAATTCCTGTAGACGCGTCATGAGTTGCAACATCGCTGCGATTTCTCTGGCGCAACAATGTGTGTTTACATTTTAAATCAAATCCAGATGGAAATGGGATTTTTAGCCCCTCAGTGCTGCTAGTCACTTTGAGCAGCTTTGACTCTTCACATTTGACTGCCTCTCAAGCAGCATCCTAGAAAAGGCTTTTCACAGCAGTTTTGTAGCTCTCAGGAAATTACCACTGTGTTCTAGCCTTTCATTTATTATTCCCTTTCCCCAGGGCATGGTTTGTATTGGTACTCACATTTACCTATGATCAGTCATAGACTCTCTTCTACAAAGTTTCGACTGTGTGGGATTAAGAGTTCATAAAGACTAATAAATTAAAACGGAAAGTTTAACAAATTATTATTATACTCTCACCAAGTACTTTATTAGAAGCACCTTACACCTGATAATCTATTAAATTATCCCATCAGCCAATCATGTAGCTGCAGTGCATTGAATGAGGAGCTTCAGTTAATGTTCACATCAAATTTCAGAGTGTGGACAAATTTTGACCTCTGTGACTTTGAATGTGGCATGAGGTTCTGGTGCTTGGCTGGTTGAGTGTTTCTGAATCTGCTGATCTTGTTTGCACACACAACCTTCTCTAGATTCTACACGGAATGGTGAGAAAAAACAATCCAGTGAGCGGCAGTTCTGCTGATGGAACCGCTCTGCTGATGAGAGAGGTCAGAGGAGAGGGGCCGGACTGGCCGGAGCTGACAGACAGGCTACAGTAACTCAGATAACTACTCTTCCCCACCATCGGATGAAGCTGAAATGACCACCACGGGTAACACTCCTGTCAGCCACAGTGAGACAGGCTCCCCTACAACTGGACGGTTGAAGACTTGACGGGTATACAGGTCAGATTAATCTGGATTTCTGCTGAGGTATGCAGATGTTCGTCTCAAAACTAAGCGTAGACAGCACGAATGCATGGACACAACGTGGATTGTGTCAACAGTACAGGCTGCTGATATAGTGTGTGTGTGTGAGGAATGTATTCCTAGCCCCCCGTTGGACCCTATTATCCCGATCAGTCATTGCTTGTTTACACCACAGACACCCGGAGTATTGTTCCTGACCATGAGTATTTCTTTATATGTAGAGTTTTCCATCTTATAAGGGCTACTTCCAGCGTGACAGTGCAACATGTCCAAGAAAAAGTCATCTCATACCTTACTAGCATGACAACAAGGTGAAATACCCCAGTGTCCTCCCTGGTGATAAAACCGGAGATTGAATGAGTGTGCGGCTGACAGGCTGTGTGATAAAATGATGTCAGCATGGAGCAAAATCTCAAAGAAATGTTTACAACCTCTTGTAGAATCCATGCCATAGGGAGCTATAGCTGTTTTAAGAGCAGAGAGAAACCCTGTCAGTATAAGTTATTAATAAAGTTTATACAGAAAGAAGTTATGTAGTTGGCCACTTCATGCAATCTGTTAAAGATAAAGCAAGGAATTATTTTATAGACCTTAGAGATGTAAGGAAATAAGACGCAAGGTAATTCCCTCTGAAATGCAGCAAAATATAGAATCATAGTCAAGTGTAATCTTACATTTAGAATTTGTCGTTGTCAACCACCTCTGATAACTGTTAAAGATGTTCAGGTTCTTGTTAACGGAACCAAACAAGTGTCTTTGAAAGTTAAGCATTTGCAATTCAAATAAATATCATTGGCACAAAATATTATACACATTGTAATTACCTGAGAGCAGGTATAGATAATCATGGACAGCCTGGGAGCTTTCATTCCTAACAATGATTGTGGCATTTCAAAGCACTTCTGCGTCCTTGCTTCTTTGCTTGTAGACAAATGAATCGGTAAATTCACCAGGGCCATTTTCTGGAGCTGTAACACCTAATGGCTGTGTGTTAAATGCTTGGAGAAGACTTGTTAAACTTTGAAATGGTGTTCCTGTTTTTTTTTTTATACAATTGCAAAATGCCACAAGCAATAAAAAAAGCCCAAGGAATTGGTTGGACTGGAAAGTGGAAGAGTATTGACCCCTCGGGGTGGATAAATTATATATGTTAAGATCTTCATCTCAGGAAAGCTTGACCCTGTTAGGCTCTGAGATTCAAGAAAATACGTGATATGAGTAAAAGTGTGTGATATGCATAATGATTTATGTTTGGCAGCCTGGGTTAAGGATGCTTAATAATCCAAGATCCAGTAGTTATAAATTACAGCCATGGTTCTATGAAGACAGGCTTTAGCGATCGGGATTTGTAAATGGAAAATGTCCATGTGCATGCAAACTAATCACGGCAAGACTTCATCTTTCCTAATGTAGAGACCGTGATTCTCTGATATCTTTCCATTATGTCAGCAGCAAATAATGGAGAGAGAGAAAATCTAGTTAAAGGGCTCTCCCTCTGTTTGTGGAACCAGGGTTATAATACATAATGGTCGCTCTATTTCACACAAGCTTTGGCCTTTAATGAGGTTGTTTTGGCAGCGGGAGTGAAGACTGATAACTGGCTTTTTTTTGTAAAGCACTTAGACTCTTCATGAGCTTCAATTTAGTGCCACTCTTAGGTCAAATCGTCAGCTTCACACTCATGTAACGTTAAACCACACTCACACAGCTTTGCATTAAGTATATATATATTTGGCAACATTAACATACAGAAAAGGGACAGTTTTCACATTTGCACGGTTCCAAGTTGCAAGGGTGATTGCAATTTCTCAGTGGCAGACGTATGTAGTTAGTTTTTTTTAATATAATGTGATGCCATAATTCAACAGATTGCTCGCTTTGTGCGTTCCACAATGTAAAGTCATGAATAAAAAAGAACTTGCAGCAGATTCTCGCGTGTGCGAAAAGCTGAAACCCGCTGGGAGCAATTTGAAAAAAACGATAAATTGTTTATCAGAGGTTAATCTAATAACTTTTCCAGCTAATAGTTTCAGTTCATTAAGTTCATACTGTGACAAGATTTTACCGGCGACGGCTCTAGTTTCATAGCAGTAAAGAGGATTGAGATGAGCCCACAATTTTGCTCAAGTCTTTGTTCCCTGGTTAATTCTGAAGCTAACACAGAGAAATCTGGACCTTCCTTGCTAACAGGTGGGGTCAGCTATAAGTTTGTGAGTGTTTGTGCGCTGGACATAATGTCACAAAACTGGAGGAAACACAAAAAATGTTGCTATATTGACGAAAACTGAGTCAGGCAGCAGGACAGATGCTTTACTCCGGTACCTGATAATTTGAAAAGTGCAGCCAAACAACAGTGACAACGTTAGTTTAAATGATACAGGCTGGGTACAAGGTAATTAAATCTTTGTCAAAGAGCACCGGGCTGAAAAAGAACCACTCCAGCATCAGCTGCTGCACATTTTAAAATAACTGGATTTAACTCAGTATGCTCTCTCCAGATATGCAATGATATTGACTTAGTAATGTGTTCAAACTTTGGCCCTACTACAATTACTCTATAATTGTTTTTGCAGCCTGGAGGTATAACTATCATGATTTTTCTTGTTGTTGTCACGATTAAAATGTTACAAGCACAATTCTCCATTGCCTATTGTTCTTTCTGCATGTGCACACAGCCAGTCATTTTACAATCGTGGTTTTAGAGGGACAAATTGTCTCCGGTTGCCATCTCTGAATGATTTATTTGCCTCACAAAGGCCTGAACTATGACAAGATGTCAATGGAAGTCAGGATCAGGGCCACTGACACATGACACTTTCTATTCCATTCACTGGCATGCAGGAGCACGTCTTGTTATTTAATCGCTGTTGTCCATAGAAACCTTGAAATGTTATTTTTTTTACATGTTTACAGTTGGAATGTAATGCCCCTTTTGACCTGTTCACACAAAGATCCTTTATGAAGCCTAATTTGTTTTGGCCAGGGCTTGGCGTCTGAATCGCGATTTGCTCCTCAGATCTGAACTGCATGTGGGTTTATTACAGATGACTCTTTGCAGGTCTTTGTACTGTGAATGTTATATGAAGAGGAGGCAATACCAACTCTCCTCTTGCTGTGATATCAGGAATAAACATATGTTTACTCTGACACCATGCACATAAGAGGATAATAAATGCATATTAGACCTGAGTCTTTTATGTGATGAGTTATATTAGAAGTGGGCCTCTAACGAGATTGAATATCGATAAATAAGCAGAACATTTACACCGATAGGTTTTCAGGACATGTAATGGTGTTAATCAGTGCACGAATGCAAACCAGTAGACAGAGAATTAATTTCTTATCAGGCTAAACCATATTTACAAAACTTGCTAAATCAGACACGACAGCTGCATCATGTACCCGTTCGCTCAGTCCACAAAGAAAACTGAGACACTCTGCACAGAACAATGAAAATCGCTACTGACCAATTTCACCTCCAGTTCCCACACATTGACATACTGCAGTTCATTGTCAAGGGTAAACTCTGTCAACTGCACCTACATTGAGTTATGCAGGAAGTAGGCAGGGGATCATTATGCGACATCTGCAGTGCCACCAATGCTGGCGAAATTATAGCCCGGAGTACTGCGTGATTGGCACTTAATGAGCAAACGCGAGTGACAATGAGCTTTAGCCGGGGGGCAACAACAGCATGGGGCGCCGGTAGGTCATGAATCTGGAATAATGAAACAGTAAACGGTCTCCATCACTGGTATTGATTTCCCTTAGTCCTGGGCTGTGTTTTATGTCCATGATCTTCCACCAATGCTCTAGCCACTCACATAAAGCAAGAAGCACTTTATAGGCACTATCTGCGTGTATTAAAAGAAGAGAGGAACACTGTTCTTAACCTGATGGATCCTTTCAGCCTCCATTTCATATTATGGGTGAGGAAGCTTTATTAAACTGAGCTTAGGCTTTTCTCAGGGAGATTTTCTGTCATCAGTTTTAAATGGAGAGAAAAGGAATAGGTTTGCAGAAATCATGCCCTAGAAAATGACTCGCACTTGACTCCCGCATTGTTGTCTGATCAAGCCTTTCATTAGCATGGTGCTAGTGGAGCACTTCATAGCTGGTAATTCACAGGAAGCGTCCCCACCCGCTGAGGCCTTCTCCTCCCCATCCCCAGCCATTATGTAATTCCTCATGGCTGTGTGACTCTTCCGCACACCCACCTGTCTTCCATTCCACCTCCCATCCTATCTGCCACTCACATTCTCCTCCTCTCTCAAAAGCTCCTCTTACTTTTCAATTTATGTCTCCATTCGGTCCCAGCCTCTGAGCACGAGGATGGCTGTTTACAGTTACAGAGCTGCCAGGTTTGGATTTTATGTTTCATCTTCAAATTAGCTGTGTGCCACATCTGAATGATCTATTTTACACTAAGTGATGTTGTGAGTTTGATATGATAGGCACACCAATACTTAAAAGGTTATGCATTCATCATTAGGAAGCATTGAAGATATATGCTTTCTTCTCAAATCTGTGTTTGATCAACATGAAAAATATCCTGGCATGGGACAACAGATGTGATGCAGCTATAGGTCACATTATAAAATGCTATTAGGTTCAATTTAAGTTAACATGGCTAGCATCAGAAACAGATTAAATAATTCAAATGTATATTATACATTATTGTATTATGACTAGTGGTCTTGCTCAGGAATATGTTTTAGATACCTGACAAATATGTCCATGTTTTATTTTTGCTTAAATTTCCAAAAGTAGTTGATAGAGCAAGGGAGGAGCAAACTATCACATTTGCACTTTATAACACTAAAGCCCAGTGGGAACCACCATGTTGCCTTGAGGCATTTTGTTGCTAGCTTTTTGCATCCTCTAAAAACAACTTAGTCTGTCTATCAGAAAGAAAACCATTATTTTACTCTGTCTGTCTTTTCTTTGACAAAAACTATAAACAAAACCAAGCCTAACTCTAAGCCGTTTTGGGAAAGTCAAAATTATTTTCTGAAGTTTTACTCAAGTACTCTTCCTTTTTGGAATCTGAAATGCAATGTTTCCCCCTGAGACTTGGGGATAGTGTAAAGTTATAAAGATCAGTCTCAACAGAAATAAGGTTCCTCAACACAGTTAATGCCATGAATAATTTCTGTTTTGTTCACATCACTTGTGTAATTTTTCCTTCCCATGACAATGTGTCCTCCTTTCTCGGCCACCACGTTCACAACCGTTCAGGATACCTAAGTGTACTGCATTAGATATTGATCTTTTGGTGCATTTCGATTAAACCATGTTGGGTACTTACAGTGCACTGGTGGTGGCATACTTGCAAATTGAGACATTGCCTTAGCAGCATGGATCAGTGTAACTTTCATGTGAAAACCTTGAACTGGTGGATTTATTATCTGCGATCATTAATGTCTGTACACGTAATATCATTGTGACATCTTCCCTGTTTTGTTTATTTCAGTCCAGATCAATGCATTCAGCTGATGACAACCCAGACAGACCCTCATTGGCATACCCATGCTGTTAAAATGTCTAAATAGCCCTGATACTATAGTCATGGAACAGCATTCTCTTCAGCAAAAGTAATTTAGTGTGAATGGGACCAACTGTACATTGAGTTTCCACTTACATTTGCGATTTAATCAGAAAATGCAATCATGCCCTTTTACTGGGAGTATGTTATACTTCTGGCTTTTCTCATCTGTATTATTTTCTAGAGTTCACTGGCAAGTGTAATCACTCATGCACTCAGTGGAGATAAGCATCCAAGACACCAAATGACTTTCAATGATTTCACAGCTTTTAATTGGATCCTATGGATAAAACAATCTGTTATCCAAGTTTGGGGGGGGGGGGGGGGGGGGGGGTGTTTGTGACTCCAGGCGAAGACAGTGATTTGATTTGACTGATAGCAGCATTGTAGAGTTGGCACATTTTCCAGTCGAATGCAGAAGTAAGGCTCATGTATTGTTACTTATTTCCTTAGTAAACCGACTTAAATACATACAAATTGAACTAAATATAAACCAAAGCTACATCATATTCACCAGCAAAGTGAACAATCAGAGAAACCACTAGGTTTTCAGAAGGAAATAGAGCAGGTAAAGCAATCCGCTCTACAAGAAGTTACAGCCATGATAGTGTGGCTGGTATTGATTTCTCTTGTGCGTGTGTTTGAAAGGTATAGTCACAAAACATGTTTGATAAGTTAAGATCTAAATGGAGGCAGAATTTGAAGAAGGCTGTTGTCCAACCCCCCAGTAGTGAAGTAATAAGATAGTAAAACAACTAAATCTGCATATGTGAGTGATCTTGATGCCTATGTGACCACACGGTAATGGATGTTAAAGATGGAGACTAATTAATGTGAAGTGAGAATCAGAAAACATTTAATAAATCATTAAAATCTCAGGTTGAAAATAACTGATACAACTCTAGTTCTATTCCTTTTAACTGTAAACTACGTTTTTCTAAAGTGCTGGGAATTAGTCCAAAAAACGTTTGAGTGCCTTTGCAAATTAGTCAAACTTGATATTCAGTTTTATTCCTTTTGAAACTGTCATTCAAACTGAACAGTCAGCAGTTTTTGAAAAGTCTGGAACAACACCGTGAATACAACTCCTGCTTTGAAGCCATTGTTGCCTTTACTCTAAAATCCCCCCGTGTGTGTGTGTGTGTGTGTGTGTATGTGTGTGTCGGGGTCATGTAACTAGATATAACTTACCGTCCTTGGTTAAGCCTACAAGAGTAACATGCACACAGATGCAGCAAAAATGCCCACACATGCAATGTGCTCGTGCACATATGTGGGTTGTAGGATGTGGATGCAGTGGGCTGTGAGGATGGGTAATGGAGGACAGTATGTGTCCTGGGATCACGGCGGATGGATCCTCCATTGCGAAGGCGATGAGACCTGAAGGGCGACAGGGAGATGGAGGCATTGAGGGAGAGAGCAGCCGCAGCCCAACGCTCTGTTAGGCGCCTAATGGAGAGACAGCAAGGAAGCAGCGCGCATCGTAGGGCCCAGTGCTCACAGAGGAACACTGGAGGAACATTAACTCACACACAGGGAAGGAGAGTCAAGCGGTAGGGGCTGCTGCAAGACTGGAGCATTTGGGATTGATCAAATCCACCGGTCCTACGTTCCAGGAGCTTTTTGATGGTTCTGCAGAGAACAGCCCCTTGGCACAAACACAGGACATCTGTAGGAGAACAGCAGTTGTGTTGATCAATGACTCTAAGCAGGGCAATAAACACTTTAAACCACAATGTAGCGTGAGAATATGTATTACCATCTACAGCCATGGAAAGGTTTGCTTGGTGTGTTTTTTTAAGTTTGATTCTGCTCGGTGAATCTGGCTGCGATTTAAAATCTTTAAGGCTACAAACCAAAGTTGCCTCCTGCTTTCTCACCCCCCCCCCCTTCAGGCCACTATTTTCATCATGAATCACCATTTTGTTGGTAGATGTCTGATTTGCAGGAATTATAGCCTCAGCTGATTTCAATGCTGAAGTTCAAACATCAATATCCACAAACCTGTTTTCAGTCATGCACTGAACTCCACTCCAATCTCCTGAAGGTGTCTTCAATTAACACTGATGACGTGTCTAACATGTGGTTAATGGAAAACTGAAACAAATAACTATAACACGGACAAGGAGGTCAACTTGGAAGAAGCTTGAAAGGTAAATTTTGAATATCTGAAAATGGATTACGAGAGAGTATTAATAACATGATGAGTTAAAACATCACTTTGACTTTATGGAGAACTGCAGTATTGAAGTTAGATGAATGAATTATTTGAGGCTTTATTGTTATCATTTTATATTTTCTAGTGCAAACACATGCATTACCTTTCCCCAAAATATGTATCTGCTAAAGTCTTAAAAGGAACTCTTATTATTCAGACACTGAGGATGTGCATCTGCAATTTTTCTTTTGATCTTATACTCTGGGACAAATGCAGACGGTGGGACCCACTTTTTTTATTCCCTTCAATCTGAGAGGGGGACTTGATTTCCAGATAGAGCACGTGACTCAGTCTACCTCCGACATCACTATTAATTGGATCAAAGTCTCCCATAGCAGCAAGATATACAATTATTCTTCCTCAGTGGTGGAGCTATTTTAATAAGCTCCTTCACCAACATTCCTACCTTGCTGGTATAAAATCAACATCATTAATGCTTTGTGTATATGAGGAAGAAAAAAAAAAGCTGTTTCCTATAATGAAATAATTCAGTTTTACAAAAATGTATTTGTTAGTCATTTGTTAAACTCTAAACATGTGACCGTTCTGAATCTTCACATTCACAATTCTTCTGTCGTGTTCATGCACATTTATGATTCTCCTCTGAACCTTCACACACAGTTGAAATCTGTGCTGAAATGGTGATGATGAATTTTTTAAAAGGCCTTAGCTACACGTTACTGGGGGACAATTGATAATGAATATTTAAAATAAAGCCAGTCGTGAATGACAGTATTAGAGCACGCTGGTTACATAAAAGAGCTGCAGGTAGGTTTGCTCAAGAGCGAGCAGCACAGCAAAGAACCCTCCTGCACATATCATCCATACTTAAGAGGTTATGATGAAAGCAGATTGCACATTTGGATAGTAATACAACATCAACTCCCTGCATTCCACCGTCTCGTGTGCGGCGTATTTAAGATTGCTCTCAGCGTGCTCCGTGTTCAAAGCTGTGATAGTCAGCGACACACCAATTATGGCAACACACTAAGAACAGGAGCGAACAGCCAGCAATGTCTTCCTCTGTTTCAAAATGCATCTGTTGTGTAAAATGTATTATGACTACACAACTATGACAGCAAACATCGCTTCCCAATTACAGCTACCTTCATCTGTGTGGGGGGGGGGGACTCTAAAGGAGAGAAAAGAACCCTTTGAGGAGTGATGGTATCAGGATCCCGAAGTAAACACATAAACTCTGCCGTGTTAAACTGCACTTTCTGCGGCCAACAGCTCATTACTGTCAGGAGTATATGGAGAGTGCTGCTTGATTAGTTATGTACCCCAAATCTACATATATATATATAATTGTGTATATATATAACGCAGCTACTTAATTTGGTGAAAAGCAAGTCTTAAAAAACACTAACAGAACCAACAGTTTACAGCCACTAGATTTATGCAAGATACAAGTTGCGAAAGCTCCTGCGTGAAAAGATTATGAACACACATTCACACTTAATTAATCACAGTCTCCATCATCATTGGCCTTTCTGCTGTTCCCATGTAGCGAGCCCGTGTACTCACTGGTGGGAATGGATTCATTGAAAAGACACAGAGGGAGAACTAGGTTAGAGAGCCGAAGCCCCAGAAGGACTTCACTACACTCCACTCAATAAGAAAAGCCCTAAACGGATTTCGGTGAGGGAACTGCTCAGGGAGAACTGAACAGATTGATGGATACACGTTCTGCATGCTATTACCGGTGGAGCAGCTACACCAAAAGCTTCTCATTGACAATTACAGCAGAGAGAGGGAGCAGAGAGGGAGATAAGGCCAGGGGAGACGATGCATTTCAGGAAGATATTAGGTTTTAGGGGGGAGGAGAAAAAAAAGAATCCACACAGCCTTATTCGGTGTGTTTCCAGCGCGGCGCGTCGACATTCCTTGGCAGCATTACGCGAGTGTGTGCAATTCAAATCCTCTCATTGTATTTCTGCACATTCAATACATTGCAAGGTCACTCCTAGTCACCTGTAATTGATTATTACAAGCAGCCAGCACCAGCCTGATAAGCTCCTTTCACCATCTTAACGCTGAACCTATTTAACAAAGAGTGTTTTCATCTCCACTGTTGACTGTGGACAAAGGAAGGTGGAGCCCATTAACGGCGCGGGCCCGAGCGATACCATGTCCGACACCTGCGATGCAATCTCAAGTCAGATAGCGGTTCATGCTGATATGACAGTGCAGGTATTTTTTTGCGTTTGAGACAACAATGCAATCCACATCCACAGATCACTCAGTCAGGCATTCTGGTGACACAGCGATTACGAGTGTTTAGCCGGAGGGAAGATCAGGTGACGCGATGGTCGTTGGGAAACTGCAACGTGTTTAAATCCGACGTAGAACAAGCCCCTGATTCTCTGCTTCGGGTTTACAAAAGGCAGCATCGGGAGAAAAAAGGCTCTGAGACCTCACTGCAGAGCTGTGTGATCTAACAGCCTGAGCCACAATCAGCGGCGGAGAATAGGCTGTGAGACGAGCCACCTCAAAATTCAAAGGGACGCGAGGCTTCAACAACACATCACAGGTACCATCCAATGCATATGGCGGAAAATAACATCGGTTTCTGGGCGGCTTTGATAAGAAATCTCTCTCTCTCTCTCTCTCTCTCTCTCTCCGCCGCCGCTGCTACTGTCTCGCGCGCAGCGGGAAGCGTGTGGCTTGGCTCCGCGTTTGAAGTCTCACTTGGACACACGGCAAAGGAAAAGGGTTGCAGGTGTTGATTAGACGTCAGCTTCACTTTGGGAGATAAGTTGCTGTGTGAACAGGCCATTCTCCATTTTCAAGGGCACAGACTGGATTTGAGAGACTGCCAAAGGTCCACCTTCATGCCGCTGTTCACACGGGGAAAACAACCAATGGGAGAATGATACTGCATTTTTTTTACATGCCGGCTTTTTAAGAACACGGAGTACACACTTCTCGTCACTCTTATCACTATCACTCTTTCATGATACTCGTTTGAACACCGGAGGATACAATTTGTTAGTTAATGCGATGAACACATCTATCGTCGCATGGATTCATCTTTATCTTACAGCGTTTGTGTACAACGATAACACTTAAGTACAGGGTGACAACAAGCTGCACTAAAAAACATAGCAAAATTAGGATTTCAATAATCGGTTATTAAAAAATTAAAACGAACTCGTCAATTTATAAAATTAGATCGCTGTGACATTGGATTAGATACATGCACACATGAGATGTCAGATAACGTCTGTCTACGTTAAATCACTCATCACGTGTTTGTCTTCCTTCAGTTATAGAAATGAATGAATATGAAATAGGATAGTTTCACTTGAATCCTCACATCCTGCTCTGTGCTGTGGGCCTTGAGCCGATCATTCACTGTGTTAAAACAAAGCAGGTACTGATGTGGTTGCTAGGCGACTCTAACTACTTGATTATTTATTTAAAAACGGAGGTACGCTTGAGTGTGTGTGCGTGTGTGTGTGTTTGTGCGAGGGATAGTCTATTATTCATGGGAATGTTGCAATTTTTCATATTTTGGCAATTCTTTCTCTCACAAAAGGGGAGACACCATGTTGATAGCGCCGCTCCTCTGCTTATCAACATGTTGTGCTGCAGGGTTGACACCGCTCAAGGCCAGATTGAGAAGAAGTGAATGAGTTTGTTTCTGAGTACTTCTCTGTGTGTGTGTGTGTGTGTGTGTTTCACTGTATGCTTATCTTTAGTCCACTAAATATTCATACATACCTATACAGTGATTGTCACATGGCCTCGGGTTGGTCACTGCAGCCATACACGTAGAAGTGGACTGGAACTGTGTGTAATTACATTTATCGAACCGTTATGCTTATTACAGAATTGTCTATTGCCTTTTTACACATTGAGTCCTTTTGTAAAATGCAGTTGTGTTGCTGTACAGATTTGTGTTTTTTTCTATTATCCCATTTCACGTCTCTACATGACCTTGAAAACTGCCCTTCGGCAACAAATAGGGTTCAGACTTGAACTTGAAATAAATAAGTCTCAATGCTGATAAACACAATCACTTGTTACTTGCTGTTGCATTTGACCCATGCAGACAAAAAACGTGTTTCCTCCAGTTGCGTTGTAAGTTAGTGCTGACGTAACCTGCTTTGTGCACCAGTTCCATTTCTGGAGGCAGAAACATTATTAGACATTGCCCATGTCCTAAGTCCCTGTGTTGCAAGCGGTTTAGGAGAAATGTAGGTCATCCTCGAAAACCCACCTCCAAACCCCCCCCCCCAGCTGAAATCCAACTGACATCTTTGAGGTATGAGGAGTCTCGGGCTGCACACTAATCCTTCCGGTCATACTGAGTTTCAAATTCAATCTCGGTTTTCTCATTATAGGTTTTGGAGATACTGAGACCCCATATTGGTCAAGAGATAGTTCAGCTAATCTGATAGGGTTCTCTAGTGAGGCCTGTAGAAACCAGTGATCCTGGATCCATGGATTAGGGATATTAACAGCACAGAGCAAGTGGTGAAGAAAACCTAAGGAGGGAGACAGGAGGCTGAGGCTCAGCATAGGTGTTTTTTGTTTGGATTTTCGATTATCATTCCCAAAATATCTAAACAGGTGATTTATTGGTCATTTGGTGGATAAGTTGAACTTAGAAAAATGTACAGCATGTGTGGTAGAGGTAAACAAAAACAAATGTTGTACTGATGGAGCACAAGGTCAAATAAATAGCAAGAAAACTCAGCCTCACTGATTCTACACTTTTTCTCCACAAAAGAAAGATAAGACAACAACGACCCTGTCACAGCACTAATATTGTGAGTCCTTGGAAAATAAATGATTTGATCTCATGTTTACTTCTTGCTGAACATGTTTGTTTTTTTTACATTTAGAATTAGAATTTCTTCCTTGTCAAGAGAAAAAATTTAATTATCCACCACTTCTACTTTTAATTATCCAATTAGTGCTTCTCATTTTTAGGTGGTACTTAACATTGCTGACGCTGGATAAAATAACAAAAGTTGGCGGCGTACGTCATATAAGTGGCCACTTATTAATATTGGTTCTGCAAATAACTGGATGAAAGGACTAAATCAAACTTTACTGGTGACTTGTTGAAGATAGTTTGTGAGAACATTCTGTAGCACCACTGTTCAGATGCGAATGTTTCCTTAGCTCCAACAAATCAAACAGCGTTAAGTCCGAATTAAAGTCGGGTTGTACGCATGCACGCAAGACACACAACACGCCCCTTTCGTGCCCTCTGGCTGCTTGTGTGCGTCCGCCAATTTTTCTATACGACAAAGTGACGCGAGCCTCGCGCAGCCCGCAAGGCTTGTGATTGGTCTGCTTACTACATCCTGTCCGGAGTCTAGTTTCCGGTTTCATGCCCCACAATACGCGTAAATCACGAGATTTAGAAGAACGAATATGGACCAAATACATTCTGCACTTGGCAGAAGAGATCCGATAGTATGACCACTTGTATAACCCGTCACTGACTGGCCGATTTGTCCGCCAGAAATAGGCCATGAGGAGCCGGAGTGGCGATCTAAATAAACAGTCAACGAAGAAGAAGACGTCTCTTCTTTGTGTGTTTTGTCTTCGTCAAACAACGTTACTCCGCCTAGTGTTCTGGCGTTGAATTGCGTTGCAACACGCGCAACACGTTAGAAAAGCATAAACCAAAACGGTTGTCGATGCAACTGCGTGGCCTTCCGCGGTTGCAGTCGCAGGACTATGATTCGGCCTTTAGACATCGTCTTCCCTGCTAAACATGGCACGTCACTATCAGTTGTGGCATTCGTCCAACTGAACTCTCATTCACATCACATCAGCTTATAAACTTTATATTTTTGAACCACGACCTTCAGTATTGGATCAAGAAACACGAGGTGTGTGAGATTAAGTAGTCTACAGCTGTTGTATTTCAGTGCATCAGATACAAGGGCTGTTTATTCATCTATTCATGGTATTCTGATGAAGTCCTATTCTCTCTCTGTGCCTCTTCCTGGCAATACAAAAGTCATGATTTCTTTTTTTCGTATTATTCAAGTCAGAGTGCCTTTTATGTTTAGGGAGAATCACAGTAATTGTGTGTCTGTGTGACAAGAATCTAATTCCATCTCATGACAGACTAGAATCCTCCTCATTGAGGTGAGCAGTAGTGCTGTTGACATGGAAGAAAATAGGTCAGGATTAGTCTGCAGTGAAAGCAGCAAAGGGAATCAACATATCCAGAACAATACTTTCTCATGAGTTTACAGCCTTGCAACAAAAAGTCGTGTGTTTGGACAAAACCCAAGCACAAAACAATGACTAATGCAATGTTAATAGGCACAAACCTCTAGCTACACAGCCCTGGATAATGCAATATGCCTGGCTAGTGTTAGTCATGTTTGGTAACCCACATAGCCTGTATCCAGTTAACATTTATTCAGACATCACCATAGGCTGTTTACCACACACAAGCACACACACTTGGAAGAGCTAAGCCACATCTGCAAACTTGCACACAGATGTTGTCATAAATCCACATACACACATGCTTGTGGGGAAATAACTTGGGAAAGCTGCTCGGAAGCTTTTGTTACGCAACTTATCACATCCAAATATCATGTAGCACTTACTCAATTTCATTTGTTTTGGGACACATTGAAGTTCCCTAAGTGCTATATTTACATTTTCATTTGTTTTCATGTTCCCTGGGACTATCGGCTTGTTGATTCTGTGAATGGTTTCTCTTTTCTGTGCCCTGTTTAAGCTGTTCGTGGCTCATCTCCCGCGTAGTTCTGACCCATTTAGACTGTCTTTATGTAAGAATTTAGGAGAGGCATGTTGCACATCAGGAGGATGTTCAGCCTCAGCTGACAGTCCATATTTCTTCTAAAAATAACATGACAAGCAAAAACATCTAGCTTTTCTGCAGGAGTTGATTTAAGTTGTGTCCCAGGCTGTGGGAAGCAGAAAGTTGTGTATCACAGTTTGAAATTTGGCAGTGAGCTACCGGGTACTAGACCTTGCTGTGGACCTGTGTGGGCAGATGTGCTGCTCTGATTTGGCTCTGGGCTCACAGTGGTAATCCAGTCTGCAGGGTGGAGATTGAACATGGAAACTGATCAGAGAGTTCTCTGTGTAGATAATGCAGATAGTCAAGGGGAGGAACATAGAGGATGTAAAGAGTACAGTGGAATATTAAAAGATTCTTAAAAGGGTTTTGAGATTAAACTTGCTTTTGACTCTAGTTACTTATCCGAGACTGGTGACTAGAGGTGGTTTAATATTTGTAATACAATAGCGTCCGTAGCAATCACCCTAGATACGACTGAAACGTGAAAAATCTTCTTAATAACTAACAAACCAAACATCATATAGGTTCACTGAACGGAAATATTGAAACTGAAACAGCTATAACGCATTTTTATGCACAAACATTCTTGAAATATAAAATTTTCCACCAAGAATTGTCGTCTTGTCGTTTGTAGCAATGTACACTTTCGTAGGATCTCTACTAAAATTTGTACATAACTTTTCATTAAATATCTTACGAAACAGTTTTTATTTTAAGACAAACAGTTTACCCATCATACAAAAATCAAAAGGTTTAAAGTAAAAGTCAATTATAAGCCATCTAAAATGTATAAATGATAGTTTTAATAATGGGTCAATGTACAGTACGTTTCACCCCTAAAGCCTTGTTTTATAAATGTAAAATGTAAAGTTTGACTTATTACACGGTTCCTTACTTCAGGCAAAGTGTTGATTGTAATTTCTAAAGATTCACATCAAACTTTCAGACATTTGGCTCATGACACCAGAGATGTTAATTCTTCTCTTCCCATTTGCATGTGAAATTCAAAAAGCTCTTTCCAAATCATTCCGCACCTTCGCCCCTCTAATATTCTTTGGGCAGTAAGTGGATCCTGCACATCGCGGCTGAAAGAAAAGTACTGTCAGACCTATTATTGAAGTCATAAATGTCAAAGTCCTCATATGAGAGGCTTGACCTGTTTGTGAGCGAAGTTAATATCCTCAAAGCCGACTTACTTCTCAGCATGGCGTGCTGATTAAAGGTGGCTTTCAAGACAATCCTATGCTGGCATTCACATGTATTGAAGGCTCATACTGTGTTTATATGCTACACGACTGACAAATGGTCTATGACGATTGGAGTATCACACTTAAACACAGACCCACACCCTCTCAGTGTGAAGCCCCAGAGGCTCTTGGTTTGGATCCAGACTATAGGCACGCTGAATAGCTCCATGGCTACAAGCCTGGCACGCGTAAGTGCACAGCTATGGATTAGCGGTTAGCCCAGCAGTGCCCCTTGATTATGCACTTTGGTGACAACCTAAGCACGACTCCATTATAATTGACCTCCGATTAAACTAAGCAAGCTCACACTTTCCCATAATGGTGCCTGTGAATAAAACTTTCGGTTTCTTTACCTGACGTGTGGCCAAGTCACATGGCATTCCACTCTTCAATTACCAGAGAGAGGCCGACCTCCTGCTCCCTTGACTTTATTATCACTGCGTGCTCTTTGGGTCTCTGAAATGGCAATTATCTCACCATGTTCACAGGTGATTCAGCGTGAGTTCCATTAGTCTCTTGGTAGAATGCTGTTACATTAGTTCATGGCCTCTGCTCTCTTATTAGTACCTAGACTGTATGTAACGGAGCATGTATTGGAGCAGACTCTGAATCAAATTTCAAATAAAATGGGGAAATCTTTTCATTTAAATAAACAATTTATTCAGGGTACAGTGCAGTAAAAGAGAACAGTGTGTTCCGATTGTGTCAGATACAGACATTCAAACTGTCATTTTACTTGAATATAAAATGTCTTAATCTGCAAGGCTGGCAGCTTGATTTCCAAATCCCATAAATCGCTCTCTTTGGCACAAAAGCCTAATGTCATTGCTTGCCCCTAAAGACCGGGCAGTGTTAAACCAATTAACAGCAAAACAGAAATAAAAATAAAATATCCATGATAAATGAAGGGAGATTAACGTTAATGACGACTTTTAGACTTGCTTATTGTCTCTTTTTCAATTCGGTCAGTGTTTTAAAGATAAAATGGCCGAATGTTTCTGTTCCCTGAATGTTGTGATTACATCCTTGTCTGTGAAGGCTGTAATTCTTGCCAAATTGATTTTGTCCATGGCAGCAAAACATGCATCAGCAGCATTTAAAGCCTCCTGCAGTTTAAACTGGACTTACCAACAACTTAGGACTCACTAACTCCGAGAGACACCTTGTCCATGAACTTTCAACAACTTGGCAACTTAGCAGTCTTAAGGCTACAAAGAACAAATCAAGCAATTCTCTGTAACAGACAATAGACGTGCATATATTCTCTAAGTTCATAAAAATTTGTTGATGTTATGTTGCTGGACTATTTGTCTCATCATAAAACATGAAGTGGCCAACAAGTCAAGTCAAATAGTGTTTTAAAATCCCATAACAAAATTTGGCGTGAAGGAATACAATGATTTGGTTTCCCTTCTCTCCTCAGCAGTGGAGAACTCTGGCCGTAATTTTTCAATCATTCGATTCTACACAGAAATTTGGAAGGAGGAGGAAACCCTCTAAATATATTTTTTTAGACAAATCTGAGATTAATCAATTTGTGGTCTGTATGACTTGGGTGTGTTTGTCATTGACCCCTGCTGCTAAGCTTTGATGGATGTTGTTGACAATTCACCTATAATAAAATAAAGACTGTACCTAACTTAAATCTGGCTACCAGCCCTTTTAAGTAGTCACCTTGTGCAGCGATACATCGCTTCCAGTGCTCCTGCCACACTCGGAACAGTCTCTGGAGGTCCCAATCTAAAAACCCGACAGGCACCATCTGTGAAGTGAGCTGGATCTCCTCCACCATGTCAAAACCAGAACACTTCAGCTTGAATTTCATTTTCAGAAAGCAATGAAGATGCAGGGAGCCAAATCTAATGAGTTGGGCTGGTGGAGCCAAAGAAACTTGATTGTTTTCAATGTGCTGTGAGCAGGTTTGTTGTCATGATGAAGCACCCAATTCTAACATTGTTCAGGCTGTTCACCTGTGAATGGTGCAGCAGGAGTGAGTCTAATGATGGGGGATGAATGTCTTGGGCCTAACCCTGCAAATGTTGGGAGAAAAAAACATGCATGCTCTTGGTTGACCTTCTGACATGACCCTCTTGGGTTTAGGAGACAGGGGGTTCTTCTGTTTCAAAGATGCTGTGGGTCGTAGCTGTTGATCCATTCTGTCATTACAGAATTTGATCTTTGCTCTCTGGTTAAGGTTGAGATGCTTGGTGAAATCATGAAGGCACAAAAAATCTAAAGATCGCACAAGGTAGTGCGTGTGACGTTAATTATGAAATATGACTCACTGGAGCTACTGCTCAAAAATGCGACATGCATATTTCTTTCAACCTTTTGATCAGACCTTGTACATGATGTGTCTTATCGGTTTGATTTTCAGATGACCTAGCTCATGAATGCAATTCTGCACGGCAGCCACTTTTAATCTGTCAAAGGTTTCATGATTTATCTGAGGTCTAGTCTACGTGGTGTCTTTGTTGCGGTGGAGACAAGCAAGTCTGCACTTTCAATTAAGGGAACTTTAACAAAAGAAAATTCCTCATAGCCTCCTGAGTATAAGTAATGGCGGGAAAAAAAAAGTGTTTTGGAAACATCTCTAGTCCCAATAACTCATCTTCAGTTTGAGGGTATGATTGTAATTCATGGGAACAGTATCAGGATACAATTGTAATATCATGAATTTGATTTAGTCCATACAATACATCACAAACCACAACACAATGCAATTTGACTGTCATACCATAGCATAGACTGATTGGTTCTTGTTTTATTATTCTCACTATAGGTTCTAGATGTACAGCATGTTACTGTATATGTGATATTTTGCCAAAGGCACTCTTGGCAGTCGGCAATGCACAATCAAGTTGCCTGTTTGTGAGATGATTACAGTCACCCGAGCCATTCCCTGCATAGAAATCCATGTCAAAAGAATTTAGATCTCTGGCCATCATTAGTGGGAGGTTCCCGCGGAGCGTGTTGCTCATCTGTGTGATTGATGATAGGGCCTTGCTCTCTGTGGTCCATGACAGGGCCTCAGTGGACTAGTCCCATAGCAACTACTCAAATGTGACAAGCGGACCAAGCTGGCAGACACTGGCCAAGGTGAGAGCAGGACAGATGGGAAGCCTCTCTCCAGAGTATCAGCCACAAAGCAGAACCAAACAAACTACTTAAGGATTCACTTTAGATTCCCCTCCCTTCCCGTCGTGCAGGCCTGGCCCTCTTCTTCTCCTCCAACAGGTCTTTTTCATTTACGTGTTGACACCGTTTGCTCTTCACGCTCCGGAGCCCCAGGTCTTCAAGGTTAATCAGACTGCTTGGTTGTATATGCCAGGATGCATCTGTAATCTCATGGAATTGATCATATATCGCATGAGGGCTTGTTAGGGGAAGCAGCAGCACAGCCTCTCTCCAAAAACACAAACCATGGACCTATAATGCATCTGGACAGACAACGCTCTCCCGTGATTCGCTGTCAAACTTTACAGCATCGAGCCGGGGTGCGGGTGGATCTCATGTGAGTCACCTGAGGGGACGGCAATGCTCACACCACCAGTCAACCAAGTCCGGCTCCTCCTCTTCACGCCTGAATGGCATCCTAAACATGGCTGTGCTGACCTTGCGAACAGCCATTAACCACCTGGAGGAATTCTACCCATCTAATTACATTTGCCACTGCCAGCCCTTCAGCGAAAACAGGGACTGTTCCCCTCTGTGATGTTTTCAGAACAAAGTGAACGGTGTCAACCCGAGTTCATTTTGAGTTATTCTGTGATTAATTGTAATGAGAGCACAGATTTGGATAATACAGTAAATTTTGTAGTATTAAATATGCAAAGTAAAAATGACAGTGAAGCAATGTCTCATTTAAAAATGAAGCAATGAATGTACAAATGATTAATAATTTGCATTCGCAGATTGATAGACATTTTCGATGATTAAGCACAGCAGATGAAAAATGAATGTGCCCAATTTTCATTTCTTAGGATCAGAGCAACTATATTAATTTTTACAGTAATTCAATTTAGATGTCTATTAGCTTATATTATCCCTGGTTTTACACACAGGACATGTTTGTATATGCAGCAAAACAAACATGAAATGTCGTTTGAGAAATTTGAGTGCATCTAACCCCACTTAATGTGTCTCTTTGATAACACAATTAAAAAAGAGGACCTTGGTCATATGGTGCCATGCTGACAAAAAAACTGTGGTGGACTGACAGTGGTGGAGCAAATCCAAATAGGCCTCATGGTTGGGTGAACGAGAGGCGTCAGTAATAGCACTTCATTGCAGATCGACAGGAAGCTGAGTAGAGGGAGGTGGATGAGGAGGGTGCTGGTATTTTGATATCATTCAAAAGCTCAGCCATGACTTCTCAAAGCAATTATAATACTGTCATTGTTGAAAATGGGGTGTCAAATTCCGACCACTAAAAAGAAAGCAATTACACCCAGGCCTCACAGGAATGAAAATACCTTCTATTGTTAACATATAGTTTGAGCGACGCCTTGTGCATCTCTCAACACAGTCACATGCAATTTGCTCCACACGGCTGCGAGAACTCAGCAGAATGTGAAGGTTGTGTTCCTCCAACACTAAACAACTCTGACAGAAACACGAGAACTACACTAGGTGTCAGCCAAACAAAACTATTATTGATTTAAAGTGAGTTTCTAATAATTAATAAGAAATGCAGTAATTCTATCACTCACGTAGCGGCTAAAGCCAAAACAAACCTACTTTTATGAGATGGAAAATATATGTGCAGTCACTTAAGCACTATTATTTGATCCTAATCCCTTTTTACACCCTTCATGATATGTAATTCATGACCTCTGCCAAGGGTGTTATTCTTGTGCCCCTGTCTGCTGGTTTGCTGTTGGTTTGTTTGTTGGTCTGTTTAATGGTTTGTTTATTGGTTTGTTTGCAGTTTAGTGGAAGGATGGGAAAAAAGTAAATCTGTTACATTTTGGGGCCGATCTGGACAAACAGATTCAGAAATGTTTTATTAAATGTTCTTACTTTATTACAACTCTGACTTATTTTTTTTTTTTTTTTTTGACAGTTTCAACAATTGATACATAAATACATTATTAATGTAATAATGCATAAATGTTGATTCAAACACCTGCTGTGTTTGGGGGACTAACATCTCTGAGTGTGTTCATTTGGTTGTGACTTGATTGAATTAAATGGGACTATTGGGCCTTGGTCTGAGCTTTACTGAGTATCATTCTCGCTTTTCAGATTGGGTTTTTAAAACTGATAAGGGGACTTGTTCAACCTGCAATGTGGTGTTAAGTTTCTTTTAAAAACATTGGCTATTCATTTGAAATTAAAGCAAACCATCATGGCAAAAAATCTAAGAGAAAATAGCAATGGAATCTCTCACCACAGTTGTAATTATGCAAAACACTTCAGGCAGACGAAATAAAAGCATCCTCAGTATATTGTAATGTCATCTCATGCAACATCTCTGAAATAAGCACTGTTTTTTAAAGCATGTGTTCACAGTGAGTTGAAATTGAGTCACGGAGCCTGGATTTTTTCAAGCAAATAGAAGAAACATTTGTGTTGGTGTTGTATTAGATTGCATTACATTGTAATATTTATCTCTCGCCTACATTCACCACCCATTCAGCGCTCTTATCTCCCCACCTTTCCTTTTCTAAAGCTGTATGTCAATCTGCTTACTGGTGTCGTGGCTTATTTTTCATGCATATGTTTACTTTCAAAGATATGCAGATTTCAGATCATTTCGGGAGACCGAACCCAAATCTCTGAGTGGGAACTGGAAGGTTTCAACATTGAGAACAATGTGGGCTGCATATCTCGAGAACAGTTCATCTATACATCTTGCGGCTTGGCACGTGTATTGTTAAGGGCCAAAGGAAGGTTTTAGATATTATATAACTTCATTCGAAATAAACTTTGAATAACGACAAGTGTTTCTCCAGTTCAGGGTTCTAGAGACTGATTCCAGCAGTCAGTCTGAATTGCCACAGCTCATTTAGTGCAGTTTCAGAAAGACAGCCGGAACCAGCACTACCACAGGCCGAGCAAACGGCCCATTCCAAGCTGGTTTTCAATAGTCACTTCACTAGCATCACTTATAATAACATTTTTCTGCCAGTTCAGCCACTTGTGATTCAAGTCACCTGGTACATAACCAGGTAACTACACCATATCTATGAACTATGGGAAAAAAAATGCATATGCAAGTATATTTAGCGCTCTACATTTTGTTTGATGAAAACATGGTATTATCTGGTCATTTAATAAATCTGTTTTTTTATGGTCGTATTTCCCCCGATCCACAATGACTTAGTCATCACACAATACTGTACAGCCTTTTCTATGTGGATTTTTATTTTTGCAGTTCACCAGTGATAACCCCTGATTTACACCGTGTAGATCGAGAGCCTGCCCCGGTATTCTGCCAAGCTGCTGCATCAATGCAAGCAGGAACCCTTACACAGGCGTGCCCTACGTTTCAGTACTTTCTGGCACAGGAGCCTGACAGCATGAAAGGGCTATTGGTGTAAAAATCAGAGGGTCTCCGGCCGCCTGCTGTGATGAACAAGTGGCGTTTAAATTATTCCTTCTACACAGGGCAATACTGACCCAGTGTTAGGGCTCATGATTCATTTTATTTCTCAAAAGTTGAGTTACTGAAGACTACCATGATAGTGTAGTTGAGAACTATAAAACTCTGTTACCTTTAAAAAACAATAAATAATCGTAATAGAATCTGAGCAGCTCTAATTCTTTGGAGTAGGCTAAAGGCTACAGTCACTCGGTATTGGAAAGTATTAGGCAGCTGGTCTAGAGCTAGCTCATTAGCATGCTAATATATTGTACATTTAATAGCACTTTGTTTGTCTAAACAGAAACTCAAAGTGCTTTAAATTACATTCACCTCGTCACACACAAATGAAAACGTTGTTTACAGGTACTAGGATATATTAGCACATTGCTATTATGCCAACTTTACAGATTATCTGCAGTTTGCGGTTTGAATTTTTTGTATTGATTTTGAAATCACTGAAAGACATTGTCCCATCTAATATTATGGCCCTTTTCGTATTCTCTCCCCTAACTCCCCTAATCTTACTCGCTGTTCTTCTGTTCGACAACACATACAACCTCACATGTATGATACCACCTCAGATACCCTCACTCCAACCCAACCACATGATACAATAATAAGACAATGTTAAAGTCAAAAAAGGACAAAAGGGGAGAAAAATGTGATGCAAGCCTCATGACAAAGAGTTTGTCCTAAAAATCTGAATGACTCATGTGATTCTGAGTTATTCACCCTCCTACCAAAGGGGATATGACCGATCCACTTGCAATTTGGAGTTACTGATGCATTGATGTAAAACAGCACTTTCCCTGAAGACAGGCCTTCATCATACCTCGGCCTCTGCAGAAAAAGACTATGAGTAATGGGGATGGATGAGGAGTCATGCCCTTACTCGGTCTCGTCTTGTGACTGTGCCTTCTGTTGGAGCGTGCATCATAACCTATCACTGAATAAATATCATGTTGTGTTCCACATTATAGGATTCCAAATTTAATAACCGAAACAGCATAGTGCATCCCTTTACTTTGAAAGAAACCACGTCCTTATGAGCAGGGTTTATTGTTTCCACTGGCTTCTCACACTGTTCGTGCCTCTGATTATTGTCAAATTGTGGTTTGTTGTGCTTGGTCCCTGATAGGGCGAGAAAGGCGATACAAGCTTCTGGAGTTCTGTGGATGTAAACAGTTCACTGGATGACATGAGCCGAGCCCCGTGGGAAGCAAGCTCATCTTACACAGGCTGTGTTTTCTGTCAGTTCCGCCACTTTGCAGCATTTCAGTTGGAAAAGCACTCGGATCCTCAAGTGGGTCCGACAGTCATTTTCTACTTTGTTGTCAAGAAAACATCATTGTTTTGTGGGTATTGCCAATAGGTCATAATCAGTGTGCAGACATTGACAGGTTGATTGTGCATAAACAAAAAGACATGAGCTTGGAATTAATCAAATGTACCATGAGGTTAATCCGCCTAAATAAAGGTTAATCTACCAGAATTAACTGGCGTCATTATCAGAAAAGACTAATACTGGTATCTTGCAAAATGTCTTTCAGTAAAATAACACACAGACCAAATGTCCACCCAGTTTGCAGGAGACACACAATAGAGGTGTTAATTCATGCATTCATTCAAAAGCTTGACCTTTTCTTCGGACTGGTGCATTACCATGTGTGCTGATAGCAACTGTCCCAAGCATGACCTTATGTTGGTAAATATTTGCCATGTAGGCTGGTGTTGTTTTAAAAGGGCCTGGTTGAAAATATACATGTGAAAATACTTCGCAGAGATTATTAAAGACCACACAGCCTTTGCTTGACCAGCTCACAGTAGGTTCAGAGAAGTAGTGTGTACTTTTTATGAGGACTTGTTTCTCGACTCCAGCTTGTGTTTGTGAGTGAAGGCTGATTGCCCTTCCAGGTGTCATAAAGGCTGAATGGACCAGCGGCTTTGTGCAATGACATGGAAGCCATGACATTCCCCAACGGCCTAAGACTTGGCTTCATCATTGTTCCACGCCATTGTGCTGCTCTTTATGGGCCCAGCTGCAACCTGTCCTCCATACACTGCTATCCAGCATGGGAAAAGCATTTTTACACTGGTAGAGCTGCAAATGACAAGGTTTTGACGAGCTATTTGAAACACAACACTCCCACAACAACTTTTAAAATAGACTCAGGTTATGTCTGACATTACTGGCAGGCTGTAGCTCTGTATTTGGCATAACTGTCACATAGGAAATGTGAAATTGCAGCAGATTGACTAGGAAAAGAGGCAGATTCATACATATTGAGTAGTATTCCTCCAGCACAGCCATTAGTTTGCTGTTAATTTCATTCAGAACGAGCCACAGTCCTCAACACACTCCCTGTGTGCATGCACATAGTGCCTGCATATTAACTGCTGAGTCAAATCAGACATTTACAGAGAAGGGCAAGACATTTGTATTAATGGCTAATTGACATCACATTTGTTTTATGCAGAATACAACACCCTCCAAGTCAATAATCACTTATCTGTGCTGAAGTTCAGCACTAAAATATCAAGGCTTTGAATTGTCCTCCTCTAAAATGTGGACTCAGTAATGTGGTTGGCCCGAGGCTGACTGTTTGGCTGTCAGAATTTTGTTTCGATGAATATCCGTTTCTATTTTCTACATTCATCCATCTGATATCTGGATTATTATCAGTTTTACCCCAAACATGGGAATGAGAGAAATACTCTTATGTGTTTCTGATCAGATATTAGGAATAATTAGGTCAGATACACTGGCACTTTATCAAAGTACCTGTACCTGTACTAAGTTGTAGTTTGTACATTTTCAGTAAATCTTAGCTCAAATATCTGCTGTACTGTTTTTATATTTTAATTTCACTTATTTTTCTAACTCATACATACACTTTTTATTATTATTGTTTATTCTAGTTATCTATTTTTGTTATGTTTATATGGCATCTTGAGGATTTGTAAAAGTGTGTTGCACACTGTGCAATGATAACAACACATATTCTATTCTATTCTTAAAGGACTTATGTCTGTTATAAAGAATTTCACGTCTAAATGACTATCTTTGTATTTCCATGCCTCTGTTAAGCACATTGAATGTATAATCATGCCTTTCTTCGCCTTATTTCACAATTAGACCATTGTTGAGTAGTTTCTATCATTGAGAGTCATAGTACGATTTCACAGAGTGAATACATTGCTAATTATATAACAAGATACCAAGGTAAGATGTTTCTTGCTGTGCTGCTTCAGTAGTCCTCCAGCTGTGCAAAATGCCTACCTCTTCATATAGTTGGTATCCTATGAGACTGGAGCTCTTAGCGCACCTCAACCGCATCTTCACCCTCTCACTCCTTGCTTATGTCAGCAGGTAATTATATTGCACTCATTACAGTGAGTTTTTTTTCCCATTCAGCAGTCAATTAACACAGCCTCACCTGCTGCCTTGATTCTCTGAGGTGGAAGCTCCCTACCAGCTCCTACCTTTACTTTTTCTCATCATGCGTTTTGCATTGTTTGCAAGTCTTAAATCCACATTAAAAATGTCACAGCCGTTTTCTAATCTTTCAAAGGCACAGTCAGTGTTATTGTGGCTTATTGTCCAAAATATTCATAAGACTTCAACCTTGGTTTTTGCAAAAGTTGATCAATACCAGCAAGGCAAAGCCAGATAATGTATTCACATGAGCAGCAGAGGGACAGGGACGGGGGAGAGGACGATAGAGACATATACTGTCAAATTTTTGCTCCTCAGGAACATTTGTTGTAATTTTGTATTCTCTCAAAATATTAAAGGGATGGTTCACCACATTTTTTAGTTCAGTCAATATCTGCTTCATTTGCCGATAGAGGGGTGGGTGAGGTGACGAGTCCAACACTTTCGGAATTTCAGGGCTAAAAACCATTACAGCCAAATCCAATACAATCAAAGTAACCGGGGATCAATTGTTCATACGGAAAAAACAAAGGGAAAATCGCTCCAACCACTTGGATGTGGTGTCATTAGGGTTGCAAAATTCCGGGAATATTCAAAGTGGGAAACTTTCGATGGGAATATACGGGAATATACGGGAATTAATGGGAATAACTGGAATAAACGGAAAAAAACTGGAAATTGTGTGGGTAATTTATACCAACTATATTTACCTTGTCATATACAAACATAAATATAAACATTTTGTTTTGTCATAGGCTGATTTGAGCCCTGAAGAATCTTTGGGCACTTAACTATATGCTTCTGGATCTTTGTGTAATTCTCAACATAGGTCTTTGCACAGTATTTGCAAATGTACACGGCCTTTCCTTCTACATTGGCTGGGGCGAAATGTCTCCACACATGAGATAGTGCACGTGGAAGTGTTCTGTAGAATAAGATGAGAAAAAAAGCTTGTAAAAAAACACTAATGCAATGCCAGATATATAAATAGTTGGCCAAACAATTGGAATAGTCTTTAAAAATATTTTACAATTGATGGATAAATGAATAGAACTAGGCTAGATGGACAGATGAACAATCCTCAATCAGCATGCTAATATATTTCCCCCAGTTATATCATCAAAACTTACCTGACTATTCCTACACACTACAGCAGGCCTCAATCGCCCTGATGCAGTGTACAGGATGCTGGGAATTATCTGTGCATATGATGGAGAAATGCACATTGCAGGGTTGAAATTCAACGTGCAGCGTGTGCTGCATTCCATTTACCTTTAGAATAGAGTTTTTAACGATGTTTTTATTGCACAGCGTTTAATTTGCGAATATTTTTTCCCCCAAAATTCCCGAGCTCAATATTTCCATGGAAAGTTCCCGGAAATTTACCGAAAATTTACTGGAAATGTTCCGCCCCTTTGCAACCCTAGGTGTCATCACATGTGTAAGCCGCGAAATTGAAATTCGACTTGAAACGAGGTCATTTGGCTACAACACAATTTACGCCTGAGTGTTTGTGGACTAAAACACGTCACCCACCTCCCCCATCGTGGTGAGTACAAAATTTGTGATGTTTCATTTTGGGTGACCTATCCCTTTAAGAAGAACCAATGGACCAACAAAGAACAGGATGAGGTGCACTGTTAACGATAAATATTCCATTTATTGCTACACCCTGATGAGAGAACCCCCCGCTGCCTCGCAGCTGCAAATTCAACATGAACCCTCCAGGAACTATGGGTAAGCCCTAAATTATCTCAATTAGCATAGAAACATTCACACCTTAAGGATAATCAGTTGAAGCCCCAGCTAGCTGTCAGCTCCTTTCAGATTAATTGGTATCAATTTGGTGGTGACCATAAGGCTAGCTAGGACAATGGCAGAGGAAGATATAGGAGATCTATAGGCACACTTCAACATGTGTGTATTTATAGTGTCGGAGCACATTGCACACTTTCCTTAGTTCTCTGTTGTGTTATATGAATTACAAATGATACTGCACATTATTGTACTGATACATATTGACCTTAGGGGCATCTGATCAACCCCAATTGTGAACTATGTACTTTTCATTTCTTAAAGACCTCCATTTGTTATTTTGCAGTTAAAGAATATAACATCAGATATTCTAAATTTTTGTGAATAAAAGCTTGATTTGGATGTTTTTATCTTTTCACTGTGACCCAGATAACTTGTGAGAAACACCAATACAATCCTGGGGTTATTTCATAAAATAAAATAATGACTTATGAACTGCTGAGAAGCTCATTCCTCTACGTTGGAAAACGAATAGCTAAAACATTAGCTAGTTAAATTCTGGCGACCTGAGCTGAGGGAAACTCAGAAGTGGGAATATGAGGCAATTTGGCATCCCTTAATCTCCTACCTGAAAGGCTAGCGTAGCACACATTCTGTATGTAATACTTATATTGCAAAGTTAATAAATACCTATGATTCTCAAGATGCGATTATCAAATCTTATCGACAAAGAAATCCATGGTTTAACCATAACTTTACTATAAAGACTATAAATAAAAATAAAAGACATATGTCAAATATGTCGAAAGTTCCTGCATTATTGATTCTATAGAACATACGTTTTTCTTAAAAACGCCTTTTGGCAATTTTAAAGTCGAATATAAATTTTTCTGTGATAGGATGTTATCGGCAGATTTTTGGAAAACAATGTTGGAAATTATACTGGTTACTTATCTGACCTGTTTTATTAATTATATCTTTGATTCAAAGGTTTTTTTAAATAAAATAATATGAAAGCTGCCTCTTACATGTTAGTTTTAGTACCAAATTTCCCAATATACCAATGGATCTCATCAAGAACATGATACACGATCGGTGCGCCGTCAAAAACAAATAGACGCTGTAACAACAGTGAGATTTGGTGATAAAGGCTGCATAGGCTTCCACTTAGTGGAAGGATTTTATACCTTGTGAAACGGTGAGGCTCTTCTCTCCAGACCTCAGTGGGCCTGTTAGTTTGTTTAAATGACTGGACCAGTGAAACGACCCAAATTCGGTTGTTAGAAGAATGGCTTTTATGTGCTAAAGTGCCCCCAATGGGGATGCATGAACGAATGCATGCACAGCTTTCAATCTGGTCAGTAGAAAGTTTCCCAATATTTCATCTGGTCTGTTAAATGTGCCAAAGGCTCAATGAGGGCTACATTGCACTGCTCTGCAGCAACAAGATGTGTGCCGACAAACATCGCACAAAACTATAAACGGCCTTGATTCAGTCAAACCGTCTTGTCCTGCATCTGATATCTATATTTCCAAATTATCAAAGGAGTCACAGTTGCTGTGATGCAAGAGCTGTCAATGTCTCTAAATCTGTTTATTCATAATATCAACAGAACACCGAGTAATTATTTATTCAAGAGCAAATGTTCTCCAGCTGCTAAGGCTAAGCACAAAACAATTTAATCTCAATTGTTTAGTTTTTGCTTTTCCTAATTACAGTTTGGAAGTTAAATCCCTGTCGATGTTTTATCTGTTCTCACTCTCAAAATTATTTTTCACTAAATTAATTGCTCTTCTTGACGCACAGTTGTGGGAATACTCCTAAGCCCTGCCTTTGGAGAGACACTGTCAAGACATTAACAATAAAATGATGGAATCCACACATGGAAAGAGTGAAAAGACCGAGCAATGAAAACTGAGAAAAACGATCAAATAGAACTCAAGTACAGAACTATTCTCATTTAATAACCGTCTCGCCATAACGTGGCCACAGCTGCTGTAATTGCATATGTTCCGTGAATTGTCTTAATATAGAGTGTAATGAATGTGCCAATTACATTTTGGCTATGAAATTATGACTCTGTAATTTGAAGTAACCGGGAGAGTGTACTATATGGTTTACATGGGTTAGCACAGTAATAAGCCTCAAATGCTGACAGTGCATCAGCAGCAAAGTACCGTGGCCCTCAGAGAGCCATCAAGCAGAAAATGATAATTAATTAATCATGGAGAGTGAGGCAAACTCCGTTCTATTAGCCCTTTGGTAATTCCTTCCCCTCAGCCTCCACACTAACCATAGAGATGGAGCCTCTCCAATGAGGGCTGTTTACTCTGCAGCCCTGTGGTTACTCTACCGACAGCTGGTTAGAAAATGTTCATGACCTCTAACATTGACATTATTTAGCCCCAAACCTAAACAACTCTGAAGACGTGCCTGTTGCTTGTGTTCGCAAACTGCTTTTGTCTTGCAGGACCACACAGATGAACGGCTTCCTTCCTCTTCCTCCTCCTCCTCCTCCTCCTCCTCGTCCTCCTCCTCCTCTTTCAAAGAAAAAAAGTGAGAGTTTGCTTAAGGGCTGTTCCAGAGCCTTTAAAGACCTCGGTGGTTTGTATGCCACCTTCCACTCAGACTGTTCTGCCAACACTACTTTATCGTCATACATTAATGTAAACTTGCGGTTCCCACATGCTGCCTAATGATTTATTGTTCTATGTGATATATTGTTCTCATTCATGACCCGGTTCAAATCTTGTGGTTCACATATGGCAATGCTGCTGAGGGTTTTGGTCGACGTCCAACCCCTTCCCCAAGCGTCAGAGCCAGATTCTGCTGAATCATGTCTCTCAAGACTCGGCTGATATCCGTGTGAAATTGAGGTTCAGTGAATCTTGATTCGCAGCTCAACTGGAAGTTTCTTCCCTAAGACTTCGAATAAAGTGTCAAATAAATCTTCAGTTATTAGCACAGGCTACCACTGCATCATATGCTGTTAATTGAAAGATAGCTTCTCACACATTATTCTTCTACTTGCTATTTTATCATTGCTATTTTATGTTTTTGAAGTAATCACGGAATTAAAATAAATGAATGCCATATAAAGTATGAGATCAAAGTTCATATTGGGACAAGTTTGATACTGCTTCATAACTGTATATCAAATATCCACGAGGTTGTAATCTTTACTACTAAAGACAAGTATTGAGTTTCATTTTGTGATGATTAATGTGACAATGAATTATTAATGAATCAAATGAATCCCTTGTCTAATAACTTAATTTGTAACTGTAGAGCTCTACCAAATAAAACTGTTAAAAAATAAACAGGTGCCAGAGTTTGTGTTTTATTCTCATTAAAAAGGGTTGATACTGAGATTGAATTGATCCTCCATGCACACCCGTCATCACCATATACGCAGTGAAAGTAGATATCCATAAATTGATTTCTAACTATGTGAAATTGACTGTCTGGTACGAGCCGCGTGGCAGTGCACACTGGCTATTACTCATTGGTGGATTTTGTATGCGCAAGCGTGCTTGTGCAATTACAAAGCAGGTCCATAAATTAGTCGCTGAATCTGTCTTAAATCATGAGGGAATGCATCAAATACCATCTCTCCCCATCCAGACGGATGTCTGCACTGCAATGGGACCAGGATTACTGTAGTGAGGCAGCAGATAAAGGAACACGAGGAAGAGGAAGATGAATTTTTTGGGAGGGGGTGGGAGGAAAGTGAACTTCAGTGATTCACTAAGTGATTTTTGTCTCTGGAAACGCCTGGGGACATCAGAATATAAATCTGTGTTTTGCTACCTTTAACGCACAATGTTTCAACTGACGGGTTTTGCTCCACACTTTTCACATTTGCCAAGTTGTGCTGTAATAGTTTGAGCATAGACAGATAAAGGCTGGTACTATGGTTCAGAAGACAGGGTGTGTGACTCATTTGGGCCTTGTTGATATTTGTTTCCGGTGCATGCTCAATACACAAAGTAACTGTGGACACGTTCAATGTAAGCTGTGACGTCTTTGTTTCTTTGCTGTACACACAGAAACCAGAGTTTTAAAGAATCAGCACGCTGGAAGACGTTTGGACAAATCCTTGTGTTAGAGACTGAAAGTGTCAAATATGTGTGGACAAGGGGCCCAAACACAGAGGGAAATATTCATATTAGTGTGGACAGAGAGTGAAAAACTGACAGAATGAGAGGAGACAGAATCACAAACAACCTTATAAATGTGTCAACAGTCATATTTCCCTTCCATAAACTTGGTTGTGGACAGCTTGTGGACTCTGTGGATTTATATATATATATATATTTATATAAATGCATGCCATCATAAAACGAGTGTTTGGAGATACCAGGCATGTTTTCACTTGCCTAAAGTTTCTACCATGAGTATAACGCATAAAAAATGTATATATTATATTGGGAAGTTATGCTACTTCCCTTCTGTGTTAAAGTGAAAGTAAACATTTGGACTGACATTTATGAAAGAATCCTTCAACATCTGGAAGACATCACGTTTCTTCTGGCTCAAGGTCCCCTGAGGAATATGAATATTTACTTTTTGCAACACAAACCATCTCCTCCACGCAGATCGGTTTATGCGCGTGTTTTATAGGTCTGTGGCCTGGCAGAGGACGGGTGAATTAGCCTGATCCACATTCATTAACCTCATTCTCATTCTCCAGAGCAACAGTGCTGTGGAGCTGTGTGTCACCACAGCACAGAAATGATGAATTGGTAATCCGTTGAGAGCTGTCAAGAAAGCTCCAGGAATTCAAAATTTACTCACTTGTTTGCCCTTGCATTAACCGTCTGTAATCAAATCACTATTTATCGTTGGGTTCAGTCACACATGTTTTACGACCCAGTCTTGTCATAAATAGGCGGGGAGACAACAGCCGCAGCTCTTATTGGAGGCAACATTGAATTCTTTGGAGAGGTGGGAGGTGGCAGTGTCTATTTCCGACAACCAGACCTCCCCCTAAAGCTTATGATGTGTGTTGAATGTGATTCATTTTTAATCATCCTCTTAAATCATTCATAATTTCCTTAATGAAAATGGCGTGCGTACACAACAAATCAATCTGTTTGGCTGCTGTGAAAAAAGTAGAAATAAACCTGCAGGTAAGACAGAAGTATTGGAAATTCCAGTCTCTAGAAAATGCCGCTATTTGTGATTTCTGAAATCAACAATTCACAATCAACTGTTAAGTTTCACTGTGCTCAGGTGCGTCCTCAGCAACAATAAAATTTTTTAAAAGAAAGTCAGACATCAGCTCTTGGGCTTAGTGTCCAACCTGACCCCTCTGTGAGCAGAGGATCCTGAGGAGGAATCAATACAGGGACAGCTGAGCTCCAGAAAATCCAGACTTAATTAGAGGGTCGGTGTGTAGCAAGAATTTCTCCTCCTCGCCTAATTGCGCTTTAAAGTTCAGGCACAGGGAGCGGTTGGATAGCGGCGTGCTGCGGAGGCCAGCCGATGGTTAGTCCACCAACCTGTTGTTAATGGCTCATGTTTTAAAAGTTAATGAGAGCCAGAGTTAAAAGCAGCATTAGCTACAGGCTAGGTGGAGTTGAGCTATGTGGATTAACTTTTCATTACCTCCTCATTAGGGGCCTGGGGATTAGAAAGACCCCGGTATGAAATGTAGCATGAAAATATCCAAATGGGTCCAGCCCGTTTGGAAGAGTGGAGGAGTTGAAGTAAGTGATTGAGCTTTTAGCCTCTCCCTCTACTTGCCGCTGAGAATCCCGCTACAGTTAAGTTGACATCGTTTGCTCCCTATTATCCAATAAGAAGGTTTGTAGGGAGCGGGCGAGCCTACCTCTTCCCGAGGAGGTGACTTTCAAAACTAGATTGGGTCATTAAAAGTAGAATAAGAAGGCCATTATAATTCTAATGCTAAAGTTGCCATTTATTTGCATTGGGAGGTCCCTGGTGTAGCAGTTAAATGTCACTTGCCAACTTTAATGAGAGTTAAGTTAGAGAATGTGGGCAGAGCTGATTAGTGTATTTTGTGCAGTGTGTCCTCATCCAGTGCTGTGCCCAAAATAATCAACTCTTCACACAGGAACTAGTGGACAATCAGGTCTGGATCCCCCACATTTACCACAGCTATCACTACAACTTAATTACCCTTAATAAAGACACATTAGGCCGCTGAACTTCAAGCTCACTATAAGTGATTAGGTATGGTGTGTGCAGATGTGCCAATGTAAACTGGTGTGTGGGTGTGGGCACACATTTTCTTCTTAAAACCTAAACCTGGATTAAAATTGTCGTAAAGGAAAATATTTGTCCTGAAGTTCTTGATTATATTTTGTTATATCAGAACCCTATAACCCACAAGGGAAGAACTGGGACTGTATCTGAGACTTTAGCCGGACCAGTCCCACTCTACTCAGTCTAATCACAATGCATAGGGTCTTTTTTTTATTCTGCAAGTCTTGGAATTTTTGTCAATGTATCCAGGAGAATATATTTAGACCAAATCATTGGCCTTTGTGAAAACCTTTGCAGTTATTTGTCTGGATTAACAGATATTAAATTAGTTTGATGAGGGATTTATAACCTAAAGTGTATGTCCAAGCCCAGTTGGCTTCAGAATGCAGTTGTTGATACAGGAGGTCGGAATTGTATTTAATTCTTCGAAGCATACAAAGGAATTATTTTATTCCTTAAAGCCAAAAAGCACTACATTCTTATTTTCCAATAGGTATCCGATATTGAAATTAACTATGTTGAAAGTCTTTTATTTGCATATTTAATGAAACCCACATTGTAATATGGATTCAGGAATAACCTAAAAGAAAAAAATGCTGAGAAAAACCAACAGCTATTTCGAAATAAGGAAGCCTGTGCTCACACGATTCTACTGTCAATCCCTTGAAGTTTTTCTGTCCATTAGTGTGACCCGTCAGTAAAAAAGAAAAGGAGAAGAAGAACGTGTGAAAACAACACTGAGAGGTGTGAATATAATCTGAATTAATGAGGCCGTATCAAATGAGAGGAAGAGTCTGGGCTGATGCCGGGTATATTCACATCATCTGGATAATTAAACCAACTAACTTTGACATTTACCACACGTGTGTTAGATCCACATTAAAGATAACTAACACTTAGGCTCCTCTGACTGTATTCATGATCAAAATGATTGTCCTGGTTTATTTCTGCTCAGATGTTATAATTGTGGTATTGACTGAAAAGGGAGAAACCAGTGACAGGAACAAAAATTTGCATCACCCATCACACCAATATTTTCATTATATCATGATCCCTGATTCCCATCCTGTGATAATTAGATGTTAGGCATAGTGAAGCATGATATTCTTTCACCCTTTCTCTCAATGCTATCCATTTAATTGCATAGTTGTTCCTGCAGAAAACAGTTGCTTTTTAAAGATGCTGCTTATGCCGGCCCCTGACAAGTTCCCCTCATCACTTGCTCATTGGGATAGCACACACTCACTGTGACACCATTTCAATGGCTGATTTCCCTTGCTGGCCAATTAAGGGGCAGCACAAAGGAAGTCAGTTGTCACATTCCTGTTTTCCTTCCCAAAGTGAAATGAAATGATTACTTGCTCATGAAGCTAAATCTTTACTTACAAGTAAAGCATCCATTTCTGTGACATTGTGAGACCGCCAACATTAGTAGTACATACATCGGTTCCAGAGTAGCAGTTGCACTAAATGCTCTTGATATACATACAGATTGAAATGAGTAAGTGATCCATAAAGAAGATGCATTGTCAAATCTGCAGGAGGAAAAAAAAAAGTGTCCTAGTGAGGCTAAACCAAACAAAAGCTCGCAAGGAGGTCTGACAGTTAATATTCCAAACTGTGAATGTCAATTATCGATCTTTATGCATGTGGGTATTTATCACGCATTGTAAACCCCCGGGTAATTAAATGCAAGTGCTATGCTTATGATAGCTATCATCAGTTTCTTTGCCAGGGCGGTCAATCATTCTGTTCGCGGTCTTGCAGGAACTCTGTATGCTACAAGGCCAGTGGCAATTCACCGCCTCAGGCTAGCAGAACTAATTAGAAGGTTGCCCAGTGGAATTCTATCACCACCGTGTCCAATTCACCCACCCCATTTCTGCGTTTCGTCCCAATTTTCATCTTAATTTCAACATGCTGTATGTCTCTGTATCTCCTTATTCCCTCACCTCCCTCTCCAGGGCCATCTATCACATTTACATGATATGTAGACCGAAAAAATAGTGACGCTACCGTACAAGTCTACTGGGAGCGTTAGACGTGAAGTTTGTTAATTCATGTTATTCTCCCATGGCTTTCTAGAAATGACAAAACTGTTTCATTTCTATCATTGTGAGGATTCCTCTTTTTATTACTTTGAAAACTTCTCCACCGCTATTACACGTAGCTTTTAGGCCATTTTCTCTGCTTGAATAAATCACAATTCATGATGAAATTATCCGCATGCCTCTGAATTTAATCTGCTCCCTGCTGTCACTTGAAAAATATGACTTTCTTTGTATGTTATAACTAGCACTGCAATACCGGGCTACTTTCTCTATCATTGAATGCACTAAATATTTGGTTCGGTCACGTTTCCGAGAGCCAAAAGTGCCATAAATAAGATAAGAACATTTACAGCCTTTCAGAATGAAGTAAAACATAAAATGATTGTATTGGGAACCAGATGCATATTTGGTTAATGACTTAAACAGTGATTATATTTGGTACTTAATTAAAAAAAATCGGTCAACCGAATATTAATAATTTCAGCTCTAGTTTAAACTGTTTCTTACTTCATCTAAACCAACAGAGGCTTTGGGAAATAATCAAATGTAAACCATGGGACCAGAGGTTTAAAAATTAAAATTCAATAAATGATCAAATAGATATGGCTTGGAGATATGCTAATATAATTACCCCTGTGTACAATGTGGTAGAATATTTAGTCACACTACAGGTTGATATTAATAATTAAAATGTAGTTTTACATCGGGTGAACAGATTCCGACACAGTGGAGTATGTCTATTATTTACACAATTAAAAATAATAAGTCACACTGTTAATAAAATGTGCAGTTATGTGACTAGTCCCTCAAAAGCCACATGGTCACAGTGACAAATATGAGCCAGATCAATTGCATTGGCAAAGTTTGTTAAAAATATGACCCTCCTAGAATTCAAAACTTTAGTTTTAAACACATTGCAAAAGATAGATGCTGTGTTGTTTATTAGATCATACCTACAGGATACAATACATTATTTTTATGCTACAAATAAAAAGTCTATTTTATTGACAACTGCTCGAGAGTCTAAATCTACTTTTTACACTTCCTCATCATTTAAAAAAAGATTATACTGGCTCTTGCAGATGGTGAACACATTTGGAAACAGATGCCCCCTCAGACACTCTAAAAAAACAGGCACAATAACAGACATACACCTGCGCATGCTTGATATACGTCTGGTGTATGTCTGTTGATCAGTGTTTGCTCCGCCCCCATGCCCGGGACCCGGCCATCCCTCGAATGTTCATGATGAATGACTGTCTCACCTAGTCACATGTAAAATAAAAAAAGGTGTAACTGAGCTGTGGTAGTGCAATAACCCCACGCGGGGGCTCATTCAAGCCCAACTTTTTTCCTTTTTCATCTATGAATCACTGAGTTGTGTATCATGTCATTGTTGTGTGGGTCTGCACTACTATGGCGTTATGGCGATGGTAGATTATACCCCATCTACTATCAATAAGAGCCAATGTTCATACATAATGTGTCTGCCTTTGATTTGACAGATATGCAGAGATGAAAACAGACTGGCAGATGTATCCGCTGACAGACATAAAGACACATAGACCAAATCAGACAGAGCACTGAAAGTAAGAAGAAAAGGGGAAGGATAAAAACAAGCTATATTTAGACTTTGTGACATGAGTTTTTTCCGTCAGTGTCGGGACTGGAGGCATCCTCTGGGGTTTTCAGATAGTTCTATACACTGCAAAAGATGGGTAATTGGTTATTTTGAGTAATTTTATGAACAAAGCTCAGCTGCTGCAGCTCAACCTCAAGTAAACAACACACCCTGGGAATAGCCTCTGTTCAGCCGGCTTGTGTCTGTAGATTCATGTCTGGATGCATGTTTTTTTCTGGCAGAAGTAAAGAATAGGCTTAAACCTTTTAGCCCAGATGGATCTATTTTGAATTTCTCTCATCTGCACATCTGTACCACTGGAAATGCAGATTAGCTCAACAATAATTAAGTGGATTTCATTATAGGCAAGTGATTTGTATGATGATTAAGGGTTGAAAGGCTTTCATAAGCACAAGGCTTCGGAGTCATAGAGAAAACAACAGAAATATTAAAGACAAAACATTAAAAACTTCATGGATAAAATATATAAAAAACCCTATCATGTCACAGCAACACACTGAACAAGTAACAGTCAATGCGCCTGATAAATGTCGTAGGAATTTATAGGCTCCTTATTGTGAAGAACTGATTGATACATAATCAAATTAAATGAAGTAATCATAGTATTAAAGACAGCTCAGACATGGAGGAGCTGGACAGGAGGATATAGCAATTATCTCACACACAAACCGATTCCCTCTGGTCCCCCCCCCCCCACTGACTCCCCCCTTCTTGAGAAACAGGATTCTGCCTGAGCATCTGTTTGCACAGCTGGTTTCATCATCCCGATCTTTGAATGATTTTATCCACAGTGGATCTGGCTCTGAAGGGTTGCATTGTTCTCTAATGTTGGCCTTGGCAAAGTGTCCTTACTGTGAGGCCATTAATTCCATGTAATAACTAACCTGCTCTGACTGTAGTGTTGACATCGATCTCTTTGTTGTCCTGGTGGTAAACTGCAGGTAGCAATTAATAAAGATATCACAGGGATGATAAAATGACTCCGCCATCAAAAGACAGGCTGGCTTTACCTGGGCACTGTTGATGACTCCAGGGTTGTATGACACTCACCTAGGTTTGTGTGATGCTTATTATCATTCAATTTCAATGGTTTCTGATACAATTTTGTAAATTGGTCTGTATTCATACAGAGCCTCTCTCTTCTTGATGACCAGTCAAAGGGCTTCACTGTACAGTTTTGCCACACATCCATTCACACATGCATTCAAACAGTTCACCGATGTGTACTTTCACTTTCAAACACTGCCGGCATCTTGCCCAAGGACACTTCAGCAGGCAGAATGGGGAGACTGGGATTGAACCACTGATGTTCTATTTAGTGGAGGACTCACAACCTCCTGAGACCCATTAGTTTGTATTTTACTATATTATCTGGAATTCTAAAAGGCCAATCAAATCTCCACTAGTAATATACAAACGTATATTGCACCTAAGATTAAATAAATATATATTAACATCTCTGAGAGATTTTCTATTTGCTGGCTGTGGTTAAATTACATTTTCTGTCCAGTTGAAGGGCAATCTTTTTTTGAAAAGTGTGTAGAGCCAGTAAAAAAAAAACTTCTGGCCTCATCTAATAATCTGACACTAAGTCTAAATCATGGTCATGGTAACACTGAAACCAGCAGCCGGGCATCTCTTCTCACTTGAGTCCTCCAGCATGTGCCCCGTGCTACCTGCACCTGGAGCCTCTTCAAAGACAGGCATCGTACCAGGTGTCTGGAGCACTTCACATTCTGGCTCCTGTTTCTGTGGAGGAGTAGAAGTCCTCACCTTATAATGCAGACTGAAGCCAGCCAGCCTGTAGAGGAACATCTTGTCCTCCATTTGTAGCCACAGTCTGTTTGTGTGGCTCTCCAACGAAAGGTCTTGACCAGAGGGTGAGGTTCACAGTTGACGGATCAGTTAATCAAGAGGTTCACTCTGCGGCTCAGGGGCCAAAGCAAGCGTTGAATGTGTGTGTATCTGGAAGCTAAACGAAAGCAAGTGAAGTAAAATATTGTGAACTGCAGGTTGTTTTCTTTGTCAGTCAGAATGTGTGAGGTGTTTTTCTTTGTTCAATCATTTTAAAAGGCTAGAGCTGTATCAATGAACATGCAAGAGCTGAAACAGAGGGAACAAAACAAAATCATTGTGTATAGGCACTGAACGGCGCTGGAGGAGGAAGGAGGTCAAACACAAAATAAACAGATGATGCTCGGCTCCATCAGCAAAACATGTACAGTATGTGCCACACGTGGAATTGAGATAATGAATCAGAGGTGAAATAGATTCAAACCCATAATTCTCAACTGTAATAGACAGTTAGCAGCTGTAGTTTGGGGAAGGGGGCGTATCATACGAGCATTCTTACAAAACCGGATGATGTCGCCAAGCAGCAGTTCATCTCATTCTTCTATCCTCTTGATACTGTAGTATATGGATATCATTGTTATATTTATAAAACCAGTGTGTGTGTGTGTCCTTATCTTACTAACAATAACAACACGTAACCCACATACTGTAAAATGTGTGTTATAAACATACTTGAAAATGTTTTGTACTAACACAATGTTATTATTCATTTTTAAACATGTATAATCAGGTGTTGAAACAGTTCTATCACCTAAAATGCTCTTGATGTATTTCACATTGAGAGAGTTTCATTTTCATCAGCAAATTATATTTCACTGTTATGGCAACAGTAGTCGTGCAACATTTGCATTAAGTCGTTCAAAACAAATTAACAGTTGTGATCAACACCATAACTTATAACTTACAGCTTCTCAAAGGCAGAATTTACCATAAAGCTATGCTGATGTATTTTCCGAGAAAAAACCCATGCATTTATCAATGTTTATCAAATATTAAGAAGTGACCATGACTACCTCTTACGCAACTGATGTATAAATGTATATATTTCTGAGTTAGGACGATTATGTTTTCATATGAACACAACAAGGATATGATTGAATCAGCAGCCTGCACAGCTGGATAGTGATCGCCTGACAAACATCAACGAGCAGGAGTTGTTAGAACTGGTTTAAACTTTGGTTACCAACAGCAACAACATTTAGTTTATGTTTATGTGAATGTTGAAAACAAAAATCTTGCCAATACCAGCAGAATTAAAACTTCCAGATTCATTATTCACATTCTCAAGGTTTGTGATTTAATTGTCTCTCTCATTTTCCTTTTTTTGGCAAATCTGAAAGAACTAAATTCAGGTTTCAGTTAATAAGAACAACTGTTGTGTCGGTTTTAGTTTAATATTAATTAGTAAAATATAGATTTTGCCAATTGAAGGTCAACATGAAACTTACAATTTTCAGCGTAGTGTAGTTATATTATCTTATACCTCCTGATTTGCTATCAGACATATTATTTACAAATGTTAGAAATACAAGATATTTCTGATACTCAATAATATCACAAACACTATCTAAAATGGATGATACATGCCCTTTAAATATTTAGCATATATATCTCAGAAGTACAGCCTACGACTTTGAACTCAGGCAATGCATTTTATTGGCGAGCTCCTGTGTGTTAAACAAACTTGTGATGACACTGACCCTCAGATTCACACCTTTAAATTCAAACTGGGTTTTTGTTGAGGCAGTGCCACACTGAACAGTATCAACCCACATTTCCAAAGCATGCACTGTACTGTTCTGAGTCAAATGCACATACTGATGGGAATATTAAATCTTTTGCTGCAAATTAGCATCATTTCAGATGAAATTGACTGGGAGATGACAAGGATCTCGCTGTCACCACAATCAAAAGCCTCTTGAGTATGATATCACAATTGTCAAACAAAATACTAATCTAGATAGTGCTGGGCTGTGTGACTTCCAATTAATATCACGGTTATTTCAAACTTTTAACTCGATTACAATTGAATGAATTCATATTTATGTTCCTGGATAAACGGGGCATCGCTTCTTCTGCAACAATGAAGTTAAAAGACGTTAAAAATCACGTTTATTTAGCTTTTAATCTATGATGTTGGATCTACGTGTCCTAATACCTTCTGATTAGTGTTGGTGTTTATTGTTTATGTGTAATGTGAGCGCAGGTCAGCAGGTGAGGAGGGAGGACATGCAGCAGTGTGTACATGGACACATACTGTGGCAGAAACCAGACAGTTCCTGGATGCTCGCTTTGGGGAAAGTATTAACTGAATTACCTGACATGAGCAAAGTGGGTCAGTTGGAGGTTAAAAATGTCGGTTTCGATAAATTTTTGGTTAATTGCCCCAGTTTGAGGTGTATCAACTCACTGCTGAAAGCCAATGAGCATTGAAAGCACATCTTGCTCAGGTTAGGGGACATGCATCGGTGTTAATAGGTAAAAGGATCCAAATGTTCTGAAGGGAGAACTTCAGGTTAGAATATGCAGAAGTGCTAAATCCGATGGCACATAGAGTACCAGACATCTCATTAGCAACGATTACTGATGAAACAGAAAATTATGCAGAAGCACTGGGCACAAGAACACTTTCAATATGCACACATACACCAACACACAAATTATACAAATACCTAGAAAAGTAGAGGGGCACATACTCCTGCTTTGTGCAACAAGAAGGTTAGCCTTGTTACTAATTATTACACTAATTCATTATGAGAGACAATTAGAGCCTGGCTTCTGCCTCTGCCCAAACTCCAATCAGGCTGTAAATGAGGCAGAAAAAATGGGCTGAACCCAGTAATGGAGAGACTCTTCAGAAATGTGATTTCCTGCACCTGCACCTGCACAAGAACTCCCCTCTACATCCTTAGGTAAAAATAAAAGAGATGCAGGGAACATTGCTACTCTCCATGTAGTGGCTATGAGCTTGATTACACTTAATTAGAATTGAATTGAGTGGCTAAATAAGCCATTTAATGCTTTATATCATGTAACTTTCATACAGACAAGAATCTAAATGGTTTTGTATTTATATAGCGCTTTTCTAGTCTTGATGACCACTCAAAGCGCTTTACAGTACAGTTTTACCTTCACCCATTCACACACACATTCATACAGTGCATCTATTTGCAGCACTTTGTTATTCTATGGGGGGGCCATTCGGGGTTCAGCATCTTGGGGATCGAACTGCCGACCTTCAGGTTGGAGGACGACCACTCTACCTCTCAGCCACAGCCGCCCGAATCTAGAAATGCACTATTTCAGTTCAGAGGAAAATTCTGTCTGAAAGTGTCCTAATAATGTTCAAGTGAACAAGGCAGGTTAACGCTGAGCTAATGCTGAGACCTAAATTTCCCCAGAAGCTGCAAACTGACAACAAAGAAAAGCCCAACTCCGAGAATCTCAACTCCACTCAGGGGTCACGGATGAATTGAATATTCGACTTTTAGCTACAGCTCAATTAAGAGTGACCCTCAAACAGCTACCTTTAGGTTATGAGAATAACAGATTGCTAAAGAAAGGACAGTAAAGATAATCTGACTAAAATAACAGCCAAGAAATCAAAAAATTATACAGTAGAATAATATACCGGTATCGTGTTCAATCTTATTTGTTCAACGCTCTGAGAGATGAAGAGACCAGAGTGAGGCTGAAAGTAGAAAACAGAGATACAATGAGACAGAGACTCAAGCCCCTTGAGAAAGCGTAAGACACTATACGTGAGGAAAGACAGACATCCTATATGAAACGCATACCAGGAAAGAGACAATCCACTTAAATGCAAGTTACTGTTTGAATTGCTTGAAAATGTCATTTCCTTATTCAATTCTTGGCCAATGTCACAGAATATAGTTCCATATATGCAATACAGTGAACAGCATGTCCTCAAAATACCAGGGTATAAACGTCATGCTATATGTCTTAATCAAATAGGAAAATGGAATCATTTGAGACCTTAGAAAATGTCGACTGAGGACGAAAACCATTTCCATATGGAGGACTTCACTGAAACACTGCTATTTACAGTATGATTGTCTTCATAAGTGCGGCCTTACATTTTGGATACATAAAAAGGAATTGATAACTCCAATATCACATCTGAAATATATATTAGAAATATTCAACAGATGATACAGATCCATGCCTGCTATGAATCCATATTACAAAATCTTTGTCCATTGACAACCTTGAGATTTAGGTAAATTACATCCGCATCCCTCTAAATCCCTCTTATCAAAGCTTTGAGAAACACACAGCTCCTCGTATACCGTGGTGTGGCAGCAAGAGCGACTACTAACTTGGGAAGAGACTATTGGCACTGGGACATGGGCAGACATCTGTCACATATGATGTATTGTGTGTCGGGCGAAGCGTCACCTTTTCGCCTCCTCCATCTCCAGTTAGATTCAGCTCGCACCCAAGAGGGCCGTGGCCTTAAAAGAGGCTATAAAGGAAAACACTAGTGAAATATCCTAGAAACCAGCCTTTCCATTTCCCCTGTGCGTCGAGGGAAGCATCTTTTCTGGAACTCCTCTCGGCCATATTCTGACAGCTAATTAAGAGGATGATGAGTGCGACAGTGCTCCGATGTGACGGTGAAAAATTTAAGAAGAGAGAGGAGACTGTGTTTCTGATAATTAAATTTTAGTTAGCTCTTTCCACAGCTCGGTCTTGTGTTGGACAATGTGAGTTTATGAAAGGAAGAAAGAGGATATCGCAAATATTTGTTGTGGTGAAACTAATCAATTCTATGATATTGCATTCAACGTTTGCAAAAACTTCATCCGTCTTGTCGATGTAATGACACAATAACAGTATTGTAGTCATATCGGCAGGGATGATGAGGACTATTATCACACCTCTACTCTATCTCAGTGGAAGGTGAGAACATTAGTGTCGGAAGAAAATCTGCAAAGCAAATTCAGCTATAAATGAAACACTCCCTTTCTTTACTTTAAAGGCTCAACTGTGGTGTAAAAATATACTCCGCTCCGAGTGTATGGAGAAATTGTTTGTGTTAACGTGGCAGGTTGATATATTGATATTCAACACATATCTGTGAAACACTTTGTAATTTATGACATGTTTATTTCCCCATAACATATCACAGCTTCTTGGGATATCGTCCCATTGTTTTTTTTCTGTTATGCACTTATTGTTTTTTCTTTAGTATTTAGTTTGTTTGTAATATAAAGGACAGTGCGCTCAGACTGGAGGAACTACAGGATTGTAGTTCGTGCCCCTTTTTCATATCACCAGTCATTTGACTAACACCGTCACACAAGTATCAGGCTTATCGACCTCGAGAACCTCGGAGACTGAAGGAAATGATGAAATTCAATCAAACCTTCAGCGAACTGAGGTTGATTAATGACTTCATGCTGGTTGTATGGTCATTGCAATTACAGCTGAAATCAGAGAGACTCTCCTCACGTTCTCCCACTGAAAGAAGACGAGTCACAAAGGCTCTGATTTTGCACATTTGATCAACTCTAATGTGGGACGGCCAAACTGTGGACGCAGAAAGATATATAATGTTTAAAATTAGGTAAATACAGCAAAATAATGACATCCCAACCAGCTTTACTTAAATAAAAAGCAGGTATTTGCGCACACAGATCTATGAGTATAAATAACAGCACTAATTGATTTGTTAAATAAATGAAACAGTCATTTGCTTCTGGGCTTTGGAATGTTATTTATACAGGTGAAATGGTGGATAGCACAATCCTTACCTGTTCAATATTTTCCTGTCTCATTTAATCTGGTCCAGATTTAGTTGTCAGACCAAATCCTCCTGTTATCTGCTTTACTTGTGTTTAACTCAGGGGAGACCTGAGCTACTTTGACTGGTTTAATGTTTGTGAGGTTGCATTTATAAACCATATTCAAAATGTTCATCATGCCATTTGTTTGGTATCTACATTTGCTATATGACTAAGATATTATTTTGAAACTTTTACATAATATATCAACATATTGAGCCCAAAAACAAACAAGTGTACATATCCTTAACATGAAATGTATATTAACTAATCTGTTTTTATTTGGAAAAATCAACATTAAACAAAAACTTGCCGTTTCAAATTGACTCTTTTGACTGAAGTTGTGAGGGCGCTCCACATGGATTTATTTTCCTGTGACAAGTCATGTGATTTGCTCACTACCACGTGAGTGGTGACTACTGATAACTAACAAATAATATAATAATTATATTATTATTAACCCCTCTTCAACGTTTCTCACGGTACTCACAGATTGCAATGCAGTCATTAACTAAGTCCGATGCTGAACTAGCAGCAATTCACTGAGTATATTTACATTTTTCTCCCAATCCCTATTTGATTTTACCCTTCCTGACAACACTGCACAAATGAAAGCAGAAAATGCCTAAAAAAGAAGTCTAGAAGTTTTATTGTACACAGCTCATCTGGATATGTGTCTCTGCAATGCTGGGATAAACTTTGAAAGTGACTTTCAGTCAAGGCTACCTCCAAATGTTATTTGAGGCTTGGCAGCAGAGTTCCCTGACAGGTTGTGCCCCCGCTGCTCTAGTTGCTGCTTGGCCCTTCTTTCCTCTGTATGTCAAAACACTGCTCACTACTGGCATGTAGGGGGGGGGGGGGGGGGGGGATGTGTGTAGGGGGTGGTGTCGGTGGCTGTGTGTTGTGTGTGGGTTACGAGGGCTTTGCCCCCCAAAAAACACTCCCAACAGTCCTTTGGATTTGCAAGGACTCAACTAATTTCTTTAACTGAATCATGAAATAATCACTGACTGATGACAAGCGAGGGAGGACAGAAATGTTCACCCTGAATTTATCGCATCTGTGCTTCAAGTCAGTCATTTTTCCTGCTTTCCACAAGATTAATTAGAACATTTGCTATAAAATATGTCATGACACACCACTGACATGCTGATGTTTCAGAGGGGAAAAAGGTCAAATATGTCCTTCACAAGAGGACAAAATAACCAGTAATTATCAAGTGTTGAAGGCTGTTGAGGCTGAAAGACATTTTCAAATGTATTCTGGATTCAGAACATTTTTCGGGGGGGTTTGTTGACTTCTCAGAACCATCCACTGAATTTGTAAGCGCTCCTTTAAGGGACCCAGCCACTTACATTTTCTACTCAGCAGCAGGGGATGGCATAATGAGCACCAGGTATTTCAGCTATCAGGCCTGTACCTGCCATGTCCCAACACTGAAATGAGAAGTGACACAGAAACATTGTTGGTGCATGTTACATTGTGCTGCGTTACCTCTTCACCAGTTTCCTCAAACTCTGTTCCAACTCGAAAATATAAAACTGAAACTCTATTTTTGTCATTGTAGCCATGATATTCTTCTTCTTACCATCTCAATTCACCCGCTCACAGACACAATGTGGTTGTCATGTGCGTCCAGTTGTGGAAGGCAGGCAGAGGATAATGGATATTATTAGCAAATTGGCAAAGCTTCATTCAGACAACAGCCTTGGCAGTTGCTTACTGTGGCGACAGCTTCAATAAAGTCAGAAGTCTACCCAAGACAATTTATAACATTAAACTGTAATGATTGTTAAAATAGTGAGAATATCTTAACAATGCAGCTGAGGTTGGTACCATCAATCTGAACTTAAGTAAACGATACCTCTTTTAGTGCAAAGCATTTTGCTGGTGAAAAGCTGCGAGATTGCATAAGAAGAAGATTCAATGCTTCACCACCTAAATGATATCAAATCAGCCAGTTTGAAACCATTAATGCAACTTCCACTGAAAAGATATAAAGGCCATTTTCAGTTAAAAGCAGAGTGAACTGAAATGCTGACTGTGAAAAGCTTTACTCAAAACTAACTGTGATTAACAGAGTCAGAGACACTTACAGTGTTCATGGTTACACTCCCACCGCACACACAGTTGCACGCAGGCACAAAACGAGCACCTGCTGAGAATGTCGGTGGGTCTGGACGTGACCCTGTCAAGAGGCTTCAGGAGATTAATTCTCCAGGCCTGTTCTCCAAGATAAAAAAAAAATTGAGACGGAATTATAACCTGAGACGTGGGGAACAAATCTGAAAATGATATACATTTCAAAGGGATTAAGTAAATCGGCACATTTTCAGTTCCTTCACTTGTCCTTTGTTTCAAGTAGATATTTTTTTCTTTAAGAAAATAGATGGTTAGCCTCGTCTGAATGTGTGCATATTGCGGTGAGAATTTCCACTGGTGCAGAATAAGTCTCGGGACGCCATGCAGTGGTAATCAGGCCTAAAAAATGCCTCCCTGAGTAATTTATCCTGCAAAGTAATTTCAGTATTTATGGGATTCACCTTCAAGATGTAATGTGGCGTGCAGAAAAAACACGAGGAAATGAGAAATCCAGCTAGAATGAGGGTGAGAGAGGCAGAGAGACAAGGAGGGAGAGAAATTCAAAGTGGGAGTCATAAAGTAAGTCATCTCTGCCGTCTGCCATCCAGACAGCTCTCCTGCGACCTCCAGCACCACTGCCCCCCCGCGTCCTTCACATTCGACAAAGTTGGGAGCACACGCAGGAAATATGAGGCCACCTCCACATTTGAATGCACTTATTATGTCTCTGTCTGGATAAGAGCATCTGCTAAATGACTGAATAGTAAATTGTGTGCTGAGGACAGCAGACTAGCAGGGCAGATAAAGGAGCTTTGTCTTAGTTACATTTCAGCAGGTAGCAGCACGGCTCAGACTGCCAACAGGTTTCGCTACTGTGCAGGCCTAATGGTGGATGACTGAGGGGAGGGGAGGGAATGGCTGGGAGAAGAGATGTGATTTTCCACTTGTCCAAGCAGTTTTATGTGAAATCACATGAGTTGCCACGCACACGTTGCTCAAGGAATGCATTGCACGGACCAGATTTAGAAATTTGCATTATCCGTCAAAATGTGCCAAATATGAATCAGATAAGAAAAATTGCTCATCCTGGACAGGAGAGGTTTTTTTTTTTTTACAATATCGCCTCCTATAATTTGTTGTGGTGTTTCTATTCAGTTGACAAGGACCAGGGATGTGGATTTGTTGGATTGGTAGAAAAGCTGTGATGCCATGTGTTAAATCTTTGGTTTCGAAAAACAAATGTATTTGCCTGACACCTGAGTAGATGTGTCACTATTCAGTACGACTTGGAGAGGTGATATCTTCTGCCAGAAAATGTAAGAAAAACTGATTTATGATAGTATGTAAGTGGATGCATATCATCTAATATTTATAGGGCCCTTGTAGAGTTTGCTGGAAAACAAACCCATTGTGATTGCGTTATGTTGCATTCATTTTCTTGTGAGTGACAAAGAATGACAATGACAATTGGAACAATCATATACAGAGTGTGTATTATTGAGGTCTAATAAGTGAATTAAAGCTTTTGTATGTATTTTAATATTCCACATCATTTGCATACATGTTTGCTAGAAGCATTACTCTTCACTGCCTTGGGCGACGCCTTGCTACATTTCTCAGTGTTAACAGTTTGCAGTGTTAAACCTCTAGCAGGATGTGAGTCATGCTGCATGTGTGCTCCTGTGTATATGCATTAACGTGGTACAAACAATTTGTAAAAGCATCATAGCAAATGACTCCTAAGATCTGAGCTAATGATTGTATTAATTTAATCATAACTGTTTCCTGAGTGGCCTAATGGGTTTGTGCTAATTTGTAAATTCATCGACAGTGAGTAAGCATTTTCAATCTGCCAGAGAAAGAAAAATAAAAGAGGTTTTCTTGTGTCTCCTGGTCTGCCTCAAGCAAATGGGTCAAATAAGTGCGAGTTCACTTAAACAAAGCAAAAGATACTGCATGCAAAACTAATGGTGTGTGTTTTTTTACAGGAAAGCTATATATTGTAAAATAATGGCACCATATTACAGCAATTTACCTTCTGTTTCTTACAGCCTGGTGAAAACTGTTGCTGCTCCTCCATCACTGACGTGGCAAGGTACCGACTTAAAGGTACTCGTATCTTGTATTAACAAAATGATGGTCAACTATGAGTTTCAATAAGCAAGAAGTCAATCAGTACAGCATTGATATGGGAATCAATAAAATCTGATGCCTTTCCAAAACAACACATACTGTAGACATTGTACTGTGCGTCGAGAGGGAAAGAAAAGTTCTTTTTTTAACTTCTGAGGATTGTGTTTATGTGCTTGAACACTGTCCAGAACGGTTTCTCTTGCAGCTGATCAGAATTCTTGGCTTGCGTTGCTCTTTCTCCAAACCTTCTATTTACAGATTGCACCACCTCCGAGCTATTGTACCAGTGCCACTGTGCTAATCAATCACAGACCACACTGTTGTCGGTAGTGAGCGTGCACGTGTGTGTGTTTGTGTGTGTGTGCAAAAGAGGGTGTTTAGTTGATGCTATTTGAATGATTATGAGTCCCTTAACATCAAGCCTATTGCCAAATTGCCCTTGACAAGGAAATATGTTGTTAGCTAAGATAATGTGCTGCCCATTATTTTAGGCTGTATTGCTTTGCCAGGATGGAGGATTACTGGGCGCTTGCAGGGCGGCGGCAGCTGCACGCTTAGAGATACACAGAGCTGAAACTGGGAGCATCTCCACCATTATGTTGCCAGTTATTAGGGCAAGGAAAAAAATGTAAAGGTTATACCTCGAGGCAAAAGAAGAAACACCCTCTGGATTCCGAGCACATATAGCATTTATAAAATGCAACAGTTATGTGCAATGAAAAATTCCATATTCGTATATACTCAAAGGATTTAAAACTAGATTTAACACCGGGTACAGTGGCTACAGAGATTTGCTCTGTTCTTTCATGTGGTTCTCCATTAAATCAAGCAAAACTCATATTTTTTCTTCTATCTTCAGCCTGGTGGGTTTATTACAAAATCAGTAGGAGGAAAATATATGAAATATATCCCAGTGAAAATCCAATACCATTCATTCGTCAATAACCTAAAGGAATGTCTTCATGGGTTAACTGTACTTGTATACTCAGCTAATTACACAGTGGCCTTCACTGGCTGTTGTGTACAGAATGTATTTATAAGACTTAGTGCTTATTTAGCAAGACATGCTGTAATTTAAAAAAAAATTTTATGAGAGACATTTTTATACATTGCAGTGGTCTAGAGAGTATCTGCTTTAAATGAAAGAAACAAGTGTACTGTGTAAAGACTCAGAGGAAAAACAATATCTCGACTTGATCTTGTTTTGTTATTGATTTTGCCAATTACATTTTTGTTTGTGACTTGTGACCTCATAATAAAAAGAAGAGGGTGACATCATGGCAAATTTGGAATATTATGCTTCCCGTAAAAGACTGAATTAACTCCATGCCATGGGATTAACCTGAATGCTGCCGTGTTAAGCGTTACAGCAGCATATCATCATGGATGGCTGTCTAACAGGGGAGTCTGGAAAGCTGCTGGCGGTTGTAGCAATTAGAGCAGTTTGTGTTCTGTGAATAACTGTTCAAATAGATGTCCAAGAGATGACAATAAATAAATGGGAACACAGCAGCTGAGACCATTCCGGCGTCGGAAGGCTTGCCATGTGTGTCTGGAAAACGAACACACAACAACAGATGCGTTGTAAACCACCTGGCTGATGCATCCCACCCAATACATCACTTAATCACTGACCCCTTTGGCTCAGGAGGAGAAAGATGGAGAGCGCGAGAAGGAGAAACGAGGCACAGAGTGAAATAAATGTCTCAGAATGAATCTCGAATTCACGAGGTGTCACATGAAGCTTTAATTTTAGAATCCTCGTGAAGCAAAACGACTGAATGCATTAGAGGCAAAAGATGAATCCTTTTAATATGAATCCTTACGTTTCTCACTTCGTCTTGTTATGACAAGCCCCGTGTCTCTAATGGATGTTACCTTCTTCTCTTTCGTCTTCACTAAAAGCATCCGATACTACAGGTGGAGTGGGACTCAATGACACGGTCTCCAATTTCCCAATGATATTGAAAATATGGGCAAAGTATTGTCTGAATATCACTGGATGCAAAACTGCATTGAAAATCTATATAACTATGAACTATAAAGACTAAAGAAACCGACAGAACATGTAACAGATTGTGGACAATAACCTTTTAGATTATGTGGTTCGTCGCTTCGGGCTGAACAGACTCTCCAGCGCATTTCCTGGTCAAACCTTATTTGGTGCAGTTGCAAATCAAGTTATATTTCTACTGACCAGTTTGAGTGAAACATGAGCAGAGACGGGGTTTGACCAAGAGAGGAAAGTAAAGATAAGAGAGGAAGTGCCACAAAAAAAAACAATGTCAAACAATCACCAAACTAAATCTTCTACTAGCAGTGATGGTAAACTGTGTTGGTTTGCTGGGGTCTGGAGATGATTTGCTGAACAGAGTGGCAGTTGCATGTGAGCTTGTTTAGGATGATGTCTGGCTCTATGTTCATAAAGGGAGTGACCTCACCAAGTAAACCCCACTGCTCCGTCCAGATTTCACATGTAATTGTATTACCTCTGCCAAGGAGGCTGTGTTTTTCTCCTCTGTCTCTTTGTTTAGCAGCAGGATTACCGAACATTTACACAATGGATTTAAGCCAAATCTGTGGTGGAAGGAAAATCACAGATAGGGGTGTTTGTCACATTTCCACCAATCAGAGGAGTATAATGATGCAATATGATTCAAAGCTGATTGGATACAATTCAATCCAGAACATGGATTGAATTTCTTGGGAGAGATAAATACAAACTAGTGAGGCTTTGTTTTTTTTAAAGTTTTACTTTAGGTGATAAATTTGATGTAACCAAGAAATCACATAATATGCAAAAACACCAGCAACCAGACATTAAAGTTTCATATATTCCTATGGTGGATAATTCTTCCCCAATACAGCTGACAAAGTAATGTTTACCAAAGTTTCTGAGTTAACATCATCCTGCTGGAGTCTGAATAATAATGAGTTTTTGCAGTAGTGTTAATGCTCAAAAAGAAAATGAATAAATAAGGTAAAATAAAAATGAAAAGGGGAAGAAAATTAAGAGAAAAATAAACCAAACAATCCATGATATAAGCTGGTTTTCACTGCCTTACAGTTTGTTGAGGAATGTTAATGCTGCCTTGATTTTGTTCACTACTTAACATAAAGTTAAAAAGTACAAAGTTATGTGATGTTCAATCAACCACGTGGGAACCTGAGACGTGTTTGAGGATAAACATAATGGAATGAAGAAAAGATAAGTGGAAAGATAACGTCCTAACACTTTTGCCCTTTTTAAAAGTCATTAATAAAATACAACTCAAAGCAGAAAATCACTTTATTCAGCCGTCAGAATTAATAATAAAGCCTTCAGTAGACATAACATGAATCTGTAATGATCACGAATCCATCGTATCCGCGACTTTTTGTACCATCAGCAAGTGTGTGCACGGGAACACACTCTACACGGCACATATAGTATTTATAATCCAATACAGGATTCTGACCCTATGGAAACTGTTACTGCACAACACCAGTGAAAGCCCATATGGCTTTTGGAGGTCAAATAGATTTAATCTTTAATCACATAATAATCTCATCATCAACTAGGCGTGGCGTCTGAATGTTTTTTTTCCCCTCAGTGAAGCCGTTAGCATCAAATGAGGCCAGTGCAATCAGCCCTGACAGATTGAGAGCATGTTACGAGCCCTGTTTGTCACCGGCTGTACCTGCCACTCACAGAGAACAGGAGAGAGAGAAGAGAGATCATTCTGTCATTTGTCTTTGGAATATCTTTAGGTAAAACTGAAAGGGAATAATTTTAGACCCCCATGGGGCTAAGATGGCACGCGTTGATTCTGTTGAAAATAACTTCACCCCTTACAAAAATATATCAACTCAATAGTTTTGTGGTAATTGCTTATAATAGCCCTCCCAAACTTTATAAAGCTTGAGACTGAAAGCGTATATGTGTGCACTGTTGGGCAGAACTGCATCATCTTGTATTTGTGTATGTATGTACACCGATTTGCAGTTCCTGTTTGTCCATAGTCCCACAGTTTGGTTTGTACAGTTGTCGAGAAGGCAGAGGCCAAGCTAGACAGTGACGAGCATGTTGCTGCCATCTATATAAATCTAGATGGAAGTGTTTAAAGTCATCATATTGCAATTGGACGTACTTTTGACCTAAAGTAGGTCAGGCGTTCCTGACAAAAGCAAAAAAAAAATGCAACTCCTCCAGTCCCCCGTTGATTGCCTAATTTGAACAGACATGGATTGACATGGCATGTGATGATTTCAGTGTGTGGGTGCATGAATAAAAATAGCAGCCTTGAAAAGCATGTGTATGTAATGCTTCCAATCCTATTGAAATATTGAATGATACATATTTATCACATTTATATGGAATAATGATCTGGCCATGATGATAGAAAGACTTAATAGCATATGTTTGCACTTTGACATTGGCCATTGAGATTAATGTTGATAATGTTTCTGGTCAAATTATAATTTGTATTCAAATATTTGACTGAGTATTTTTACGATTTCATGCCTCATTTGTGTTCAAATATATATTTGCCCTGACAAAGCAGAGCCCTATACAGGACATATAGGGGAAGGGAGCAGGGGGTGTAGTCTTCCGCCTATTTCTCAAATTGTCTCCACATAATCACCTGCAACAGGATTAGTTCAGGGGCTCAGGGTCTGTCACTGGGTTCTAAATGTGTTTGCCAAAAGCCCCAGCTGGCCTTCCCTATTATTTGGACCAGGTAGTCCCCATCAACCCCCCCCCCCCCCACACCCCCGGACCATGCCATGCCTCCATCTTTTTCTGCACCCTCTTGTCCATCTATCCACCCATGTCCATCTACAGTCTTTTCCTGTGCATTCTCTTTAATACTGGATGCTTGATATGACAAATCAGATCATAATTTGAACACATAACACAGAGCAGATTCTCTGTCCCCCTGAAAGGCTGCTGTACTCTCTGTGCTCATATCAAATAACTGAGGTGATGAGTGTCGTGCATTTCGTGCAGCATCAACATTTGCTGATTAACGTATTTAAAAACTGCGTTTTTGTATTTTGTAAATAGTTCTGCAAGGCATTAAGAAAGCAAGCTAAGAGCTGCAGACACAGCTAGAGGATGCCTGCAAGTATCAAGTGATGCTTATTTGAAAAAATATGAACATTAAATAGGACATTTCTGATTATTAAGGTTACATTGTATATTTACCTCTGAGATACATCCAGTTTATGAATTATTCTTGTATATCATTTTTCCCATGGGAACACTTATTAAGGTCAGAATGCACATATATTTTAGGACAGCCATCACATTTTAGAGTCAGAAACAGCAATGGGCAATGAGAATACCACATCCTGCTGCATTAAGTTTAAATGATGTGAACGTAAACCTTGGTTGCTGGCTCTGTTTGCCCTTTCAAAGCAAGCCTATAGTCAAATTAAGAAAGAAACAGTCGCATATCGTATAATTTATGTAAATGAGTGTGGATTGGCTGCTCTTCTGCATGAATTTAACAGTTATTTTCTCTAAATTACATAATGACAAATAGGGGTTGAGCGTAGCTTCCAGCGTTGAACCCAAGTGGCAGGAGCAGCGCAGACTGCTTATCATGTGGAGTCAGCCTGAGACTGGGGAGCGGGACTCTGAGACTGTGTCTGAGGCTTAGGAGGGAGGAGGGAGGAGAAGGAGACGCTACAAGTCACACTCACTACATGTACACGCACAAAATATTTCACCCAAATAAGACAAATTTCCTACTAAGCTGTTAAAAAATGAGTATATTCCACAAATATTCAGGTTAACATGCATACTCTTAAGTATTACAGTAATGTAGTACAGCAGGAGTATAATAATCTGTTCCTAACCAAGACTCGTCATTTTTAAACATATTTGTGTTCCTCTATAAATCCCAAAATGAGGGCTTTTGTTTTGGGAATGGATCTCCAGCAAAACCTTTCAGTCGATTGTCCAGTTGGTTTATGCACAAGTGAGAATGCTCTTAAATATCAAAATGTCCCACATGTATTAATGATGAAATGTCTGATTCAAAAAAAGAATAAGCACATGATGATCTGTATAAAATATGTGTATATGTACCAGTAATAATAATATGTATTCATAGTAATGTTAATACAGGCAAAAATAACCCTGATAAGCTCCAAACCTTTAAGCGCATCCTGTGAACATTCACCAGTGATTCATAGATTAAAGGATTTCTTTATTTCATACCAAAATAAAAAGCTTTAGTATACATGGCCAGAGCTAAAGTACTTGAGTCAAACAGACAAATGTACATTGATCTTAGGTCAAGCATAAAAGATTGAGATTCTAACACCTTGCAATCCTGATAATCTCTGTATGCTTATCAGTGCAGAAAGATGAGGGAGAGATGAGAGCCTCCTGCTGTTGCTTATCCCTTCTCAGCATGGCCACCTCACTGATCAGAGGAGGAGGACACAGGTGGAGACCTGGAACAGTGTCATCAATGCTCTAACAGAATCAAAACAGTCTGGCCCAGGGACCAGGAACTGGGTTTAGCCAAGGTGGAAAATGCCAGCCAAATGCCTTTTCGCTCTTCTTGATTCTATGTTCCCTCTCATAACAATATCAAGGGCTGTTCCTGGATGGAGAGGAGGCTAATATTGAACAGGCGGGCCAGACAAATAAGAGCAAAGTGTACTTAGCCACCTGTGGACCAGCTGGAGAGGAGAAGGCCGTAAGATGGCATCGAGTCCTCAGAGATTCAGCCGGATGAACAAATGATTGAAAACAACAGAAGCACTGAACCTTCTGTTATTCGGAAAATATTCAGAATCCTGATCGGAATAACTAATGAATTGGTACAAAACTTCATCTTTTTTGCAACTTGATGAGAGTGTGTGCTGTTAGAATTTACATATTGGAAAATCTGACGACAAGTGACTTTTATCACAGGTAGAATTTGATCAAAAAGCAGTAATTATGTGGTTGCTTGGATTTAAATTGTCAAGCTCATATATTTATAATGACCCTCAACATATTCATAGATTCAATTTGCAGAGAAAACACCTCTCCAGATCTCGGTCCTCTTGAAGCGTTGAGTTTTTGTATGTGAAATGAAACAATTACACAATAGACAGGTGCAGGCCAATGACTATATTAAATTGAGAAACGGTTGAAACCTACAAGTGGAGGAATACAAGAGACAGAAGCTATTAAAACTACTCAGGATTATATGCATTTGCAAGTGGCTGATAACCAAGTTATCTTTAAAAAGCAAGTGGTTAGCCCAACAGCTTGGCCACGACAAATATGTCACTGTTAACATCACAATATTATACACAAATCACAGACTCTGATGTACGCTTCTGATAAGTAGGTCCTCTGCTGACCCACTGACTCAAGTCATTGGTGTCTCCCCTATTGAGCCCCTTTTGTACAAAGCAAACTTGGGAACCAGATAAGAAGCAGGATCTGATGCCACTGCATGGGAAAGCAGCACTTGGCTCGTTATAATAATCAGAGCAAGCTGATAGTCAGGAAGCCGCCATGAGCTATGCTACTTCCCACACACACGGCCCCATGTTGCTTTTGGAGAGTAAGTCCATTGAACAACAAAAGGTGGTTTGCTAACATGCCCAAGGCTTAAGCCTGCCAGCAAAGACGAACCAGCAGGGGAGCTACAAGAGCAAGAGCCCATATTCAGTGATAGCATTGGCTGGGGAAGGACAAATGGCTCATTTAATGGACTCTGCTTCCCGTGGCATAGGTGCTTATCACACTCTCGCTAGTAGATTTAAAAGGAAGGGGCATACGACTGAGCCGTGGTCACACATGGTCCGGTGTGATTGGTAGAATAAAGCTAACACCCACCAGCTCTCTCAATCAAAAAATAAAAAGCACTACAGTTAGACTGTGGTACCCAAGTCAGGCAAGATGGAGTGTTTTGTTGTTGTCCTTTTGTTAAAACCACCAAATGTTGTGTTGGTTCTACTTTGGCTGACAGCTGAAAAGGTTGAAGCAAACTGGTCCAGTAAACATTTGCACATTTTCTGTTTCCTGAGTCACTTTGTCTCGAGGGAGAAGATTTGTATGATCCACCAATCACATTGCCTATGGTGTCTGCACTTTGGCCTCATGCTATGCTTTCTCTTTGGTTTAATCAGTATAATTTACTCATACTCAAATAAATTCCTAAATTGACATTGTAAACCCCTAATTCATCTTCAATATAATACATTTTGTTCAGGTCAAAAGAAACTCTAATTAGAAAACGGCATAATTTGCTCCAGAACGACCACTGTGTGTGTTATATGGCCATTGCAGCATGCTATATATCTGACCAGACCTTTTTTATAATGAGAAACATATCATACTGTGTATTTACATTTATTAATCACAATCTAATAAATCTAATCAGTGGTCAATCCCTTTGGAAAATTATCATACATGTGTGTTACATCACTTAAATAACATTTTGAAACATTTTAATCACCGATAATGTATTCCCACTAATATCCAATTATCTGCTCTAGGCCGACACCAGTCCACCCTCAGCTGCATGTGAGCACTGATCAGTATTAATCGAATCAATTATAGAATCATTTGACAAGCCAAAGGCTACGCAAATCTTATACTTACTGAGCTCTGTAAAACACGTCATGCATTGTAATGGGAATAGTTCATAATATCCCCCAGCCAGGGACATTTGTAAGGCAACAAGGGCAGATGATTTGAAATATTTAGAATTTACTGGAAGAAAACCACCATGACATTGGTGCAACATTTCCGAAAACTACAGGGACATGCTCCCCTGAGAGCTGACTTTTCTCAGCCCTGATGCACAGGCTCAGAAAAAAAAAAAAACTACCGGTGGTAATATTGGCTGAGCTGTGATTGCATTCTGCTTGATATTCTGCAGTTCATTAACCTATAGCTAAAAAACTCCCCAGACAGTTGATCTAATAGAGAGGACAGAGTGTTCCATTCCGTCTGCTTCAATAACTAAAGAGTAAAGATAATTGGGGCCCAGTTAACGAGACGAGATGCAAATTCTCTTTTCCATGGTGCAGTTCAGCTATAATTCGCCCCCACTGGGCTTTAGCGTTCTTGGGAGTATTCACCATCTATACCCAGGGGTCATCCAAATACATTCCCTCTACTTATATTGGATGACATTTCCACAGTAAGACAGGTGTAATCCTTTGGTTATTGCACGTCAATAACCACAACTCAACTGGAATCCTTCATTTAGCTCACACTTAGAGCTGCACCATGGAAAGTTGGCCTTTCTAATAAAGGGGGGGGGGGGGGGGTAGTTAAAAGGAGTATAACAAAGCCAATGCATAATGGATTAGCCCAGGTTTGCAGGCTGAATATCAAGCAGGTTCTAGAGTACAATCAGGCCACCTGAGCTCCGTAACAACAGAGTTGTTAAGGTGGGAATAAGCCACCTTGAGAACGCCCACCCTGACACTCACTCTGACACACATGATATAGATAAATGAAGCATGCAAATGAGCTTTCTAGAGGCCCCCCCACCAACAAGGAAAGGATAATCTCTAGGGACTTGTCGCTACTCGGATTAATGTTATAATGAAAGGAGAGTCGGCAGAAAATACCTAAGTCCTGAACAAAAATATGGTAATTTGAGGAACTGAAATAATATTAAAAACATGGTGCAGTACTGTGTAGTTATTATGTATTTCTATTTTGTAAAAGTCCAGTGTTTTGTTCAATAATTGCCTTATTAGAAAACCAGTGCTACAGTGTCACGGTTGTACTGGGGGAAAAAAACCTGATTAAGTGGCGTCACAACGTTGGTATTCTCAGTGACCGCAGCCAAGATGTTCACATAAATACGCAGATGTTGAATGGGTGGAGGATGTCAGAGTGAAAAGTTGCTGCAGCTGGTGCCAAGATACACAGCGTTTGGAAATAGACACAGGTACACATACCCGGCACTGCCATGAGGTACTGGCACATGTTGAAGTGGACTTGGCACTGAAGCCTGCGAACAGATGTTCATCCAGGACAGATAATTACATCAGTGAATGAGCAGACATTTTTCTACTTAATTTCCGTCTTTTAAAAGTGAGACTACTCCCCGGAGGCGCTTGCAAGAGAGATAGCCCCGGCCCCGGTACCTGGGAAGAAGCCCCGTCGAGAGTCCTGATCGCTCGGCTTTAGTGTGACCTCGTCCTCAGTGGGAGGGCTGTCAGTGTGTCACTTTCACTTTCACAGCTGTATCGCTGGGAGTTTGTGTGAGAGAGAGAAAGTTAGCCAACTGTGTTCACCAGAATGTCCGTGAGCAGTCATGAAGCACAGAGGCTTTTATACTGTTAAAATCTCCTTTTATTGTCGGTGGTTTCTTTTCGACAAGTGACAATTTCACAAAAGGTCAGATGTTCCAAAAGTAAGAAGCTTTTCATTTTGACCTTGATTGAATTCCACCACCCTGCTTGGTTTACTCTAAAGTTAAGTATCTATTGAAACTTACCTGCTGTGACTAGTTGGTGAGAATAAGAGAGGACATGTCACCAATTTACCACTTTACAAAGCTTAGGCACTTTGCATGACCTGTAGTCACACTCGATAGCTTGACAGCAAGTTTTATTAGTGCGTTCCACTTCAGGGACGAATAATTCTTCATTATCGTCCAATCGGAAAAAAACAGTAAGAAGGTTAATGAGAACAGAACAATTCATCAGCAGCTCTTAGTTGTAATTGAGAAACCTAGAGCCGCAATGGCACAGAGTTGAGCTCCAGGACATTGGTTCTCCTTCCTATGCCACAATAAATCTCACTTTGAATTAAGTTAGCATGTTCTGCTACATTGCTTAATGAGCTGGGCTAGTAAACAATATTACAGTACTCTCCCTGATTGATTGGTGACAGCAGGTTAACTGCTTTCACAGGGACCACAACAGGACACCAGGGGTTCTTATGGCAGATGCTTTCATCACTCAGCCCCCTTGCAGACAAATGTGGGCATTTTGTTGCCACAGTACTCAATAAAGCTGAGGGAGTAGCTCACAACAGGGTGACTTCAGGGGTATTATGATTGTGTATGTCTGTGGTTGATTGTGGTGTGTGCTTGTGTGCACACATGTTTGTAGGTAAGTGTAGAGGAAGGGCGCGGGACTGCATTAGGGAAATTTACAGTCCATAAGACATTAGATAATTCATGGTGTGGAACTGTGCGATAAATAAAAGCACAGGCGTAGGTAAATAGTCCGCAGCAATGAGTGTCAGACTAGAAAAAGACCTTCCAAAGACCTTCTTGCCTTTGACAAAGCAAGTGGGCACCAATAACTCCTCCCTACCTGCCAGCTGACTTAAATATAAGTGCCCATTTCTCACATCCCCTACGTAAGCCAGTCTTTTTCTTGTGAAATACGTACCCTTTAAAAAGAATAAATCTCTTGCTCGGTCACCTAATGTTATTTTAAAATGTCTCTTAAAATTGTGTTACAAGGTTTTTCTAATCTGCATGTTTTGTATATTTAATTCCTGAATATTAACATTTTAATTCAATTCTTGTTTTTTTTTACAGTGATTTGATTCTGTCTTCATCACATTGACAGCTTCTCTATGTAACTGTACAAAGTCGGAATTAAAGCCATTCTGCGAGGTATAATTAAATGTAGGAGCCCTTATGGTGTGGGAAATGAAGTGTGCAGTATTGAACAGTGTTGATATCCAAAAAGCCCTTTCCCATCGATCCCTGGAAGAACTTAGTTTAATGTCCTTGGAAACTGCGGCAGGTAATCTATTGAGTTATTAAACTGTGAAGGGCCAGGGAATGCTGAGGCAAATTGTGATTTCTGCAGGAATTCCCTTTGCATCCAATACCACCAGCCTCTCCTCCATCTAAACGTCTGTGCAGCGTTTCAGTATTAAGAGACAAGCTATTTCTCTTTCGACTAGTGCAGATATTACAGTGCTTGAACTTTAGTGAAGGGGAAAAAAGTGACTGTAACACAGAACTGGCTCCGGGTCCCGGGGGAATTAATTTGCTGCAATGCTCCTTCGACAAGAAGACACGACAAAGGTACATGTCTTACACAGAAACGATGGTCAACACCTCCAGTCGTCTCTGGTGTGAAGGAGGAATCACCAGAATAATAACTATAGTGTTGCTTGAGGGCTTGTCTTCCTGTCACTAAAAACAAGCAATAGCACACGGGGAAGCTGTTCACATGCAATTCAAATCGTCCCATTTTTGATACCTCCCTCCTGATAGTGTTCAAAACCATTGAGCTCAAATGGAGGTGGCACTCAGCCGGGCAGTTTCCTGGCCTCAGATGTGTGACAAATTCATTTAAAAAAAGGTGCAGGTGGCAGATGAGGCCCCTGCAATCGACAGCGAACACATATCCCTTGGCTGGCTGGGGGGGTCTGGGAATGCCGATATGCTCCATATGTGTTTAATCACTCATCAGGGAGCAGGTATGATCCCCGCCCAGACCGGGCACATTTTTTACATTTGGGTGAACAGTGTCTATGTGTAGAGCAATCAGGCAGAGAAAGCAAATGGCCAGTGCAGGAGGCAGAGAGAGTGAGGGAGTTCATTGATATGGGAGAAGGGAGGGCATGAGCGGGAGGTATGTACAGCAGATTGTGTGTCTCTGTCTCCAGGGTCAGGCTTGTGTTTTCCTCCATCTTCTGCCCTTCTCCCACAAGAATCCTAAGCTCAGCAACAATACGGCTCAATTATGGGCAGCCACCGCTCCCACTAGTCTCCTGTGGCATGTAGGGAGGAATTAAAAAATGTGTAATATCTGAGGAATCACATACCCAGGACGCACTGACCTGATATGTGACATTCTAGAATCTCCTGTATGGATCTTTTGTTCTGGAAGACTAGTCAGAGGAAAAGCCATGTTCAATAAAAAATTGCTCACACTGCCAGGAGTGACTGCGCTCGAGGACAAGTAGCGAGTTTCAGAAATATTGTGTTCACAATACAAGGGGAATTTTTTTCTCGACAAATATTGGAAGGAGGTGAAGAGCATGAGAAGACACGGGTGTGAAAAAAGACACTTGACGGTGTCATCGCATAAATGACACCGAGCATGCAAGACTTCTCTTGTGGAAAAAGAAAACAATGTGGGAATAGGTCTGACATTTGGAACACAATTTCCTCTTTTCATGGGGAGATGAAATGTCTGTTCAATTTTTATACGTCAGTCTGCTCCCACGTAAACATGTAACATAAAGGAAAAACAACAGAGCCACTGGCTTCTTTCAAACAAGCTGTACTCAGGGTGCACCTTCACTACAATATCCCTACACATCAGCAGCTTGTTTTTATTGTCACTTTACACTGGCCAACCATATCCCCACTGTGTCGTGCTGATAAATGCTCCAAATGTTTGTCCCTTAACAAAGCATAATGGCACCTGATAAAGACAATGCAAATTAGACCCACGGCTCAACTGTACTGTAAGGGAGGCTGTCATATCCAAGAATTACATGCAAATGATGCATTATCGTCAAGCACACTCCCTTTCCAGGAGAGTGCTGCCATTGTCTTTTCGTGCTGCAGCAGAGGGTGCAGAGCCTTCTGGGTGGGGGGGGGGGGGGGACAGGGAAAACAGGCCTTTGACAGAGAACTGCACTCGTCACTGAAAGGGACTTGTCAATCGGATGAACAATACCCGTCTCTCACCCTGTAATTATGGGTTTCATTACACAGGCATTCACCTCTCTTATGCTGTCACTACACCTCTCTATCTCTGTATGCTTGCATCAACAGGCTGACACACACACACAAACACACACACACACACACACAACACTACACTGTGTGACATAGAGAGAGGCAGACGAGCCGCAAACAGGACATATGACAATTCTTGCCTTTTTTGTAATCTTCCTAAAACGAAATGTAGGCATCAAAACAAAATGTAGTAGATCCTTTTGTGCTGTGGGAGAGAAACAAAAAGCGTACTGAGTCAGAGTAATGCAAAGACATTCCAACAAAGAAATGTCAAAGGAGATTTTAATCACAGATTGTGTTCGGGGGCCTATGGAGAGCGGCATATACAGGCAGCCACAATAGGAAGCAGTCTTTTCTCAATTATTTAAACGCTCCCTACATATGCAGTCTGCATGAAGATTGTTTGGGAACCTGAAGGAGCAACATGGTGATTTAGGAATATCTCCTCTTGTGGTTGGGATGAAAATACGACCTATTTTCACAGTTAATATTTATAGCGATAATCTCTCAAGTCTAGGAGGGAGTTTTTGCGTACATATATGGGCAATTACATTAGTTCTTACATGATCGCAGAATTATAAAATCATGTTTTGATTTTGTCTCAAGAAGCGACTCATTGGAAGATTGAATGCCTCGAGGAGACTATTGACAGAGACTGAAAATTAGTGGTTCTGTCGTTCACCAACACAAGGTGATATTGATAATGTCTGTAAGGGCTTTGTGGATGTGACTGCACATGTTTTAAATAGAAACGTATTATTATTGGATGACTCACACAGACTTGTATTGTGTTGGATGTTGGCCATGTAACATCCATCCTGTTGGCATTTGACAAAGGACCTTAACATTTTTCATAAACTCCCCACATATAATAATGAGACCCGGTGGCATAGGGCTAGTCTACTCCATCATTCATCCACTCTTTTATTCTCATATGCATGTGCTATAATACTCTGGTGAAGGCCATTCAGATCTAATGAATGGGTGTAATTGAGAGGCTGGAGTAATACACAATTGAAGTCTTTCATGGGTTTTATGGATCTGGGGCTAATTAATGAAAAATGGAAGCTGCATTGTCTCCCATCAAATCCAATCCTTAATTCACCAGGGTCCCGATCACCCCTTCACTGGAGCCTAACATTTTAATCATCCTACCTCTGGAGCACAAGGCCAGTCCCCTAGTCGATTATTGCAATTCAATTTAGCATATTAATTATAGCCACTGCCGAAGGGTATGGTCTTTCTGTTGGAGGTGAACGTGCTCTGTGTTTTCCTCTCCCAACATATTTGCTTATCTCTGGACTCGTCACGTATATATTTCATTGCTACTATGGGATAGGATATGGTTCCTTTCCTCCCTGCACCCAGGTCCATCAGGGCAAATGAATGGAAAGGTCTACTGAGGGGCTCCCACGGTTAATCCTTCTATAAAGACTAATAAGATCAATGATGCCCCTCGCGGGAGGTCAGGAGCTTCAAGGGATTCTTAGTGGTGTTGCAGATGGCCTTGAAGACCCTTGTGTGAGTCATTTAAAAAACTGTACAGGAAGCAATCTGCGGTCAGCTCTCTTTTTGGCGTATTATAAAGTGAGCTTCTCTGGTCAAGAGCCAGTGGTGGAATGAAAGGGACTTCTGTGCTCATAGTCAGGATAGCAAAGTGAAGCAGGGCAAATCAAAATTAATTCTTATACGGTAATGTTCAATTGACAGAACGGCTTTTTAACTAATCATCTGTCTAATAATACCACAGGTGGAACGCAGGTCACAAGTACTGCTCTTGAGTACTGTTCACTTCTTTATTCTCACACATGTGAATATGGACACGCAATTAGTTTAATATTAATACACTTTGAACCATAGAGCCCATTTCAAACAGGTGTGTTTAGTCTGGGCACTGCACTAGCAGCACTAGCTTCCGTGTTAAAATGTGAATGACTATCTTATAAGAGCCTCAAACAATTCCCATCACTTTAACATTTCATGAATAAACAGTTAATACTGTTTCTACAATTTAATAGTTGATAGCCTGATTTGTGTACACTAAGCTAATATGCTCATACACCTAAAGGCAGGTTTAAGCTTTGCACATTACAATACTGCAGTGTCTGTGTAATGTTAGTTGATGACAAAGTGAGTCCCACTCGTCCCTCCTTGGTTCAGAGGACTACCGACCCCCCCTGATGCCTAGGCCTTGTTTCTGCCCTGCAGTCTCTAGACTCCTGGCATTCCTGGTCATACCCCTGTCAAATCCCAGAGAGGAGGCAGATGGGCCCCACTTTTTATGTACTAATCAAGGAGGAATTTGCTCCCTCACAGACACGTCACCTCTGACCTATGTGTCTAGTCACATTCATTATTCATTCTCACTGAGGTGAGCTGCTGTAAAGGGTCGAGAGCAGAGTGGAGGATGAGCAGGCGAAGGGGAAGAGGAGGCAGGCTGGAGGGATGAGAGCTTGTCCTGCTCCGCTCCAGCTGCCAGCTCGTCTCAGTGTTCGAGTGTCCCTCAGTCCTTCATCCCGAGACAGGGGAGCCCATGTAACATTTGGGTCAAACCCAATTCATCCATGTTGTGCTTTTCTTGCCTGTTCTATCACACTCCTTAACCTCCTTCATTTCTCTTTTCTGGCGACAACTGGGGACAAACCATCTGGACGGCAGAATGAGTAAGTAGCAGAGGAGACAGCCGTCCAGTCAGGGGACCCAGGGGTTGTTTAAAGGTCAGAGGGAAGATAAATGTGAGTGGCTGAGCTGTAATCAATATTAAAATGTGTCGTATCACTAATTCCTAATTAAAATAATCATGATGTCTATACTACAACATGCTAGTGTTTGATGAATATGAGACTTTATGAAAATAACAGAACATGTAAATTAGAATATTTCCTGATTTGCTGGTATTGCTGGTGTTTGTTAGATTGCTTTCATTTGCCATATTGGCCTTGAACAAAATTACAAATGGCATTTACATGACATTTATATATTTGCAAATTAAAAAGTTTCTTTCTGATAAAAGTTAATTATGCTTCAAGTAAGTACTTCCGTTAACATTATCTTCTTCTCTGCCATTTTTAGCTTTCCATGTTGAAAGTTTGGTTAATTTGAATGAAAAAAGCCAGACACATAAACCAGCCCTCAGAAAAACCGAGTCAGGATATGAGGCATGTTATTGACTCAAAGAAAAATAATTTCTTTGAGTAATGTAAAAAAATATATTTTGGAAAACAGAGTTTTAGTCCAATAAATACCTCATTGTCATCATTAGAGTCAATTTTCAATTTAACTCTTGAACATGACAGAAAGTACCCAAAACAGTCTCTACCAATCACAGGATCGTAATGAAGTAAAATGGTCACTGTGAAAGATGGTACAGCATAAATATGTTATAGTATCAATGTCAAATTTCCTCACTTTTGCACATTTAAGCTGACTATTTCATATTTAGTTTTGAACAGTAATTATTTGAAGTGAAAGCCAGAAGACCTCTGACTCTTCACAGTGCGGCACAAAATTGGAATTAATAAAAAATCCTTAATCTGACTTTTTTAGGTTGACCTGTTGAACTTTGCAATATTTCCAAGGGAACTTATTCCAAATTCACAGTCCTGCAATAAAACAAACAATACAATTATTTTTTTACATTTATTAATTTTGCAGATGCTTTTATCCAATGTTTACTTACAACTGAGGGACAAAATTGAAGCTTGAGTATATCAGAAGACTTTAAGTATTAACCACTAAATTTGTTCAATAAGAAAAACTGAAGATGAGGTAAAGATGTGCATTGAAGTAAGTGTTAATTAGGCATGTTAGGGTTTAAGAGCTGTTAGAAAAGGAGCTACTCCCATTACAGATGGGTCTTCGAGAGGTTCTTGAAGGTAAAGAAGGATGCTCCTGTTCTATTAGCATTTGGCAGCTCATTCCACCATCGAGGAGCCACGAACGAGAGGAGTCTAGACTGTGATTGCCTTGAGTGCAGCGACGGCAATACCTGATGACATTCCTTGGAGAAATGTCAGCGAAGGAGTATAGTGGAATATGATTCAGTTCAAGTAGATGGGTGTCGCCCGAGAAGTAGCTCTGAAGGCAAGCATCAGGGACTTGACTTTGCTCTTGGCATCCATGGGTGGCCAGTGGAGGTTGATTAGCCGAGGAACGACATGTGCCCTTTTTGGCTGATTGAAGACCAGAGGCACCGCTGCTTCCTGGACCATCGGCATGTACCAAGCACTGGGTGGCAACTAGGTCAGGTAAGGCATGCTTTTCTTATATTATATTGTGGAAAGTGGCACATCTGGGAGAGAGAATCAACATGATCAGAGAAGGATAGCTGCCTATCACACAGGACTCTGGGGTCAAGGATGAAGAGGACATTTTAATTTTGAAAATGTGCTTAAGTCATTGACATCGACAACAACAATTTGTTGTCGAGCAATAACATCGACAACAAATATATAAATACATAAGTGGGTACAAATGCAGTTTACAGCAGCGTCTTGTCATAATATGTCTTAATTGTAAATATTGTTTTTCTTGTACATTGTAAAAACATTTAATTTAATTTTAGGGAGGCACTATATTCTCTTTTCAAGAAAATAACTCACTGAACCACTCACGTGCCTTGTAACATCCTATTTGTAGCGCTATTATGTCATTACAGCCAAGGCAATACTTATCCATGAGAACGTCAATATATTTCTCATCACCAGGATGAGAGGAAGACAAAGAGGTCGGGTGTGCGTACAATACAAAGCAATGACTATCAGTCTGTCACTGAAATGCTCGGATGTAATAAGGTCAGCAAGTGCGAGAAAAAATGTGATCACACTTCTCAAAGGCTAATTCCATATTACATTCATGTTAGCTCACTAATCAATTCAGATTCACCCATCAAGCTTAGTCAGATCATTAGGAAGCAATTTTCATTTTGCCTGAGAGTCCATTAGTTGCTCGAGTAACATTGGACTCTAAATTGATGCGCTCAAATTGCATCTGGGCGGATTTCAGAACAATAACGAGCACAGAGAATCACACGCAAATGTATCAGTGCATCTAAAAAACACACATCGTCATTGGCCTCCACTGATGGTGCAAACACATCCAGCAGCAGCATCGTCATAGTTCCACCAACTTTGCCAATGATTCCAGTTGCTTGTGTTATTGATGTGTTTATGGCGGCTCCTGGCACACTTGCTCCTTCACATCTCGATAGAAATAGCAGCCCACACGCTCCACTGAGCATCACAGGAAGTGACTTTCAGCTGCCTTACACAAGGTGGGCAAATCAGTGGGGAGCAGGCCATTATGGCGGTGTTGTGGTTCATTTGAGTGCCATGCACTGTGCAGGAAAACATGATCTTTCCAAGTGGCCAGGGGATTCAGCACAGCGGGGTCGCTGGGGAGGAGTTGCCCCGTAAATTACAACTAATTACAGCTTCTATTGAGCTGGAATCCAGTCTGCTCATGCCCACAGTTCCACTAAGACGACACAGGAGGGATTTCACTCTTCCCCACTTAAAGCTCACTATCCATAGGCAGCACTGGGAGACTGGAAGGCATTTAAATACACATCTTTACATACTGAGATGCTCAGTGTGGATACAAGTGGAAACAGTACAACGGGTTCGCATCCAATCGTTTATACAAGGCATAATAATGATATTTTTCAAATATTATTTATTGTTATATCGTAGATTCATATAAACATGATTTATCATATATTTCTTATAACAGCATCAATGTTGTGTACAACATAAACTGGAAGTTAATATCTCCTTCTTGTTTTCTTTTTCCAGAAATATGAGAATTGTTAAAATACATTTTACAACACTGGGCAGTGTGTAGCTGTGATGAAAGTGTGATGCAAGTCCCTTGGCCTGGGGTTAAAGAATAAGGAAAGCTGTGAGCTCTGAAAGAAACAATTATAGTTTTTAAAGAAGAGGAAGAAATCCGCACCTTTGCAGTGTCATTCCAAAAAGTGTTTTCTCACGTGCTGCTTCTACACTAGATTAGGGCCTTTTGCTTTCCTCCAAAAAAAACATTCACACATTATCCACACAAGACAAACTATGGATCAGAGGATAAACTTCTCACAATAAAGGAAAAACGTTCAAGACATATGCACTCTCATAAGGAGCAATAGGAAAGGCATGCAATTATGGTGGCAACTGAAAACCATCTCTTTTAATTATGGAATACTAATAATCACAGGCTAAGGGTTTTTGTCCACCACATCCATTATATGACGAGAGTCAAATTAGGATTATAAGCAATTATTGGATTTCTTTCAAACATCTAGTTGAAACAAAGAGTGCCTATAATTCCTCCCAGCCCCTCTGCTATTTTTAAAGATTATCTCCTTGGTTCATTCATCCTCCTCTCTCCCCTGTTATGAAAGAAAACAATTAATCACTCTGCTCTCTCTCTACATAGCATCAGGCTAAAGGGGGAAAGAGTGGAGGAGGTAACTTCTGTGCCCGACACTGAATTGTTGAAAGTGAGTGTGATGTCCAATCTTCTCAGTGGTGGCAGACAGAGCACACATTAACACCTGTGAGACTGGTAAGCCACAGCTTTGGCAAAGCCTCTTAGCCCATCCCTGTGTCATCCATTTTATGTGGCACTGGGGCATATCCACACTGCGGCCCTCGCTGCTGCATTACAGAGGGGTGTGTCCTCAGTGCCCTGCCCTCTATAGAAAAACATTTCTCCTTGTCCTGCCTTTAAATAAGTAAGACTTTTATAAATGAAGAGGGAAACTCGGAGAGAAAAGCAAAACACAACTTCCATCTGCATGTGTGCTCATATTACTGAAACAACATTTAACAATTCATGATGTAGATGTAAGTAGATGGCATAAATTGACTTACAAATTGAGATGCACTGGCATTTTAAATGCAAGCCGTTAAACTAACAAACTTACAAACACAACACTTCCTTCATTATATTTAGAAAGAGTTTGTCGAGGAGAAGAAGATGTTGACGGTTTGTTCACAAAATCCTGGTGTAATTAGCTGATAATGTTGGTGCTGTGAGTGATAGAATATCCCAAAACACACAATCGACAAACAGCACACACTAGTATGTACAGCCGCACACTGCTGGCAGCACCGCAAAGCCCACACCATCATGCCAATGTCCTTTTCCCAGCCTTAATGTCCCTTAAAAAAAAAACTGTATTGTTCCGAGAGAGTGGTGCTGGTCCTGGTCCTGCTAGAGGCGGCACTTGACACATGCCAGGGCGCAGCAGCAGCAGCGGTGTGTTTGCAGCATTTTCCTGATGTGGGGTATAGTGGAGTAATGGTCCAAGATTGATTAGTACTACGCCAACTGTGACTGCTCAGTGGCAAACAAATGTCTCTCCTTTTACCTATAAAACACCACTGGAAAGGGCATACCGTGTGTAACCAGCACTTTATAATATGCCCAGGTTACTTTAACTCACCAGAGGTTAGAATAAGGGGTTTAGGGGTTTTGGATTTTCTGTTTTGGGTGAAACTTAAAATATCCGTCTAAAACACAAAGCTTCAAAACATGGGAATATTCTCACTGTGCTGTATAACTGACCCCACAACTCTTTTGAGTAAAAGGGAAACACAGTTCACTGAATACAGAGTTTTTAAGAATGTACGAAGGATAAATTTGACCCCTTGAAATTCACAAATTAGACCCCTTTAAAACAAACTGACCTTTTATACCCGACTGACCAGTGATGGGTCCTGAGCTTCATTAAGGCAAAAAGACTCACAGAATCGCTCCCCCTTTGGCAAATTGTCCTCTAGGCAAAAGCATAGCGTTCATTCTGTCGCTGCAGGGCTTTACACTGAGCTGAATCACAGAGCTATTAGTTCTGAAAAGCTGTGAATTGCTTAACACCCCAAACTTATACTTAAGCTACACATGAACAGTATTAAAGTAAATACGTTTACAAAAGTCAAAATCTGCATTGCCTATTAACCAGGTATGATAATCACAATGTTTGTTGTCTGTAGTTAGCCCATGTTAGCAGGAGCACATAAGCAGTCGGTCACTGTGGACAAACAAAACAGTGAACGTTGTCCACTGCTACAACTCTTGTCTGTCCTCTTTATCACTGAAAGACATTTTAAACGTAAATCTTCTCTGTATATGGAACTGTGTCTTCACTGTATCTCTTCTCCTACATGTTCTGTCCCCGTGCCAGATTGATTTATTTATCTTCCTCCTTACATGAGGCCAATTAGAACAGGTTCTTCTTCTTCTTCTTCTTCTTCTTCTTCTTCTTCTTGTTTTTAAGGCGGTTGGCATTACCTACCGTCACCTTCTGCTCTCGAGTGTAAGCAAAAATATAAATGAATGAATTAATTAATCTTTAATTAATAAAAATCTATTTACCTATTAAATCCTATAGAAAATCCTTGTACCCTAAGACAGTCCACAGCACCCTGATCTGTGCTCTCTTACCAAAACTCTGTATACTGAAAACAGCATGGATGGGACTAAAGACACATTACGCCATTTTTCTCAACTTCGTTTCTCCTCTGTTCTCATCATTCTGTTTAAAAGTTTTAAAACAATATTATTTTAAATATTTATTAATCACTTTTTTTATATCAATTAACTTCTAGCTAACTAGTTTTTGCGGGTTAAAAAAAGAAAAAGACTGAGTAGCAACCCTGAAAACACTTGTTGCAAACAACTAACTCAGTCTAACCCAGTGGTTTTCAGATTGTGTCAGTAACATGAGAAACTTGACATCTTCTTGTTTCGGATTTAGGGAAAACAGGAAGGAGTTTTTATATCAGGTCCTTACCTTGATTTTCATGAGCAGATGATCTTCAATTCACATTCATTTCATGTGGCCAAGAGTAACTACAGTTAATCTCTGTATCACAAATACTTCAGGAAAGATCCGTTGCCTTTTTATCAATAACAACTTTAGAAATTCTCCTGATCAAGTGTCAGGATGGCCGAGTGGTCTAAGGCACCAGACTCAAGGATTGAATCCTTCCTGGTCAAGGGGATTTCTGGTCTCCGAATGGAGGCGTGGGTTCAAATCCCACTTCTGACATTGTTTTCACAGACTGGAGGCAGGATTGAGAAGAATCCTAAAAACACGTGGTCCAAACAATCAAGTCAAATCTGTGATTATCAGACTCTGGCAATGACAACATCTTCTTGTGTGGGTGACATTTTCCTGAGTTTGTCATCTTCCATGCAAATGTATGTAATGTCACAGAAACTAAATACATGTCATCTTTGTATAAGTAAAAGAATTGAAAGGCTCAACTTCCGGTTTTGTCTATGTCAGGATTGCCGAGCGGTCTAAGGCGCCAGACTCAAGGACTGACTCCTTCCTGGTCAAGGGGATTTCTGGTCTCCATATGGAGGCGTGGGTTCAAATCCCGCTCCTGACAATGTTTTACTACCAGGTGTCCATGAAACAAATAAAATAAAACAAGTGTATAGATTCTAGACTCTATAGTAGATGGTTAAGACTGTGTGAGTTAAGCAAAAACTAAACCCAATGTTTTTAGACACTTCTAAATTCACTTTCATCAGATTTCATTTCAGATTATTTATTCAAGATTCAAGAAGATCTATTGGCATTCCAAAACATGAGATACATGAGAGGGATCGAAGCTGAGTACTGAGGTCTTAGTAAACAGAAATGAAATAGAACACAATAATCTAAAAACTAAGCTAAAAACTATAAACTATGGAAATATTTCCCTTTTATTTTCACACTTGGTTACACTTAAACCAACCCCAAAGGGATAACCTACAGTTTAGATCAAATACTGACAAAACCTTACTTGAAGGTGTCACTTTATTAGGAACGCAAACTGTAAAAGAGCTTCCACACATTCACACACAGATAATCTCCTGAAATCATGTTGAGGGTCTGTATGTGAAAAACACAATGAGTGACTGCACATTCTTTTAGCGAGCCTTTACTTACCCCAATCTTATCTGAATCACATTTCTGTTTGCTTTGTTGTTCTACAATCTGGTAATGGGAAGCGAAACAATACACCCGGAGAGATCATTAAAGTTTCATCTTATTAGTCCAGTGGAGAAAAGTTCAGAATGCATGGAAATGGACATCATTACCGGGTAGTACTTCCAGGGAAACATAATACTTCTTTTTTTCTTCTGGCTGACATTAATGATTGGCTTCTCTGTCATGCCATGGCAGCCTTGTCAGATGCAGCTGCTATGGAGATGAGCTCTACCTCAGGCTAAATAATGTTAATGGGATTCCCACACAAACACCTATCACATACACTAAATCTGTAAGTTACTGTTTCTCCATCCATGAGTTTCTCGGCCGTTTACCTCTTCAGCGCTTTCCTCTGCAAATTAATAAAAGAAAAAATGCATTCGGGATTTCAGCAACCGGAAAAAGCCTGTGGTTGGATTCCATCTTGACCTGTTGGCTAGGGTTATTACCTACAGTAGTTTTCTATTACCGCAAATGTATGTCATATTTACACACTTGACATACAGCAAAGTGATGTCTCCATTGTGATGACACCTCTCAAAAATGAATGGGGGGCGGAGAGACAGCAGCTTTGATGAAGAGTGGAGAGCAGGCGACAAATGGGGAGATGATGGAGGGATGTCGTGGACGCACCAGCGCTTGGGGGGGGGGAGTCTGCGGCATGAGGACACATAAACAGCCTGCACTGAGGGACTCACGGGGGGGGGGGGGGGGGGGTGAAGCAGGCCACCGCTTGTGCCACGTCCCAGTTGCGCGGCTGCACAGAGGAGTGGAGGCTAAAAATGACCATTGCAATCATTAAATCAAATTGACAGGTGGCTGCAGTCAGGTAAACGCCGAATTCCGTCCAGCATCTGTGGGATTAAGGAGCAACGTGAAATCCTTGTCGGTAATTCTTCAAGACAAATAGCAGGGCTCCCTAGACACCACCCCCTTCTAGGCAGCAGGCAGTCTGCACTAATTAGCAAGGGAGGTGTGAAGGAGAAATCATTACTTTATCCACACACTGTGCCCTACATACCCATCTCCCTCTCCCCTGCAGACTCCATCAGATCACCTCTCATCTATCCTCTCCCCACAAGCTGAGGCGCGGTGCGGTGCGTGTGCCTGGCTATTGGTCTGCAAGCGTGCACGTGGGTTTTGTGTGTAAAGTCGACACCGGGCAACGGAAGAAAATACTGACAGGCGGATCAAAATGGAGGGCAAATGAAGGGCCATAGATAAAGGCCAGAACCGGAGATGGGGGAAAAAAGAAGATAGAAGAGGAGGGAGGATGAGGATGGAGGTCCTTGAGGGAATAGAAAGAAAGCATCGGGCTAACCACTTGACAGAAGAAGTCATGGGAGAGGTGGAGAGAAGGGACATGGGCTGCTGTGGACGGCTCAGCACCATTCCTCCCTCGCTGTAATTATGATAAAATGGTCTCTGATTGATTGTTTGAGCCTGCAGGACCTCCAGAGCCCATTTGTGCTGTCGATGAGGCGTTTGTGGAAATGCTTACAGCCCCCCCCCCCCCCCCCTCCCTCCCCTCCCTCTGGACCTCGCCTGGGCTCCTATTCCCAGGTAGCATGATTCATGAGCACTGGAGCTTTCGTCTGACCCAGGCAGGCCTGCAGCCCGAACCATCAGGTTGTGCTCAAAACAGTTGCCCTCTCTGCAATTAATGAGCGAGGGAAGCAGAGGGCATTCACCGCCGCTGCCACTTTCTTCTTTTTGTATCATCTCATCTCAAAGCCTGCATCCGGAACTGCTCATAATAAGATCTCGTTACCGCCGAGCACGGATCAACAAGAGCGTGGAAACCCCCATGGTAGGCTGATCTTGTTAAAAGTGCCGCTGGACTTATAAAGACACAGACCGCAGGCTTACCAGTAGGAGTACATAGTCAGGCCAATCAGATTTAGAGCTAGATGCCACAAGTAAAGTGGTGCACTTAGTACATCCTGGCCACTATCTCTTCAAGAGCATCTTGAATATTTAACCATGGCTCAATTTTACGTACAAGCTTTTAAAATATGTGATATTTATTTCATGGGAACAGAATGCGTAAAAGCCGTGCAAATTGAGCCCTGTTGCCTTCTCCCCCCCTTTTAAAAATGCACTTATATTGAGCACTTACTTACACAATATACTCTGTTTGGGCCCAAAGTTATATTTACTACCATCTCTAAATAAAAAGTTAATTGTAAAAACAAGGAAAAAGTTGAAGAAGAGATTTCAGGAAAGCCTTAATAGGAAAAGCATTGCCTGGGAAGGCCGGCCTTTTTTAAAACACTATTTTTAAGCACTGCAGCTTCAGTAAAACAGAAAGAAAATCCCTCCACACAGATTCTGCACTTAAACACGTGGAGCACTCAGCGCCACCAGAAACAAGAAAAAGCCCAAATAAATGTACAAAATAAATCTGCGCTCTAAAAAGAAGCGAGGAAAACATTCATGGGTGGTTCACAACAAGAGCATCTAAGGCAAATGATAGCATAGCACATAAATCCCCCTCATCTACCCACCCGCTCGGTCCCCACCCCTGGAAAAAAAGCGCCCTTTCAGCACATATTCATAAAGGTTCTCTAATGGCTTCCAGAGGGACGAGGGGGCCTTCTCCTCAGACAGAGACATTTCGCAGGCCCACAGGCGGAGCAGAGAGGAGCCAAGAGAAAAAGATCAAGTCTCCGAGAGAGACACAGGGAGGGAGGAGGAAAAAGTCAAAATTAGGGAGCGAAAGAAAGAAAGACGGAAAGAAAAGGAAGAAAGGGGGGGTCGTCAACTCGAGTGGAATAGGAATGATGCCCCACCGGGGTCTATTAGTGAGCCTTTACATACGATGGCAGGATGGCAACTTCCAAGCGTGGCAACAATGCAAAGCCCTCAGCTTGCTAAGGCAGGGGGATTAAGGTTGTCGAGGAAAAACATACCGCATTTAAATTCCGATGCAGATTCCCACAGATTAGAGTGAACCATATTTCCCCAAAATAATGATGTTGCAGGTTGATTTTTGCAACAGTGATATTCATGAAGATGTGACACCTGAAGCCAAATTTAACAGCTACAGCCTCTAAAATGACCTTAACATCAAATCAATAGGACTGGGAAACAGTCACAATGAACACGGAACATTGTAACCTTCAGGCTTTATTACAGAGATGTTGTGTTACATTGCAATGGTGTTTGGTAGGTGTCCATAAATGAAGAGGTAACCAAACACTTGCACACACCCTATACACACACACAGACACACACAGAGTTATGGTTCAAGCAGGACACGTTGGGCTAAACACGTCTGTCTGATAAGGACTGAGTGAAAAGTGACCAGGGACTTCTGACTCCATCTGGCTGACAACCACAGACAAACCACCACATGCAGCCCATGTTACACTGTACTAGAAGATTTTATTTTTATATTAATACATGAAACTGAATACCTGCATGTGAAGTATCCATCCATTATCCATATTCTTATCCATTTGAGTTTTACAAGGGGGCAAAAAGCAGGTTTCACCCTGGACAGGTCATATACTAGTAAACGTTATAGACTTATGTTATTTACACGATTCAATTACAGATTTGACGATATTATAGTAGTTGTTGAGAAAAAACATAGTTGAGTCCCCAAATAAAACAACAAAGAAGATGCAGTCTCAACAATAACCATCTAACTCTCTAACTCCAGGTTAGTGCAGTACAGAATTCAAACTGTACCTCAGTTAATACAGAGGCAGATATATCAGAGTTTTTGATTCCGTGTATTAAAACAGACTTTGAGTATTTGCATATTTAAATCTCTAATGACACCAGAACAGAAAACAAACATAAACAACAATTTCCTGCAAAGAAAAAGAAAGTAAAAGTAGACTTGTTGGTAATGGAGCTGTGTTCCTGAACCCACTCCACTGCTGGTGTCGGCAGTTACTGCAGCTTTTTGGTTGTTGTTATTTTAACTACTCTATTCAGCTGGACCTTTCATTTCTAACTTTGTTATCCATGTAAAGCAAGTCAGCAACGGTTCACCGCTGTTTCCCTCAAGTGTTCAAACCAACAGTGAAAATACCAACATGCAAACAGTAAGTGTGTGTGGGCGGAGCTGCGGGACCAAACCTGGTTATCTGGAGAGAGAGAGAGAGAGAGAGAGAGAGAGAGGGGGGCGTGATGGAGGCGACGTCCACATAGAACCAGAGTGGGCCGCACAGCTCTGCTTCACTGGGCCCATCATTACAGCACTGACACGATTGTCTTTCTCCCTCTGTCTCTCTGATGTTTTATTTTCATATTGAACCACCAGCCCAATTTCTATAACAGTGGAGGAAAGTCCACAAGGCCACTTTGTCAGTGCTGTATGATGATTGTAAATTATTCTTTATTACTAATTCGGATGGAAAGATTAGGAAATGTACCTCGACTTTTCCTCTTTTCTTGCTTTTCAGACTTTATTATGCTCTGGCTAATTTTGGCAAAGAGTGAATAAAAGTGTATAATGTGATCAGTTGTCATCTGCATAGTCAATGTATGATATTTGGCATAAGCACTTGCCCCAAAAATAAAAACAATATATTTATCTAGACGCAACTTAAATATGATAACATAACTGCAATATTATCAATACGACAACTTTAAAATCAGATACAATATAAGTGTATGGAAAACAATTTAGGTGCTGTTATGCACTGAACTGCGAAGATCCTCCGGAGTTTCTCTAGAGGTATTTATGTATAAGTTTAACATTATTCATAATTTTCAAGTTATTGGATTTATTGACACTAACTCAACATTTAAAGCGACTTTTTACACTGAATAAAATACATAAAGTCACGTTTGAGGCATAATTATCTTTTTGAGTGTGAGATCCTCCAGGGTCTTTCTCCAGCTGACCCCCCCCCCCCCCCCCCCCCCCCCCCTCCCCGAGTCATGAGTCTGCAGAAACTACAGAGGAGCTCATGTGAGAAGCAGCAGGAGATCCTCTGTGTGGGGGCTCTAAAACCAAACATATGCAAAAATTAAAGAAAGTAAAATACTTTCAATATCTCAGCTTTAAAAAGTGGTGCTATACAAAGACACGGACATAGATGTCAAGAGGGTTTTTGATGAAAATGGCCGACGAGGGAGTCAATACTTTACATCCTGCCTCTGCCTGCTGCACCCCCCCCCCCCCACCCCCCCGGTTGTGTCTTGAGTGCAGAATCTCCTGCTGCCTTGTGCATGTGTGAAAGAAGATGTCCGGACCCATTTCCCAGGAGTTCCTCCAGAGGTCATGTCTGGACACTCACACTGGTCGGAGATCCGGAACTACACGCAACCAAAGCACTTGTGAAGGTTTTTGTCCTGGTGACGGACATGTTTAAGTGTCTTTTTTTTTTTTTTAAGCCTGACAAGTTCAAAGCAAAAGTTTGAGTGACACACAACGAGGCTTGGTTCAGCCGTGGGGTACGGACCAATTATCTCTGAGCCCTTAGTTCAAGTGCATTAACCGTTTCTGCCTCAGTGCTGGGAATCAGGAGCAGCCCATTAAGGGTTCCTCGTGAACAGATTCCTTCTTCTCAACATGGTGCTCATTAAAACTGCATTGGGAAGGTGCCATTTTCACTTATTAGCTTAATTGTCAGGTCATGTCGATTGGATGGATGACAGTGAACGTATCTACGCCAGAGGACATGTTGGTTCCAGTCGCCCACTGCTGCTCCGGAGTGGAAGTCATCAACTGCCGAACACGTTAATAAGTCATATATACGGGGGCCAAATTAAGCCACAGACAAATTAAACGAGCCTGCTCATAAATTATACCACGGGGACGGGGCATCGTGTATATCATGGCCGTGGTCGTCATCCATCACCGTGACGTTGGAAGTCTCAACTTTCCCGTCTCATGGAAACCTGTGAGGCTTCTCTCTCTCGTCTGCACCCTGGGGTGAGAGTGAGGCGTCAGGTTGACTGCCGACCTCACAGTCCCACTAACCTCAGCCTCGCTTCATTACACTGCTTAATTTCTGATTGAGCATTTGAACACAGCGCTCCCTCCTAATAGGCTCAAAGACACCCCGAGTGAAGGAAGCTTGAAAGACTTGATCTCTTCTACCAATAAAATCATCCATCCATCCATTTGCTGAAGCTCTTTGAAGGTCGTGGGCGGGGGTTAGCCAATCACAGCTGACATTGGGAGAGAGGCAATGTCATTGGACAGGTCAGTAAAGTATCACAGGGCTGGTACACAGAGATCCTTCACTTTCACATTTAGACATTTAGGGTTCTATTTCCATCGAAGTTTCTGTTCATTTCCTTTAACTGTCTTTGAGGTCATCATATGTTTTCATGTTTCTTACATGATTCAATCACTGTAATTATCATAAAAATTGAAGGAATAGATTTTTAGCTGTAGTTTTTAACTCTGGATATGAGATCTGTTATAAATAAAGCTGCCTCGCTCCACAGTACATAGTGGACGTGTATCTGTGCTGATTCCTCGGCTCGTGTGCTCTTCACTTCACAGACGGCACCAGCAGCACCTTGTTATAACAACACTTTCTGCCATGTCTCTCAGTCCTGACTCCGTTTCATGACTGGCATATTAGTGCTTATTGCCCTATAGGCATTTTTAAAGGAGACACTTGACACAGGCTCTTCAAATTCCTTTAATATTCCACAGCTCCATTGAAAGTGTGTCTGCCATGTACAGTGGATCTTGAAATAGTCTCCAGCTTGGTATTAGTCGGAATATATTTAAATGTAAATGATTCTATTCTCATAACCAGGAACTATTTTTAGGCAAATGCCTTGAGAAGTGTCAATGTGATAGGTCTGCAGCCTGAATGAGGGAGTGCCTGTCTATCCATCTATCCTTCTATCTATCTATCTATCTATCCTTCTATCCATCTATCCATCTATCTATCTATCTATCTATCCTTCTATCTATCTATCTATCTATCTATCTATCTATCTATCTATCTATCTATCTATCTATATATCTATCATCCATCTATCTATCTATCTATCTATCATCCATATATCCTTCTATCTATCTATCTATCTATCTATCTATCTATCTATCTATCTATCTATCTATCTATCTATCTATCATCCATATATCCTTCTATCTATCTATCTATCTATCTATCTATCTATCCATCCATCCATCCATCCATCCATCCATCCATCTATCTATCCATCTATCTATCTATCTATCTATCTATCTATCTATCTATCTATCTATCTATCTATCTATCTATCTATCTATCTATCTATCTATCTATCCATCCATCCATCCATCCATCCATCCATCCATCCATCCATCCATCCATCCATCCATCCATCCATCCATCCATCCATCCATCCATCCATCCATCCATCCATCCATCCATCCATCCATCCATCCATCCATCCATCCATCCATCCATCCATCCATCTATCTATCTATCTATCTATCTATCTATCTATCTATCTATCTATCTATCTATCTATCTATCTATCTATCTATCTATCTATCTATCTATCTATCTATCTATCTATCTATCTATCTATCTATCTATATAAATAAAAACATCACCCTGTGTCAATGAATGGGTGTCAATCGATGCCATATTTAAAATACATTTCAACTGCAAATACATCTCATTCATCACATTGATTCAAATAATCAAAATGATTGGCACCATTAAAAACCATGATGGTTTATTCACACCAGCACATGTCCGTTAATGACCATATCATCCAATCCTCCTGTGGATGAAAAACAGAAATCAATCATGAACATTAGCTCCATTCACAGACGCCGACTGAAAGAACCAACCAGCGATGAGGGAACCTTCAGTAAATGACACAATTCTCAAGATTCTGTTTAATTTGTCGACTAAATGAATTCATCCTTCAGTGTTACCCTGACGCTCTTTCACTGAGGAAGAACTAAATACTCCACATCTTGTATCTTGTCAAAAGAAATGTGCAGAGTGAAACTGCTTTGAATGTTACACTGCAAACATCTAAAAACCTTTAACTATACAGCTCTGCACACAATGAAAGAAGCCAAGTCTGCTGCTTTGGCAGTAACAACAAAAGCCTCACAGGTGCTGAGACTCCACGCTCTCTTTAACCTGCACGATGGCTCTCCAAAAGTATGAAAGGGAGAAAGTAAGAGGGCTGTGCTCTGCGTTTCTCAGGTGAACAGCTGGACTGTGGAATATTTGGCGGGCAGATAGTTTGAGGCACAGCTGGCTTTTAAGAGGAAGAGCTCCCCTGGAGCCGCTGGGAGGTCACAGCCTGCTAGGCCGTGAAGCGCTGCTCGGCAGGAGCCGTGTGTAAAGGCAGAAGGCCTGTGCCACTGTGTGCAGATGTTCCCCCCGCTCAGTTGGCTGCCTCAAAACACACACAATACACACACAATGCATGAACCCTGGTGCAGAGATGATTTAACACATAGAGCAAACACTTAACACAGACACTTTCCCCGACACATATAGATAAACACACAAACACCACACACACAGAGACACACAGACACACACACACGTTCATGCATACTGCACAGACATATTCCCTCTCCATACCCTGTCTGCACAACCGCATCACTTTCTCGTGTCCTCCCTAGCAACAAGCACCACCTCAGTGCTCATGAGTGCTGCCGCGGCTGCAAACAATAAAGTCGGGTTTAAATGAGCTCTCCAAGGTCTGAGACACACAACCCGATGCAGGAAGGTGATCCTCCAACGGCAAAGCTCACTGCTCCTCACCTCACAACAGAGCTGCTTCTATTCATAACCCACTGGGTAAGTCAAAATACCTTATTGTGTATGTCTCACACAGTGCTCCACATTTGAATAGCATCCTGCAACAAACAATCAATAGCACAAAAAAACGTCCTTCACTTAATTCCTGAACTGTATGCGTTCATCGACCCGAGTGCTCCTGTGGGAGGAAACATCCACGAGGGGAAAACTCCGGCTGTCCGCGGCAAACTGAGCCAAACGGTTGTGGTATCACTACAAAGTAACTCACTGAGGAATGTCATTCAAAGGTGTGTGTGTGTGTGTGTGTGTGTGTAAGGTTTGTGGTGGGAGATTTATTTTAGCCGGAACATGTGGCATGAGCGATGCCTCCAAAGGATGGGCACGGGCATCAGACACCGGGATCAGCACACGGCCGACAGTGATGAATAGAGGAAAAGACAGTATGAGTGGCGGGGCCCCAGTGAGGGACGGCAGCGGCCACCCCCGCTCCGTTTGTCCACCCCGCCAAAACCCGCGAGACGAGTCCTGCAGCTGACACCGACGGACAAGCACATCTGGCAACCCGGGGTCCACCAGGGTCCAGGGTGACAGCGCCAATCAGCCACTTGATATTCACTGAGTCGACTTCCCTTCCTCCCACTCTGATGCCAGAGGGGGGAGAGAGAGAAGGGGAGGGGGGGGGGGGAATCAAGTATTAATCATTCCAAATAGCAGGCGTTTCCCCATAACCACAGTGTGACATTGATATTCAATCAATCAAAAAGCCTGAGTATGGAGAGATCATGATGCGATCGACGATGGAACAATGGACGGTTGAGAGTGAAAGGCGACAATAACCTCATGAATATTAATGCCTCGGCGGAGAGCTATTAAATTTCTCCAGAACTCCTCCATTGGAGAAAAGTGTTGTTTGTTGTAAATCTCTGCTCATCAGCATGTGTCACACGTGAGAGCTTCAGTTTCAAAGCATCAGCGCTTGTTTGCAGAGTTAAAACCTGAGCTGGTCTGAGACCAGCGGTTGTTTTATACAGTATGTATTGTTAGTTCTATTGCCCTTTCATTAATTATGCACCAGAAACCTGGCCAGAGGCTATACGTTGTCTACAGTGAAAATTAAATATTGATAAAGCTCCAGCTTTCACCCCAGATTTCATGGTGTTAACAAATATGTTTTGTTTGCAAAACAATTTGAATTTAATAATTCATCAAAGGGGGGGGGGAGGCCTTTATCATTCAGTATGAGCCCTGTGTGGCTTCCAGATGCCGGGGATCATGTCCCTCCGTGCTGGCGATACATGCAAAGTCTGTGCCCTTTTTTATGCATTATTGAAAGCAAATTCTGCAAGGTGGGTTTAGACATGGGCACAGGGACTGATTCATAACATGCATAGAGGTGACCTGTGACTGTCTGTCAGGCAGAGAGATCGTGACCGCACTACAAAGACCAATTTACAGCCGTACATAGGATCACTGAGCTCATCCCTGCTCTTTAAGAGCAGTTAGGATAAAAACAAAGACACAAAGACAAAGCTTTTTAAAACAGTCCTTTAGCCCTAATTAGTCTTTACATTATTAAGGACGAGGTAAATTTAGCTTTAAACTTTATTCCAGAATGAGCACACTATGAACAGTCGGCCATGTAAAGGTTAACAACTCACAGGGCCACAAATCCAGGGTACCGAGGGATCATGGCGTCCCAGCGGGCTATAACATTAGTCACCAGCTTCATGTTGCTCATAAATCTAACGCAGCAGCATCCTGACTCCGCCTGGGAACATGGACGTAATCCTCAAAGCTGAAATTATTCTTTATTTGTCACGCCGGCCCGAGAGGAGGGAGAAAACAGCGGTGATTACAACCTTAACCTGCAACCTCCACACCTTATTGACCACTCTGTCAGCCGTCGGTAACAAAGCTGGACTTGACATTCTGTTAGCGGTGGTGGGGGAGGTGGTGGAGCTGGTGGGGGGGGGGGGGGGCGGGCGCTGCAGAGTGGAGGGGACGTGGTGGCTGATGGGCGTGACGGAGAGGAGAAAAGAGAGAGGGACAGGGGACGCCTGTTTGGGATTTACAGCGGCGGTGTGCTCACCTGGCGGCTGACCGTACCGCTTCACAGGTCAGCCGCTCTAAACCGGACTCCATTAATAAAAAAGTCCACCTCGTGGCACACTTCATGCTCCGACACGTCCAACACCGTGGGGACGACTTCCCTGGCACCTTACTCCAGAACAGAGCGAGAAAGAGAGGAGGCCGAAGAAACCCTCGAAAAAAAACAGAAGATGGGTAAAAGAAAAAGTCGCACACAAAGTTTTTCTGCTCCGAAGACTTACACACTCCATTGTATACAGCTCTATGTGAAGTGAACTTTCACAGCTGCAGCTTGTTCTGGAGAATAACTTTTTCTTCCCATTTATAAAGGTCAAAGTTTTTCTTTCCCCCTCTCTTTGTGGAGTTGACTCAAGTTTCTCCGATGCACCAGGTCCTACTTCTCTGCCCCCCGTAGCCTGAAGCACACTTTAGGGACGGGCGCGGACATCATGGTGTAAATGTGTTTTATGAGCAGGCAGCTGCCGGGGGCAGGCGGCTTTTTATGCTTTCTGGCCGAGTACAACATGGCCACCTGCTCGGCGTAAAACCCTCACTGCTATGCTGGGCTTTATGGGCACGTTCCGCAACTAAACAAAGATATACAAGGACGTGTGCGAGGAGAGCGGCCTGCTGCATATGGTGTGCACTTAGGCAACTCATTGGTGCCACGAGCAGGAGACAGGAGCGGGTCCTGTCGTCCTCGTGGCCACGACAGAGCCGCCGGACCTGAGGGACACTTCTCGGTTCATGAACCCACTGATGAATTCTTTTTCTCCACGTCCACGTCTCCCCGAGGCGTGACTGTACGTGTCACACTCCTCTGACAACTCTGTTTGCCTAAGCTCCCGAAAGCCGCTGATTATCTTGAGACCGTGGATGGGGGTGGGGGGTGGGGGGGGGTGGGGGGATTCACAGACGATCACCCCGAGGATTCACACAAGTGAGCGTGTGTTTTAGCTGCAGAGGGAGGTGAGTACCACTCAACCTCGTGCTCCTCTGATAAACAGGTTCATGTGT